>NC_088810.1:6509504-6809504 GCF_011386835.1 Chrysemys picta bellii | reverse complement strand
GCAGTTATAACACTAGGGGCTTTTGCCAGGACAGCCAAGTTGTTCAGAGATCAAACATCTTCACACCCTAGACTGACACCGCTGTGCCAGCACTAGTCTGTAGTGTGGACAAGTCCTCAGATCATCAACACTCCCAATGTCCTTCTTTCTCAGTGCTGGGATTAACTAAGGCAGCTTCCTTACTCCTCAGGATAAGAATTTGAGCTGTTTGACATTTTTCTCCTTGGGTAGGACATTTCCATCTGGTTGATTTCCACCCTCCCTCACAATGAAATCTCTCTTAGATGCTGACTCGCATGCTTCTTTATCTGCCATGTTAGGAAACGCTTTTTCAACTGGGCCAAATTCTATTCTGGTGTAAACTGCCACTAGTCTGTTGACTTCGGAGGAGAGAGGCTGATTCCGGTGATCTGCTGCACTGCATAGTTAAGAGTGTGTTTGTGACTGTGCATGGTGATAGTAATATCCTAAGCCCATATGTAGGAGAACAACAGGATTCCCAGCGAATCACAGATCCCAGTATGTATGACACCACTGGGACGTGGTTCTTAAAATGGTTATAAAGAAAAGGCCCACAAAGATGGAATAAATTGGCTTCTAGTATAATAGGAGAAATGAAATTGCAAAAAACGTCTGGATTAACTCTGATACACCCCTTTGGGATATAAAAACTGATTGTTTTTTTTTTTTGTCTCAATCCTTGCACATCTGTTCAGGCTATTCCAACTGACCGCTTGCTCAGGACTCAGGCTTGCTAAGAGGTGCTGGGTAATATAAGACTGTCTGACAACAAAGCAAATTATAATACTTACCTGACAAACCATTACAGGTAGGCCCTTGGAAACCTGCAAGGAAATTGCTTTCAGTTACTTGATCCTGCTGTTTATGATTCCACCCCCTTTTCTCAGATTTTCACTGCTTATTTCCCTTTTTCTAGAGCAGTTTGAAAAATTGTGTGTCTTTTGGGAAATTTTCCACACCAAAACAATTGCAGGCATCAACATTTAAAAAAAAAATTACACTTTTTTTTTTTTAATGAAAAACTGAAAAATTTCCTCCTTTTATTCTCCCACTGAAAACAAAGGGCAGGAAGGGGGAGTGTGCCCCCGAACTGCTAGAAAGAAAAAAGGCAAGAGTTCTTTAATGCTGCTCTTTCTCCAATATCATGGAAATGATGCTGGTGTCATCATCGTGGCAGTGGCTGAGACAGGAAGCTCCTGGGGTGGAACATTTCCCGGCCATCCAAGTGATTCCTGCCCACCCTCCCACCCACTGAAATATCTCCTACATCCCCACTTACACACTTCATTATCGGCCATGTTTGGAACCCCTTTTAAATGGGCCAAATGCTATGCTGGTGTAAACTGGCATTCTTGTATTGATTTCAGTGGTGCGAGGACTATTTACATCTGCTGAGGAGCTGCTCCCTCATGTAACTGAGGCCATGTATATGACTGTCTGTGGTGATACTATTATCCCCGCTCCAGATGTGCAGAACAACAGGATTCCCAGCGAATCACAGCTCCCAGTATGTGTGACTCCACTAGGCTGTGATTCTTAAAATGGTTATAAAGAACAGGCCCACAGAGATGGAATAAATTGGCTACTTGTATAATAGGAAAAATGCAACTGCAAAATACATCTGGATACACCCAATTTGGGATTTAAAACCTGATTGCTCTGTTCCTTTCCCCAATCCTTGTACATCTGTTCAGGCTATTCCAGCTGACCACTTGCTCGGGGTTCAGGCTTGCTAAGAGGCACTGGGTAATAAAAGACCGCGTGGCAACAAAGCAAATTTGAATTCTCACCTGAGAAATGCTTGCACGTAGTCTCCTAGAAATCTGCAAGGAAATTGCTGGGAATTACTTGATCCTCCTTTTTCTCCAATACCATCAAAATTCTCTTTCATTGTCTATAGGTTAACCACACCATGTCCACACTAGGAGCACCTTGTCAGTACAGCTATCCGAGCGTACCAGTGCACTTTTGTGGCTGTAGGTTATACTAGCGCATTCTGAGCTAAATAATTTTTACCGGGAAAAGTACAGTTTTGCTGCTATCACGTTGTCAACACGAGGAGCTTTTGCCAGCACAGCTGTGTCAGCCAGGGACCGAACATCTTCACACCTCAGACCGACACCGCTATGCCAGGGGAAGTCTGTAGTGTAGACATATCTCCAGACAGCTCTGTGAGGGGCAGCGTTACCACTGCCCTTCTTTCTCAGTCCTGGGATTCACTTCCAGAGTTTGGGGGTTTCCTTTCAGAATCTAATGCCTCAGGAAAAGAATTAGAGCTGCTCAAAAAAATTTCAAAATATTTTTTTGTGAAAAATCTGATTGTTTTTCAATTTTTTCCCTTTTTGCACAAAATCAGAAATGAAAAAAGTTTGCAGGATTTTCATTTATACTTCCCACCCCCTTCTTTTCATTTCATGCCTTATTTCTGTTTCTTGTAGATGTTTTTGAATAATGATGTTTTTTGGCTAAATTAAAAAAAATGTGGGTGTCGCTATTTTAGAATTTTTTTAAACTGTTTTTTTAAAGAAAAACTAAAATTTCCCCCTTTACTTTCCCACTGATTAAGGGAAGGAAAACGGAAAGAAAGGAAGGGAAACGGATCATAAACTAAATGTCTTTCCTTTTTTTTGATTTTCACTCTTTGTGTTAAAAATTTAGAATAAAAATTGGAAGAAATTTTTTTCCCATGAAAATATTCATTTTGTACAAAAAATATTGTTGGTTGACCAAAGCTGATAGAAATTTTTTCATCAAAATAAGCTTTCAGTTAAAAAATGAATGTTCAATCAAAGCCGAAACTTTTCCAAAAAAAAAAAGCTGCTGTCCCCGCTGCAAGGTTCGGGTTCAGAGCTGGGGATCGGGGTTTGGGTGTGGGAGGGGCTGTGCGATCCGGGCAGCGCTTACCTCGGGCGGCTCCCCAGAAGTGGCCACATTTCCCTCTGTGTCCTAGGAGGAGGTGCGGCAAGGCAGGCGGCTCTGTGCCCTGCTGCTACCTCCACCTGCAGGCTCTGCCCCTGCAGCTCCCATTGGCCGTGGTTCCCAGCCAATGGGAGTTGCGGAGCTGGCACTCATGGTGGGGGTGGCATACAGAGCCCCCTTAGCCATCCCTGCGACTAGGAGCCCAGGGGAGATGTCCTGGGTGCGGCAGCCCCACATTCTGCTCCTTTCACTGCTGTGTTTCCTGGGAGAGCCTTACGGTTCTGAAAATGTGTCTTTCTGGTATGGCGTACCGGCAAAAATGTCTTACTGGTATGGTGTACCTGACTGTACCGGCTTACCTGCACCACTGCTGACACTCCCCTTTGGGATTTAGAAAACCGTTCTTTGTCTTTTGCCCCAATCCTTCCACATCTGTACAGACTGTTCCAACTGACCACTGGCTCAGGATTTGGGCTTGCTAAGAGGTCCTGCGGTAATATAAGACAGCCTGACAGCAAATCAAATTTGGAATGCTCACCTCAAAAATGCGCCGAGCTAGGTCCTCTGTAGCCTGTAAGAAAAAAGCTGGGAGTTACTTGATCCTAGGATTTTTCTAGTATCATGAAAATATATCTACTTCCCTCCCATTGTCCATAGCATAATGACGCCATGGCCACACTAGCAGCACCCTGTCAGTATAGCAATCCCAGCGGACTAGTGCCTTTTTGTGTGTGCAGGTTATACTAGCATATTCTGAACTATATAATCTATAAGGGCACAAGCAGATTTTTACTGCTATAACTGTGTCTGGGGACTTTTGCCAGCGCAGCGGTGTCAGGCAGAGATCAAACATCTTCACACTCCAGACCGACACCGCTGTGCCAACAGAAGTCTGTAGTGTAGACAAGACCTCAGATAGTCAACATTCCCACTTCCCTTCTTCTCAGTGATTGGATTAACCTCTAGGGTTTGGCAATTTTCTTACTCATCAAGACAAGAATTAGAGCCGGTTAAAATATTTCCAAATGAATTTTTATAACTATATTGTCCATTGGTTTTTTTTTTCTTCTTCTTTGGAGAAACTCAGAAGTGAAAAACCTTTGCAGGTTTTTTATTTATGATTCCCACTCCCCTTTTTGTTTCACCAAGTATGTTCTTTTTTCTGGAGGTGCTCAAAAAATGATGTGTGTTTTAGAAATTAAAAAATAATTGAGAGTTTCAATATTTTTTACCAAATTTTTTGGAACTCTTTGTTTTTTTTAATGAAAAACTTAAAATTTTCCCCTTTTACTTTTCCACTGACAAGGACGGGAGACCTAAAACCAAAGCTTTCCCCATGTTTTGGTTTTCATTCTTTGTGTTAAAAATCAGAAGAAATTGGAAGACACAAATTATTCCATGAAACTTTTCATATTAACCAAAAAATATATTTGCTTCACTAGAGCTGGTTGAAATTTTTTCATTAAAATAATTTTTCGACTTAGAAGTTGTTTTTCACACAAGGTTTTGTAGAAAAAAAACCATTTAGATGAAAAATATGAATCTAAAAAAATTGGGTGAAAAATGTTGGTGATTTTGGTTTTCCAAAACTAAATATTTTTACTGAAACTTTCACAATGTGTTTTAAAAACCTAAACCGTATGGTTCTCTTTTTCAATTAAGAAACCAACAATGTTCCGTGGGCTATTTTTAAACCTAGAAGAAAAAGGTGAATTTAGAAGCTCTTTTCTTGAACCTTATTTCTCCTGAGGAGAGATGAGGGTCTTTCCTGGACTCTCACGTAGGCTAGGAGGAGATTTTGAAAAACACAGTGAGCAGTTATGCACCCAGCACTCCACGGGGGCAGTGTCATTCAGTGGCTAGGTCACTGGATCATGAGTCAGGAGAGCTGTACAGGTGGTACTGTCATACAAATAATAATAACTGACTGCCCAGGTTACTCCAGCCAAACACCGGGTTCAAGATTTGGGCTTCTTAGAGACAACACGATAATATAAGTGTTCCTGACAACGAAGTAATTTCTGAATAGTCATTGGCAGGCACTAAGGATATCCCCACCATCTGACAGGAAATCAAACCGGAATGAATTGATCCTGCTCTTTCTGCATTATCATCCAAACAAAGCTAATTTCCGCCCAGTGCAGGCAGGAAACTTTGGTTTTAGAAACATTCCACCTCCCCATTATTCTTCCCATCAGAATTAATTGCTAGAATCTATGAGAACTGGATCTCTTTTATTTAGTCTGACATCTCATGGTGAGAACTAATATTCCTAGGTTTTAAGGCCAGAAGGGGTTATTAGAATCATCTAGACTGACCTCCTGCATAACAGAACACAGACTCTACCCAGTGACTCCTGCATCTAGACCATAACTTCTGGTTTTTTTTGTGTGCATTATTTTTAAAAAGATCCCATCTAGATTTAAAGATTTTCAGGGATTAAGGCCATTCCCACTTATGTCATAAAAACTTATGTAGCTCAGGAGCGTGAAATAAATACCCCCCCAAGTGACATATGTTTCGCCAGCATAAGCGGCAGTGTGCACAGCGCTATGTTGGTGGGAGAGCTTCTCCGGCCGACATTACTACCGCCGCTCGTTGTGGGTGGTTTAATTACATGGATGAGACAGATCTCTCCCCTCGCCATAGAGCGGCTACACGAGCTGTTACAGAGGCAGAGCGGCATTGGTACAGCTGTGCCCCTGTAACGTCTCTAGTGTAGACGAAGCCAGAGACTCCACCACCTCCTAGGTTAATTGTTTCAATGGTTATTTAATACTGTTTAAAAACTAGCACCTTCTTTCTTGATTAAATTTGTTTAGTTTCAGTTTTAGATTATTAGATCTCATCTTCCTTTGTTTGATAAAAGAGCCATCTCCCATCAGAAATCTCTTCCCCCTGCAGTTATGTGTATACCAGGATCAAGTCACCTCTCAACCATCTCTGTGGTAAATTAAATAGATTGCACTTCTTGTCTTTGGACTCCCCGGGCTCTCTCAGCTAGCCTAACCTCTGAGCCCACCTCCAGAGGCCACTCGGTTTCCTATGTTTAATCTGATTTAAAATCTGATTTACAGGTAGCAGGTTAATGTAAAAGCTCCAAAGGAGAATAAATTCTGAATACTCACAGACACCCCCCCTTCAAGTTCTCCATCAACCTACAGGAAAAAAGCAAGTTACTAAAACATTCATTATTTGTTGCTTCTCTTTCTCTGGGAGCAGTGAAATGAAGATGATGTCCTGAAAGGAACTGGACTCAAATGTCTGCTGGTTGGGAAAGGGAGCCAGTGTGGTTTGGTAAAAAGGGAGCTGGGCTTCGGGACAAGAGCTTGGGGATTTCTTCTGGGCTTTGCTGCTGACTTTCCTGGTGACTTTAGGTGAGTTCCTTCCCCTCTTTGTGCCTTTCTTTCTTCTCTTTGCCTTCCTTCAGTTAGTCTGATCGGTCACAGCTAAATGCACGAGAATCACTTTACAGACTCTCAGAGTCAACTGCCTCTGGAGTATCTATGGACAGAGCAGGCAGGGCTCAACATGCCCCAAACCGCTAGGCAGACAAAGGCAGGAGTGATTTAGTGCTGCTCTTTCTACCATATTGTTGAAATGATGCTGCTTTTGTGGCAGTGGCTGAGCCAAGCAGCTCCTGGGGTGGGAAATTTCCCAGCTATCTGGTTGATTTCCGCCCTCCTTTCAATTAAAATATTTCCTAGATCCCCACTTGATTCATTGGTTTCTATGTGAGAAAACCCCTTTTTTTAAATGGGCTAATTTCTATTCTAATGTAAACTGGCATTTCTCTATTGACTTCAGTTGCACGAGGCCGATTTACATCTGCTGGGGAGCTGCTCCCCGGTGTAGTTGAGATCATGTCTATGATTGTCTATTATTATCTGTGGCGATGTTATTATCCCCACTGCAGATGTGCAGAATGAGAGGAATCCCAGTGAATCACAGATTCCCAGTGTGTCTGACTCCGCTGAGAAGTGGTTCTTATCACGGTTGTAAAGAACAGAGCCTAGAGAGAACCAACAAACCGGCTATTAGGATAATGGGAGAACTGACACTGCAAAGAACACCTGGACTAACTGTGACTCCCCCCAGGGGATTTAGAAGCCCATTGCTCTGTCTTTTGCCTTAATACTTTCACATCTGTCTGGGCTTTTCCGGCTGACCACTGCGCTCATAGTTGGGGCTTGAGAAGAGGTTCTGCGATAATATAAGAAGTGAGACAGCCTGACAGCAAAGCAACTTTGAATATTCACCCCTGGGACTCTTCCAGATACGCTCCCAGAAGCCTGCAAGAAAATTGCTGTGTGTTACTTCATCCTGCGCTTTCTCCAATACCATCAACATGTAACGGATTCCCTCACATTGTCCATAGCTGAACCACACCATGGCTACGCTAGGAGCACCTTGTCAGTACAGCTATCCTGGTGCACTGTTATCGCTGCAGCTTATTCTAGTCCTGCCTGAGCAAAATAAGCTATGCAAGCAACAGCACAGTTTTGCTGCTATAACTGTGTCTACACTAGTGGCTTTTGCTTGCACAGCCATGCCAGCCGGGGACCAAACATCTTCACACCCCGCAGCAACATAGCTATGCTAGTAGATGTCTGTAGTGTAGAGAGGGCCCAAGACAGGGGCGGAGACATAGCTCAGTCCTTTGAGCATTGGTCTGATTAAATGTAGGGTTGTGAGTTCAATCCTTGAGGGGGCCACTTAGGTATCTGGGGCAAAATCAGTACTTGGTCCTGCTAGTGAAGGCAGGGGGTTGGACTCAATGACCTTGCAAGGTCCCTTCCAGTTCTAGGAGATAGGTATATCTCCATAACTATGACAGGTCTGCAGTAAGGAACCCCCCCCCCCCCCAGTATTGTTCTTTCTGAGTGCTGGGATTGACTTCCAGAATTTGGGAGCTTCCTTCCTGTATGTGGCTCATCTGGACAAGAATTGAGGTGACTGAAATTTTTCCAAATGAATTTTTGGGAAAATTTGTTGATTTGCTTTCACTTTTTTTCATTGTTTGGAGAAAATCAATTTTTTCATTTATGATTACCACCCCATTTCTTTTTTTTCCAGAACTGTTTGAAAAAATATGCGTGTTTTGGGAAAATTTAAAAAATGTGGGTTTCAACATTTTGCAAAATTGATTGAAACTCAATGATAAACTGAAAATATCCCCTCCTTTACTTTTCCAATTAAATAGGGAGGCAAAAAAAATGGAGTCTGGGAATCAAAAAGCAAAACTTTCCCCATTGTTTGGTTTTAATTCTTTTGGGTGAAAAAAACAGAAAATAGTGTAAGAAACACATTTTTCCATTAACATTTCATTTTGAACAAAAAATAATTTTTGGTTAACTAGCACTGGTTGAATTTTTCTCTTCATACTTTTTCAGCTGAAAAGTGCTTTTTCAACCAGAGTTAAAGCTTTTGCAAAAAAAAAAAAATCATTTAGATGAGAAATTAGAATCTGAACATTATGAGGGGAAACTGTTGGTGTTTTTGGTTTTCCAAAACAATATATTTTTAGTGAAACCCTCAAATATTGAACCACGGTGTTTTTTGAAAACCAAAAATTCTATTTGTTTCATTTTGAGTTGAAAAATTAAAAAAACCGTCATGGGCTATTTTTAAAACGAGAAGAAAAAGCAGAATTTCGAAGCTCTTTTATTTAATCTTCTCTCTCTTCCGGAGAAGAGCTGAGAGTCTTTCCTGGCCTCTCACTTAGATTGGGAGGAGATTTCCAAAAGCTCAGGGAGCAGTTCTGCAGTACAGGACACAGTGTCTTTGAGGGGACATGTCACTGGATAAGGAGGCAGGAGAGCTCGGGTTTAGTTCCAGCTATGCCACTGTCAACGGCAATGAAATCTAGCAGTGTTTGGATGCTTACCCGTTGGCGCGGTAGCGCGCTGCTTTCCTTTGGGCAAAGGATGGAGAGGAGGAGAGCGGCAGCCATGATCTGGAGCTTCATCTTGGATTCTGTTTGGTTCTTCCAGGTGCTGACGGTTGCCGGGTTTAGCAGCTGTATTTATACAGTGTGTCGTATCTGACATTACAAGCTTGATTGCCCAAACTCAATGCCCGCATTATCGAGGAGACCAGTGATCTTTATCAATCAGGAAAGGTCAGCGATTTCATTTATCACTAAACTCCACCATATGGAATCAACTCCCTGCTTCCAAAGGCTGGGAGCCAACTTCAGGCTGAAGAATGAATTGTATTATTCCCCTTTATGGTGGGTCTTGAGATGACTCATCTTAGTGTCAGAGTACAGGCCAAATTGTGCTTTATCTGCACCTTTTATTCCCACCACTACACTTGAAGGCTGGGTAACAGGCAGGGAACATGGTTCATAATAAGCTTCATTTATCTTATGCCCTTTACCAGATTGTAAAAAGCAACAGAGGGTCCTGTGGCACGTTTGAGACTAACAGAAGTATTGGGAGCATAAGCTTTCGTGGGTAAGAACCTCACTTCTTCAGATGCAAGTAATGGAAATCTCCAGAGGCAGGTATAAATCAGTGTGGAGATAACGAGGTTAGTTCAATCAGGGAGGGTGAGGTGCTCTGCTAGCAGTTGAGGTGTGAACACTAAGGGAGGAGAAACTGCTTCTGTAGTTGGACAGCCATTCACAGTCTTTGTTTAGTCCTGATCTGATGGTGTCAAATTTGCAAATGAACTGGAGCTCAGCAGTTTCTCTTTGGAGTCTGGTCCTGAAGTTTTTTTGCTGTAAGATGGCTACCTTTACATCTGCTATTGTGTGGCCAGGGAGGTTGAAGTGTTCTCCTACAGGTTTTTGTGTATTGCCATTCCTGATATTTGACTTGTGTCCATTTATCCTCTTGCGCAGTGGCTGTCCAGTTTGGCCAATGTACATAGCAGAGGGGCATTGCTGGCATATGATGGCATATATAACATTGGTGGACGTGCAGGTGAATGAGCCGGTGATGTTGTAGCTGAACTGGTTAGGTCCTGTGATGGTGTTGCTGGTGTAGATATGTGGGCAGAGTTGGCATCGAGGTTTGTTGCATGGGTTGGTTCCTGAGTTAGAGTTGTTCTGGTGCGGTGCGTGGTTGCTGGTGAGAATATGCTTAAGGTTGGCAGGTTGTCTGTGGGCGAGGACTGGCCTGCCTCCCAAGGTCTGTGAAAGTGAGGGATCATTGTCCAGGATGGGTTGTAGATCACTGATGATGCGTTGGAGAGGTTTAAGCTGAGGACTGTAGGTGATGGCCAGTGGATTTCTGTTGGTTTCTCTTCTGGGCCTGTCTTGTAGCAGGAGGCTTCTGGGTACATGTCTGGCTCTGTTGATTTGTTTCTTTATTTCCTTGTGTGGGTATTGTAGTTTTCAGAATGCTTGGTGAAGATCTTGTAGGTGTTGGTCTCTATCTGAGGGGTTGGAGCAGATGCGATTGTACCTCAGTGCTTGGCTGTAGACGATGGATCGTGTGGTGTGACCGGGGTGGAAGCTGGAGGCATGAAGGTAGGCGTAGCGGTCGGTGGGTTTTCGGTATAGGGTGGTGTTAATGTGGCCATCGCTTATTTGTACGGTGGTGTCTAGGAAGTGGACCTCCCGTGTAGATTGGTCCAGGCTGAGGTTGATGGTGGGGTGGAAGCTGTTGAAATCATGGTGGAATTCTTCCAGGGTCTCCTTCCTATGGGTCCAGATGATGAAGATGTCATCAATATAGCGTAGGTAGAGAAGGGGCATGAGTGGACGAGAGCTGAGGAAGCGTTGTTCCAGGTCAGCCATAAAAATGTTGGCATATTGTTGGGACATGCGGGTGCCCATAGCGGTGCCACTAGTCTGGAGGTATATATTGTCACCAAATTTGAAATAATTGTGCGTGAGGATAAAGTCACAGAGCTCAGCAATAAGTTGTGCTGTGTCATCATCAGGGATACTGTTCCTGACAGCTTGTAATCCATCTGTATGTGGGATGTTTGTGTAGAGAGCCTCTACATCCATGGTGGCTAGGATGGTGTTTTCTGGGAGGTCACCAATGCATTGTAGTTTTCTCAGGAAATCTGTGGTGTCACGGAGATAGCTGGGAGTGCTGGTGGCGTAGGGTCTGAGTAGGGAGTCCACATATCCAGACAGTCCTTCAGTGAGAGTGCCAATGCCCGAGATGATGAGGCGTCCAGGATTTCCAGGTTTGTGGATCTTAGGTAGTAGATAGAATAACCCCGGTCAGGGCTCTAAGGGTATGTTGATTTGTTCCTGTGTTAGTGTAGGGAGTGTCCTGAGTAGATGGTGCAGTTTCTTAGTGTATTCCTCAGTGGGATCTGAGGAAAGTGGCCTGTAGAATTTGGTATTGGAGAGTTGTCTGGCAGCCTCCTTCTGGTAGTCAGACCTGTTCATGATGACAACAGCACCTCCTTTATCAGCCTCTTTGATGATAATGTCAGGCTGGTTTCTGAGGCTGTGGATGGCATTGCGTTCTGCACGACTTAGGTTATGAGGCAAGCGATGTTGTTTTTCCACAATTTCTGCCTGTGCACGTCGGCGGAAGCATTCTATGTATAGGTCCAGACTGTCATTTCGACCCTCAGGAGGAGTCCATGTGGAGTTCTTCTTCCTGCGTTGTTGGTGGGAGGGTATCTGGCGGTTACAGGGCACTCCTCCGAGCTACAGAGTATCTCAGGCATAATGGGGCCATGTTCTCACGTGGGGCAGGGCCTGTCTCTCGCTGTGTGTCTGTGCAGCGCTCGGCACAATGGGGTATCGACAGGGATGAAAGTAACTTACAGGACTTACCGGTACTGCTGGAGTCCTGAGGGGGCATGGCTTCAACCGGAAGAGGCGGGGCTTCTCGAGGTTTAAAGGCCCTGGGGCACTGGCTGTGGCTGGGAACCCCAGGGCCTTTAAATCAATCAGGGTTCCTAGCTGCAGAGGTGGCTGGGAGCCCCTGGGGCTCAGGGGCAAATTAAAGGGCCCGGGGCTCGGCCGCCGATGAGCACCGGGCCCTTTAAATCCCGGCCCCAGCCCAGCTGCTAGAGCCGTGGGCGGGATTTAAAGGGCTCTGAGCTCCCCACTGCTGCGGGGAGCCCAGAGCCATTTAAATCCCCGACGCGGAAGCTGGTGAGGTCTGGCAGGGTGTACCGGCTCTTACTTTCACCTCTGGGCATCGATCTCAGGTGGGGTCTCTAGGTGCTGGGTTAACATAAATTAGAACAAATGCTACATCACTGAAGTCAGTAAGAGATCAGCACCTGTGAAATCCTGACCTAAACTGGGACAGCTACAAACACTCAGACAAAATCAGTGGCCAACTTGGGAAAGCGTTGGCCTGTATCTTCCATGCCAGACGGATGGACTTTGGAACAGTCTGAAAGGCTATTAAAGAGGATGGGAGTCAGGACGCCTCAGTTCTCTCAACCCTGCCATCATGATGCTGGGCACTGCACAAACACTGCATGAGAGACAACCCCTGCCGCCAAAGGGTTTGCAATGTACGTGGCCAAGGGATGAATTATTATCCCCACTTTGCAGAATGGGGGAATCTGAGGCTCAGAGCCAGGCAGTGACTTGCCAAGGTCACACAGGGAGTCTGTGGGAGAGATGGGAATGAAACCCAAATCTCCAGACTGATGATCCTGCCTTATCTACAGCCTACTAATATCAGGGCCCAGAGAAGTTGATTCTCAGTGACACGAACCACTGAAAGTGATTGCATTTTACAGTCACTTTAAATGTCCCCTTTACACTGGCAGGGATGGTAGCACCACTCTAGTTAAGATTGAGATGTGAATTGGGTTCGGTAGGGATGGCTGACATGGACGCTCTCTGACACAACACCATCTCTGAAAAAAACAAGAAGTAGTCCGGTGGCACCCTGTGATGAAGTGGGGATTTTATTTATTTTTTTGTGGTTTTCCAAAGGTTTGCATGCAGAGGGAGTGGGACTCAGTGCCCCTGGATGTTACTGGTTTAACGAGGTGAGGGGAGAGGGAGTTTGTTGTTACAGAGGACCGGAGAGGCAACTTGGGACCCCGGCCAATGGCCTGGAGGAGGGACATCCCAGCGACTGGTGACCTGACGACCCGGAGACCCAGCTCAGGAGTCACAACCGGTTCTGGCCAGTGGGAGGACAATGGGCTGCGAAGAGAGGACCACGGTGACCTGACCAGCCGGTTCCAGACAGAGGAGGGCGGAGAGGAGAGGAGGCCCAGACGACCCTGTTTTCCTGGAGAGAAGACAATGGACAGAGGCAGGGCTTGGGGCTGGTGATATCAGATGCCCAGCTTGGAAGCAAGGGGGCGCTGGGCTGGAGGAGGGAGCAGGCAGGGCAAAGGGCTGTCTCACTGAAAGGGGCACACCCCCCCATTGACAGCATGGGGCCAAGAGTGATCTGTGAGTCCGTGACACACCCTAAAGACTAACAGATTTATTTGGGCATAAGCTTTCATGGGTAAAAAACCTCACTTCTTCTGAAGAGAGAGCACCCATCCCCCACCCTACACAAGCTCTGGAAGGTGACGTGTCCCTTGTCCTTTATGTGCCCAAGTTGGCATAAGGAGCATGTTCTGTCATTCAGGGATCTGAACAGATGCATATTGTTCCTCAACTGGGCTGCTGACTTGACCTTATCTGCTCTTAATCAGCACGAGGCAGATGGCTGCCAGAGATGAACAAGAGGAGGTGTTCTCAAGGCTGGTTTCTAGGAGTGCTCTTGCATCAGGGGTGATGGCAGGGAGATGTAGCCTCACAGAGGGATTTGGCTCTGGTGACAAGTTAAATGTGCCTTGAGGCAAAGTCAAAGAGGAGCCTCACAAGCTCTTTGTTGTTCTGTGGTTGTGACATGTGGGTAGTGACAGACACACTAGGTAGGTATGCGAGGTAATTTAGGGTGAAATGCTAAGCTGCTCTGTCAGGGCCACGTCTACAGCTGGTGTGAATGGACCATAGCTGCATTGGAGTCAACAGGGCCAGACAGATGTCGGCTTGCAGCCTCGCACTACTGTTCTAGGAATAGATGTGTGTGGATCAGGAGGGAGCTCGGGCTCTGAACCCCACCCCTTTCACCAGCCTTCAGAGCCCAAACTCCAGACGGAGCTGCAGTTTCAGAGCTTTGTTTACACCACTATTTTCAGGGTGCCAGCCCTGCACCTAGGGTGACCAGATGTCCTGATTTTATAGGGACAGTCCCGATTTTTGGGTCTTTTTCTTATATAGGCTCCTATTACTCCCCACCCCCTGTCCCGATTTTTCACACTTGCTGTCTGGTCACCCTACCTGCACTCCCAAGTCTGCTGGCCCTGGCTGGGAGCCTTGCTTCCACAGGCTGTGTAGAGTAACTTAGAGCCCAGATCCTCAAAGGTACCTAGGTCTGGGTTGGGAGTCTAAGCCCCATTTTCCAAGGTGAATTAGGCACTTAAGGGTCTGCCTGTCACTGAGCCAAAGGCCATTAGGCTCCTAGACGGGCAGAGGGGCCAGCTGCCCCATGACAGAAGGTGGCTGTATGTGAGCTTCCTAAAATGGAGGCACCCAGAATCATTCGTCTCTTTGGAAATTTCTGACCCATTGCTTAGTTATACAAAGGGCACTTTAAACCCCCTGGCCATGTAAATAGACCTTGATGTGGGTGGAAATCACAGTTACATGGAGTGTCACTGACAATCAGTGCCGTAGGCTGCCCTCTTTATTGCCTTCCCACAAAACAGTTTGAATTATACCCCTAACACCCAACGCTGTCTGTCATGTGCTCTCAGCCTATGCCTTCAAAGGAATGTAAGGCTGAATTTGTCCCACAGCATACAATGCTGCATTGTCAGAGCCAGGCTCACCGATAGCAATTCCGGGCCCCAGGGCGGAACAGTCAATGGGCCCACCCAGCTGCCTTCACCGCCGCCGGTACCACCCCGCATGCGCCTAAGAGCCCTGTGGCCCACCTGGGCGATTTAAAAGGCCCGGGACTCCCGGCCACTGCCGTTGCTACTGTGGCAGCGGTTGGGGGCCCCCAACCCCTTTTTAATCACCCTGGCCCCTGGGCACTTGCCCCTTTCCCTCCCCTCTTTGCCGGCGGGCCTGGTTAGAGCAGAAAACTGAATCGGCAACCCTGTGACCTGCAGATTAATATTGCCTCCTAATGGGTGCTGTAATTATTGCTGTCTCTGTGTATAGGCACAACCACAAGGAAGACTTCTGCTATGAAGCTTTCTCTAGACTGCCTCAGTGGCTTTGAACCTTTCCAGAATACTGTACCTCTTCCAGGAATCTGATTTGTCTTGCTTACCCCCAAGTTTCACCTCACTCAGAAACGACTTGCATACAAAATCAGACATAAAAATACAAAAGTGTCACAGCCACACTAGTACTGAACAATTGCTGATTTTCTAATTTTTACCTTATAATTATGAACTAAATCATTTGGAACATAAATATTGTACTTACATTTCAGTGTGTAGTATATAGATCAGTATAAACAAGTCATTGCCTGTAGGACATTTTAGTTTGTAGTTTGCAATGGCAGACAATCAATTTACGCCTTTTTACCTGGGTTACCTGTGCAGACAACATACCACGGCAAGCACGGAGCCCGCTCACCTCAGGTCAGCTCACCGGCACCATATGTCATCTGGGTTCCGGCATACATGATACTGCATTGCTACACAGCAGCAGCTCCTTGCCTTTTGGCAGTGGATGGTGTATTACGATTGGTATCCATCACCGTCGTATTCCTCAGTGAGTTCAGTCAGAGGCACCTGGGCAGACATGTTTTGTCTCCTGGAGGCTCAGTCCTGCTGGCAGTCCTATTGATCCGTCTTGATGATGACTGCTCGTAATCGTAATACAGCATCTTCTGCCAAGCACCCAGAAGATGCCGATGGCTATCAGTCATGCTGCACCATCTGCTGCCAACCTAAGATGTAAAAGATAGATGGACCAGATTTGTTCTGTATTCATTTCCTTCCCCCTCCCTCTGTGAAATCAAAGGCCTGCTAAACCCAGGGTTTTGAGTTCAATCTTTGGGGGGGCCATTCTGGGTGACAGTTGTTTGTGTTTCTCCCTGATGCACAGCCACCTTTGTTGATTTTATTTCCCTGTAAGCCATATTGTCACTCGCCCCTCCCTCCCTCCTTCTGTCAGACAATAGTTTTGTGCCTTTTTTCAGCCCAGACCCCATAGCACTGGGATCATGGAGCCTGCTCAGATCACCGTGGCAATTATGAGCACTATGAACACCACGCGCATTGTCCTGGAGTATATGCAGAGCCAGAACATGCCAAAGCAAAGCCAGGCGAGGAGGCTATTGCAGCGATTGCAGCGCAGCAACGAGAGTGATGAGGAAATTGACATGGACATAGACCTCTTACAAAGTACAGGCCCCAGCAATGTGCAAATCATGGTGTTACTGGGGGAGGCTCATGATGTGGAACGCTGATTCTGGGCCCAGGAAACAAGCACAGACTGGTGGGACCACACCATGTTGCAGGTGTGGGACGATTCCCAGTGGCTGCAAAACTTTTGCATGCGTAAGGGCACTTTCATGGAACTTTGTGACTTGCTTTCCCCTGCCCTGAAACACCAGAATACCAGGATGAGAGCAGCCTTCACAGTTGAGAAGCGAGTGGCGATAGCCCTGTGGAAGCTTGCAACCCCAGAGAGCTACTGGTCAGGGAATCAATTTGGAGTGGGCAAATCTACTGTGGGGGCTGCTGTGATCCAAGTAGCCAATGCAATCAAAGACCTGCTTATATCAAGGGTAGTGACTCAGGGAAACGTGCAGGTCATAGTGGATGTCTTTGCAGCAATGGGATTCCCAAACAGTGGTGGGGCGATATCGACTATGTGTTGCATAAGGGAAAATGAAGATTTCCTGGACAGACATCAGGAGATGCTTCTACGGCCACAATGTTCTGAAGATTCAGAGCAGACGCAGCAGGGACAGAAGGATTGTGAAGAGGTTTGGCAGCATGTGACCTCCAGAAGGAGAAAGAGGAGCGTCCATGTACCAGCAATGGAGATACAGGTGAGCAATCGTTTCCATGTTCTCTCTACAAGTACTAATGCGGAAAGTGGACTAGATGACCCATCTGAGGGAAGGGAGCAGAAGGACACTCCACTGATTGTCAGGCAAAAGATGCACTGTCCTAGGGATGGGGGTTCCACGACCACCACTCCCAAGAGGAGAAGGAGGAGGGTAGTGGTGGTTGGGGACTCCCTCCTCAGGGGGACTGAGTCATCTATCTGCCGCCCCGATCGGGAAAACCGAGAGGTCTGCTGCTTGCCAGGAGCTAGGATACACGATGTGATGGAGAGACTGCCGAGACTCATCAAGCCCTCGGATCGCTACCCCTTCCTGCTTCTCCACGTGGGCACCAATGATACTGCCAAGAATGACCTTGAGAGGATCACTGCAGACTACGTGGCTCTGGGAAGAAGGATAAAGGAGTTTGAGGCGCAAGTGGTGTTCTCGTCCATCCTCCCTGTGCAAGGAAAAGGCCTGGATAGAGACCATTGAATCGTGGAAGTCAACGAATGGCTACGCAGGTGGTGTCGGAGAGAAGGCTTTGGATTCTTCGACCATGGGATGGTGTTCCAAGAAGGAGGAGTGCTAGGCAGCGACGGGCTCCACCTAATGAAGAGAGGGAAGAGAATCTTTGCAAGCAGGCTGGCTAATCTAGTGAGGAGGGCTTTAAACTAGGTTCACCGGGGGAAGGAGACCAAAGCCCTGAGGTAGGTGGGGAAATGGGATCCTGGGAGGAAGTAGAAGCAGGAGAGCGAAAGAGGGGAGAACTCCTATCTCATACTGAGAAAGAGGGACGATCGATGAGTTATCTTAAGTGCCTATACACAAATGCAAGAAGCCTGGGAAACAAGCAAGAAGAACTGGAAGTCCCGGCACAGTCAGGGAACTATGATGCGATTGGAATAACAGACTTGGTGGGATAACTCACATGACTAGAGTACTGTCATGGATGGATATAAACTGTTCAGGAAGGACAGGCAGGGCAGAAAAGGTGGGGGAGTTGCATTGAATGTAAGAGAGGAGTATGACTGCCCAGAGCTCCAGTATGAAACTGCAGAAAAACCTGAGAGTCTCTGGATAAAGTTGAGAAGTGTGAGCAACAAGGGCCATGTCGTGGTCGGAGTCTGCTATAGACCACCAGACCAGGGGGATGAGGTGGACGAGGCTTTCTTCTGGCAACTAGCAGAAGTTGCTAGATCGCAGGCCCTGGTTCTCATGGGAGACTTCAATCATCCTGATATCTGCTGGGAGAGCAATACAGCAGTGCACAGACAATCCAGGAAGTTTTTGGATAGTGTAGGGGACAATTTCCTGGTGCAAGTGCTGGAGGAACCAACTAGGGGCAGAGCTTTTCTTGACCTGCTGCTCACAAACAGGGAAGAATTAGTAGGGGAAGCAAAAGTGGATGGGAACCTGGGGGGCAGTGACCATGAGATGGTCGAGTTCAGGATCCTGACACAAGGAAGAAAGAGAGCAGCAGAATACGGACCCTGGACTTCCAAAAAGCAGACTTTGACTCCCTCAGGGAACAGATGGGCAGGATCCCCTGGGAGAATAACATGAAGGGCAAAGGGGTCCAGGAGAGCTGGCTGTATTTTAAAGAATCCTTAGTGTGGTTGCAGGAACAAACCATCCCGATGTGTAGAAAGAATAGTAAATATGGCAGGCGACCAGCTTGGCTAACAGTGAAATCCTTGCTGATCTTAAATGCAAAAAAGAAGCTTACAAGAAGTGGAAGATTGGACAATGTTGAGATGAGTTCCTGTCTGCATCCTGTAAAACTTGCCCATACCGGTATTGCCCTGGCCTCTTCTTTTGTCATTCAGTGTTGCACGCATTCTAAAGCAATATGCATTTCCTCACCTTTTGGGGGCGAAGCCAGACTTTGAGGCACTTGCTCCCCTACTTGGTGTAAACTTTGCTTGTGCCAATTGGAAACGAACACAAACAGGTTTTGGGCCCCGTCCCCTATGACACTTCTATGATGTCATAGTTGGTACTTTATGGGCTGCCTGCCATGTGCAGGCAGGGAGAGGAGAAAGAAAAACGAATCCTGTGTATCCTGTGTACACCCGTAACCGAGCCTGATCACCTCGAAGCCTCTCTCTCAGCTCACGTGTTTCAAACAGAGTTTCTACGTTTGCCGGTCGTTATGCGTTGGTTTGTATTTGTAAGTATCAGTTATTACTAATTGCTGCATCTTTGTTTATAAATATTGTTAGTAGATATTTTAGTCATTGTGTGTTTTAAGTTTCATTAACTCTATTAGCTAATCAAACGCTGCTCCCTTACCCCTTGTAATTATCCCCAATAAAACTTTAAATTGGTTAATTTTAGTTGTGTGTGTGTGTGTCTGCAGTTTGCATCGTGACCCATACTCCCCTTGCATCCCTTACCAATATAGTCTATTGCCACGTGCAGCCTGGTAAATAACAGGCCTGCATTTTCTTTCGCCCCTGCGTGCCCGTGGCAATCCACATGGCGTCACGAACAGGATGCAAGGGAGTTGGGCCATGCCCGTGGCACGCTGCAGACCGTGCAGATGATGAAACTGAACAGTTCCAACATTTGCAGTTTCACCTTTTTACTAGCCGAAATTCGACTGATCCAAAAATAGAATGGATCTGTTCCCTTGGCTCGGGTAAAACTCTAAAAGGCTATACTGTACCATTAACCCTGGCAGATACGGGATGCCTCCTTCGGTGCCACCCGAGCTTTAGGTGTCAGCCAGCCGATTGTTCCCTACAGCCTCAGTGCACGGAGACTGTGGAGAACCTCGGTGCTGCAGATCCCTCTCAGCTTTGGAGAGAGTGTAGCCGCATTGTTAGAAAATCTGGAGGCACCGTTTCCAAATTGATTCCCCCACCTCGGGTAATACCTGCTGATCCAGCACACAGATTATTATGCCAGATGATAAAAGAATTAGATTTAATTAAGAAAACCAAAAAATTGCGACCCGATGAATATAAATCTGAGGATGTTTCCACCGTCCTGTTTAGCATGATATGTAAGGCCCTCGATCTGTGCTCTGTCCTCCACGGGGGCACAATGTTTGCAGCTAAACAGGCAGCCCCAGGCTCTCCTAAAGATGATAATGAGAAGACAGAAAAGGTAGAGCCCATCACTACCTCCCCCTCCCCAAGTCCCTCTCAGAAAATTTTGCCACCCCCATATGAAGCTCCTAAAACTCCTGTGTATCCAGCTCTGCCAACAGCCCCAGAATTAACTGAATCTGAAACTGTAGCAGAAGCTTTGCCTATTGCGATAACTAAAACTAAAATAGATGCACAAACAGGCAACACCACGCAGTTTACTGAACTGCGAACACGTACTAAGGCCAAACTTAAAGAGTTTTTAAAGGAAACGCAACGAAAAGCCAATGAGGCACCTATGGTTTGGGTCGGGCGGCTAGCCTTAGAACATGGAGCAGAATTGGTGGACCGTGAGGAGGCTGGCATCTTAGCCAAAACGGCCAATTGGGCTCGAGGCTTCCCAGGTCATGCTTTATTAAATAATCGCATTTGGCCACTTACCACCCCAGCAGCTGCCGTTTTAGCAATGCAAGGCAGTTTTAAAGGATTGTATATCCCCCCGGGAGCCTTAGTTACTCCACACGATTTAATATGGGCACTCGCAGGAGCTTCCATAGCCCTGTGGGATCCACTACAAAACCCACTTAATTTAACTGTTCAACAGCAATTGGTGGCCACACCCTTTATACATGTTACTGATCCCACCCAAATTCCTGTCTCAGCAGAGGCAGTAGATTTAGCATTAGAAGCTGCCCCTGGAGCTGACACCGGTGCCATGCTGCACTTGCATGCGGCTGTTCGCAGATCCATCTTAACGTTATTTGAAGTAGTTAGTAAAATTAAGTTGTCACTGCCGCCCCCGCCTGTTGTCCTCCCAGTTGATTCGCCACCAAAAGACCCTCCAAAGAGTCAGTTTAATCCCCAAAAATATCCTGAGCGAACTAAAGCTGAACGGGCACGATTTGGCTTCCTTCTTAACAAAGGAATCCCCAAAGAAGCCCTGCGTAAAATGTCAGATCAAGAGCAGCAAAATATAGCCAAACAGCTAGGCTGGAAAAATTGGGAGGACTATGTTAGGTCAAAAAACGAATAGGGGCCGGATGCTGCCCGGCCCAAATTAAAGATCCCACCGATGAACGCCCATACACCACCCTGTTAGTTAACGGTGACACCCCCACCTCCTTTTTATTAGACACTGGAGCTCAAGTTAGCATTATTGAGCCCAACGTTCCCCACTGTACTACTGGCTCCTTTATGTTTGTTCAAGGCCTCAATGCAGTACAAGAAAAACCCGTGGTTTGGGTTAAAATTGCCCACGAAAAATACGTAAGAAAAATGAAAGCCTTGTTAGGATCAAAAAATCTGCTGTGTCTCAGATATTAAAAAATTTAAACTGCATAATCAAATTCTGCAAGCCCTCCCTATAACCGTAGGCGATCATTCCCCCTATACCCCCGAAGTAGTTAACTCCCAGCCATGGAAATTTTCCCCTATCCCCACAAAATCCGAAGGGCTTCCCCTTATTGAAGCTTTGCTCACTCAGCTTCTAGAAGAGAAAAAGATAGAAAGGGTTACTGCATCCACCTTTCTGTCCGCGGGTTGGGGTATTCCCAAGCCCGGCGATCCCTCTAAATAGCGCCTTGTCATTGATTATAGACAAGCTAACAGCCGTGTAAAGCCTATCGCATTTTCCAGCTCTGTCACCATTCCAGAAATACAGCGGCAACTAAGCGATGCAAGTAATCAGTGGGCATGTACTCTTGATTTAAAAGATATGTTTTACCAAATCCCACTCCAGGACACACAAGGAATCTTAAATTTTGCTTTTAAGGGTGTCCAATATAAATGGAAAGTCTGCCCACAGGGGTTCTGTAATTCACCTGCACTTGCATCGTCCCATCTCAATATCACATTACAAAAGGTAAAACCCCTACAGGATGTGTCCGTGTTAGCCTATGTAGATGACATTGTCATTTGTGGGCCCAATCCACAAGCAGTTCAAAGTACCACCCAAATGATAATAGATGCATAAGAAGCAGATGGGTGGCAAATTAACAAAACAAAGAGCCACCTGCAGGCTAGCCAGCAATTCTCATTCTTGGGACTCCATTTCACTCCCACCACTCACACACAAGCCCCAGCCTGCGTATTAGACCCTTGGATAGAAGCCCCTCCAAAAAATAAACGAGAGCTTCAGCAGCTACTAGGTCTCCTCAATTATCACCGCCAATATATTCCGGCGCAATTAATTTCTAACCTAGAAATCCTACAAAGCTCTCTCTCTTCTAAACGCTCCCGAGAAGTGTGGAATGCATCAGCACAAAAAAGCTTAGAGAAGCTAGCTGGCTGGTTCGCCTCTAACCCCCCCCTCGCCCGTTTTAATTCCCAAGAACCCCTCAACATTAATTTGTTTATCACAAAACACCATGTAGGGTTCACTGTATTGCAACATGGTAATGCCATTTACAATTGGGCCCATCGCCTGTCTGGACCCCAGTATTACTATGGTCTGGTGGGAAAAATGCTACTGGCTGCGTCCAGTGCTTGTCACTGGTCCCAAGTCCCTATCCCAGGTACCTTGTCTGGACCATGTGTTCATATAATCCCGTGGCTTACAAGTACCCCTCCACCCGAGTTTCATGGCACTACTCGCACCTGGCAGCTTCTATGTTTCCAGGTTGAGGTAGCTTGGCAGGCATGGACCCTAACTTCCAGCGATAACATCTTAGCCCCCCCATCTCACCAACCGTTATGCATTGAAGCAAAATATGATCCCTGGGTTGTGTCTGACGGGGGCACCTCACCATCCCCTAGGGCGGGAGTTCTTTGTTCCACATGTAATTACTTTAATGTGCAGTTACTGCCCCCCTCCTGCTCCGCACAAGAATGCGAAGTGCAGGGCGTTCTTTTAGCTGCCCAGCATGTTGCTAATGCCCACTCTGCCAACAAGCAAGTTGTTTTAGGTATCGATTCTCAATTTTGTTTAGATATTTTAATTGAGCAAGCCTCTCCCTCTGCTTTTGTTAAAATGTGGGACCAAATTTTTGCCCTAATTCGTAAATTCTCTCACCCTTGGTTCGTTACACACTGTCCCTCTCATCGACCAGACTCTAACCCCCTGCATTCCAGTCTTGATCAGAGAATGAGAGCGGTCTCCCAAGTTCATATGGCAAATCCCGCCCCACAGGCCGACCCGCTGTTGCGCTGGCTCCACAAAGAATGGGGACACTTACCACCCACAAAACTGTACGGCCTGTTATCTGGCTTTTCTGACCAAAAGCCTGACGTTAGCCGCAGTCAGTGCGAGCTCATTGTTCAGTCCTGCTTGCAGTGTGTGCAGGTAAAAACTATGAATCGTCCCCGATATGAGCGCTCTGTATACGCTGCAGAACACTTTGCCCCAGGTCGTACGTGGCAAATTGACTTAATAGGACCCCTGCCAGGTGCTCGTCGTTTTCCAAAAGCCTTAGTTACTGTCGATCTGGGGTCTCGGCAAACTTTTTGTGTCCCTCTTACTAACCAATGCTGCTTCTGTCGCTGTGGCTCTTAAGCAAACAGCAGCTGCCTGGGGCACTCCCACTGAAGTCCAAGCAGATGGTGGGCCACCCTTGACCAGCAAAAGCATTGAACAGCTCATTTTTGGATGGGGGGCTTCCCTTCACATCCATACTAAATATCATCCTCAAAGCAATGGTGTGGTGGAGCGAAAAATCGCAGTCCTTAAGACTATGCTGCGAACAGCAAACCCCAACCCTGATTTTAAAAACTGGAGCTCATTTTTACCCCAGGTACTTATCACACTCAACAAAAGTTACTCTCGCTGGCCTCACATTTCACCTACACCTAAGCCGCCTTGGTCCCCAGTGTTTAACACCGGCCAACTGGTTTGGCTTACAGAACCCCAAGCCTCTGGCCATCGAGAACCTATAAAAGCCACCATTCTCCGGGCCGGCAAGTACCCTAACACCTACTTAGTGGCTACAAGTACCCCCGGTGACAAGCTAGTTCATCATAACTGGCTCAGCAAATGTAGTTCTTAATAAACAAACTAATGCCCCTGAGCAGGGCTTGTACTATTCTGTTTTACAGGTTATGCTGCTCTCCCTCACAACATCTTTGCCCACGGAGCCCTTAGGAGAAGGTGGACTACAAACCTGGTTCGCCGCCTACTGGGTGCAGGAGGTCAGTGGAAACCAGTCCCTGTCAGCGCTGAGTCCAGAAGATTGTCTTGTTTGCTCCACTCAGTTCTCACCTAAATATCCATTACCCTTTCAATTTGTACCAATAGTTTATAATTTTTCTTCATTTAATATTTCTAGTGTGAATTGTTCTTCCCCCTACGTGCAGTGGGCTGCTTCTAGTGTTTGGAATAATTGTTCTTCACAATTTAATTCTTATGTGTTTCCTGTTCTTAATGCTTCAGGTCGAAGTGATCATAGCTTTCCTTTAATTGAGAGTATTAGAGTTCCAGCATCTCATTGTTGGTTTTTTGTTGGTAATAGTTTAACCCCAGCCCCTACTTGGGTTGGTACTTATTCTAATTGTTCTATGTGGAGTTTCTCTTATGCTAATACCTCCCTAACTAAACCCACTCTTAATTTTACCTATCCCTGCCCATTAATTGTTCTTATCATCTTAATTATAATATTTTTTTTGGAACCTTCTATAGCTCCATAACACATACGTATCTGTTTCATGCCCAGCATATGCATCATGCTGAGGCTGCATGTATCAAACGTGCATCCAGCTTTTATTCTGTAACCAATAATGGGTGGAGCCATACCACAGTTTCTTCCTTAAGACCCGGTCATTTTTGGATTTGTGGTAATGTTGCATTTTCTGTGCTTCCTCCCAATCCCCGGGGTATATGCACCATTGGCACCCTGTATCTATAGGGCGGAGGTATTTATACCTTGCCATCTAGCCACCGACACCATCGTAGTACCCACTCTTTTTGGACTCATTTGCAAACAGCAGCTTCCTCCCTCGCCTCCTCTATTGTTAGTTTTAACCCTGTTGGTTATATGATGTTACGTGATCAAGTGCTGTTTCAATCCCTTGCTATTGAAATGCTTGCTAATACTACGGGCAAGGGCCTCTCCTTAATTAATCAGCAGTTAAATTCCCTTGTTCAGTATAGTATTCAAAATAGATTAATGATTCAATATTTGTTACAATCTTCCTCATTTTGTACTAAATTTGCTGAAGTATATCTCGACTTTGCTGATAAATGCTGTGTTTCTTTGCCTTCTATTTCTCCTAATTTGTCCTCAATTGTTAAAGACCTGCAAACGTTGAGCTCTACTGTCAGAGAGTCACGAGAGTCCTTCCAGTTTTGGTCATGGCTCGATTGGCTTGGCCTTGCGCCCTACAAATCCTATTTCCAATCCCTGTTTGTGTCCCTTCTAGTTGGGCTTGCTCTTCTCTGTTTTGGATGTGCCTTCATTAAAGCCTGCATTTGCAAGTTTGTTGCCTCGGCCTACAGCGCTTCCACCCCCGAAGCGCATCCCCTCGTAGGCGGGGAGGAGGAGTCGGACTCGGAAGTTTAGGTTTTCGGCCTAACTATTTCGGCCAGGGCACGGGGGCATGTTGAGATGAGTTCCTGTCTGCATCCTGTAAAACTTGCCCATACCGGTATTTCCCTGGCCTCTTCTTTTGTCATTCAGTGTTGCACGCATTCTATAGCTTCCACATGCAGCCATCTGCATTCTGTCTGCTGCTGCTGCTTGGCTCATGGCTGCTGTAATCTCTGCCCACCGCACCTGTGGACTCAGAGCAGACACCACACCGCGCCCTCCTGCCTCCCCCTTACCTCCCCCTGCAAACTCCCTCTCAAACTCCCCTGTTAGCCGCCCTGTTTGCTGCCTCCGGTGCCGCTGCACCCACACCCGCCCCGTACATCACGGGGGCCCCATGATATCCAGGAAGGGCGTATCTAGCCTGGGCTTTGTAATAGTTCCTGTAGATGGTGGGGTCGCCATAATTTTTTGGGATCGCCATAATAGGGTTTTGCTTTTTTAGAAACCTCGCTCTCTCCGTGGCCGCAGATGCAGCTTGACGATCACCTTGCCAAAGCAAAATGAGACATGTCTGTTCTGATCTGTCTTCATTTCAATGGTGATGGTGTGGATGTGGTGTTTACTGACAGGGACGTAATGAGGTTTGTCGTAGGTGATGGTAACAAACTTGTTGTTCCTTCCTCGGACAGGGACGCAGGGGAACAGAAAAGTCCCCCACAAACTGGTGTTCTACGATATCCGTGTATTGATACAAGGAGTTAAAACCTCCTGTGATGTCTGCCGGGAAGGGGAATTTTTGGACTTTGCATTTGTGGCCCAAACCCACAATGTTAGCTAGCTCCCCATCAGTAGAAAACACATACATAAAATCGGTAGATTTAAGTCTCACTTTTCTAACCACAGGGTCGTAGTTCATGACCACCTCAGGCGGTCCAGGATGACGAGCCACGTTGCTGTTCATATGCTCCAGTAATTCAGGTATGGTCGAGTAATACCCTCGTCGTAGGATGAAATTCCACATTGTAGCTCCAAAGGTGATTTCGAAAGGGGTGTCTTCGTTGATAGTATTCCAGCTGTGCGGGTATTGTATTTCCGCTAACCCCACCTCCCAGGCACCCGGGAGATCAAAGGACTTAATTAGCCGTATTGTAAAGTTCGAGATGGTGTTTTGGGGAAAAACTGCAGAGCTGGCATTGCTGGGCAAAGTAATGTAAAACCCGCCATCGCTCATTTTTCTCTCTCTCTGTCTTTGCAGAAGGAATCTTTTTTTGTTGTTGTTCATGTCTAGATGTCACAGAATTGAGAAGTTTCCACCCAGCTGTAAAACTTATCAGGCCACCCCAACCATTTCACCAGTAGCTGCTTTTTTCTCCCTTTTCTTTTCTCTGCTAGACCTTTTTCAATCCTGTAAATCCTCTCTCGTTTGGGGTTTACTTTTTGTAATTCTTCAGGGTAAAAAGATAAAGTAACTGCCTCACCTTTTTCAAAAGCGCCTTTGGTTTTAGATAGTTTCACGTAGTCACCTTTTCTAAAAGGGGCAAGAAGGGGCCCAGGGGCGGGGCTTAAGGAGTCAAGGGGCAGGGTTGGGGTTTGATTGACGGTAGGGCCCTTATACTACTCAAGTAGTCATTTTTGATCTTCAGGAATCGCATGGAGAGTGCAGTCTCTCAAAGGTGATGAAATATTCAGCAATATCACTGGATTCATCATCCTGCGGCCAGAATTGTTCCCATTTGTGGATTTTGGGGGAAGCACGGCCAGCTGTTGAAGGGTTCTGTCTCTTCCACTCCATTACAGCCAGTTCATGCTTCTGGGTCTCAATTTGGGCCTCTATTTCTCTGTTTTTTAACTCCAGGGCTAGCTGCCTCTCTCTTACCTTCTCCTCCTGAGCATGTTGCCTTTCCCTTTCCTTCGCCTCCTGGGCAGCTTTCTGTGCCTCAATTTCTTTGTCTTTTAAGTCCATTGTTCTTTTGTGAGCAGCTTCCTCCCTGGCTGCCTCTGCTTCTTTTTAGCCTCATTTGAAACTCGCGGGCCTTTGCCTTCTCTTCCGCTTCCATTCTGGCCAGCTCTAGTTTTGTAGCTGCCTCACTGGTAGTCATTTTCCTGCTTTTTTGTGCTTATTTCACTTACTAGAAATAAACAAATAGAAAATAATAAACCAGTAACCACTTTCTTTGTTCTTCATCCACCACACTCAAAATTCACTTAATATCACTACCAGTATCTCAAAGGAATCAGCAGTGCACAGATCCTGCTGACTACGCCACTGTGATGGGTTGGGTCACAGAGACACTCTTGGGACTGTCTCCTGATGTGCTGAGACTACCTCTGAGCCCATTTTCTCTGCCAGTTTGGGCCTCCAGAACCCTGCCTTCTTGAGCCAGACATGCTACCCTCCTGCAACACAGACCCAGGATCTGAACCACGACCCCAAAGCTGCAGACTTAACTGAAAACAGATTAAGAAGCGCTCCTGTCTCCAGCAGCCAGACATCCAGCTACCAATGGGATCCAAACCCCAAATAAATCTGTTTTACTCTGTATAAAGTTTATACAGGATAAACTCATAAATTGTCTGCCCTCTGTAACACTGATAGAGACATATGCACAGGTGTTTGCTCCCCCAGGTATTAATCACTTACTCTGGGTTAATTAGTAAACAAAGGTGATTTCATTAAGTATAAAAATAGGATTTAAGTGGTTTCAAGTAATAACAGACAGAATAAAGTAAGTTACCAAGCAAAATAAAAAAAATATGCAAGGCTAACTTCATACACTAAGGATCTAGTTACACATACTAACTTCTCACCCTAGATGTTATCTCACGTACAATCCCCCTAGATGTTATCTCAGGTACAATCCTTTTGAGGCTAACATTGTAGTTTATTGCCTGGGTCCAGCAATCACCCAGACCCCATAGTTACAGTCCTTTTTTTTCCAGTTTCTTTCAGGCATCTCTTTTGGGCGGAGAGGGCATTGTTTACATATTAGGTTGAACGTTGCCAGGAAAGCTCAGATGTGGATTGAAGTCTCTCCAAGTTCATTGTTAGTTAAGTAATCCCAAGACTTGAATTGTCCCTTCACAATATGTTGGCCAAACCTCCTTACAGCAAGCACTTCAAATACAAGCATAGAGCTAACACTCCTAACTTCAGATATAAAATGATACATGCCTACAAATAGGATGAATATATTCAGTAGATCATAACCTTTGCAAAGATATGTTACATGGCATATCTAGCCCAAAATACATTCCAGTTATGTCATATTTACACTCATAAGCATATTTCCATAAACATATAGAGGACAACGTCGCAGTCTCATAAAACCACTTGATTTCAGGAGTGAGAAGGAAAAATTAGGCCATGTATACACTTATGTGTGGTGAAGACGCTCTCCTGCCAGCATAAAAAACCCACTCCCGCAAGCAGCATAAGCTGTGTCAGGAGGAAAAACTCTCCCACTGATGTAGCGCCGTGCACACTAGCGCTTATGTCAGTGTAACTTACGTCACCTGGGGGGTTGAATAGTCACACCCTTGAGCGACATATGTTTTGCTGACATAGGCAGTACTGTAGACATAGCTTACATAATAATTCCATATGGTAATAAGCAATACCATTAGGGGAGTTGTACCACTTCAATTATATCAACACAAAGTGTCTTGGTGACTTAGGAACCTACTTACTATTTTCAAATGTGTGCTCTAGGCCAACAACCACTGGGGTTGTGACCTGTTTCCTGCAGCCTGACCTTGCTCAGCCTCTCTTGAGTCTCAAAAACCTGGGACTGCTGCAGAATGAAAAAGTGACTATGAAAATCTGGGCTACAACAGGATGTGGTGGAGGAAAGTATGAAAGTCTGGGCTAAAGCAGGATGTGGTGGAGGAAAGATTAAGAGGGAATGAGGATGTGATGGGGTGAAGGAGGAATGGGAGGGTCTAGGGCAGGAGAAGGAAGAAATTGGCTCTCACTGCAATCACGTTATTGGGCTTGGAACGGTGAGGTGTGCAGTTCCCAGCCCAGCATACAGTATAAATACAGTGCTCAGCCTTGCCATCTCCCACTGAGCGTGCCAGACCAGAAACAACTCCGCTCCAGAGAGAGTAAAGAAGCAAAGATGAAGGTGTCGTACGTGGCCGCTTTCCTCATAGGGCTCCTCTCCCTGGCAAGCACCAGAGCAGCTCCATTGGTGAGATGATGTACTTATTATTTGTATTACAGCAGCACTTAGAGGGTCCGTCTGAAATCAGGACCCCATTTTGCTGGGCACTGCCCTGACACAGGAGAGACAGTCCCTGCCCACACTCTGGTGAGGATTTACTGTGCTGGGTGTTCAACAGACACAGTGAGGGACAGACCTGGACAAAACTGGAATCAGGGCCCCTTATGCCAGGTACTGCACAGACACACAATGAGGGCAGCTCTGCAAAACTGGCCCTTGTAGGAGGCAGGATACAAGACTAGAGGGGCCAGTTCCTCTGTTTCAGCCCCGGCAGGATATCAGGCTACACTGGCCCATCGATCTCATCTAGAGCAGCAGTTCTTAAGTTACTGCATGACCTGACTTCTGGTAGCCTGGTGTGGGGCTGAACAGGTTTCCAGGATTGGGTAGAATGATGTTAGGAGCAGGGCCAAGCTGTTGTAAATGGCCCGTAGAACTACTGGAGTCAATGTGCCCAGCTCCCCCAGATGATATAAATCATCTGTAGCTCCATTTGGTCAACGGATAGTCAGGAGGGGCCTCTAGAAATTACCGTAATACACATAATAAATACCCCTCATCTTACAGGGCTCTGGTAGCTTCAATAACGACAAGTGGGTGATAGCAGCTTTAATGACAACAGCATAAATATTATGTGATTCCCTCCCTTATGGGAGAAGGACTCATTTCTCTGCCCCAGCTGAGGCAGGGATATTAAGATAGACTGCCCATTGTTCTGATGAGGTGTGTCAATTCTTTAATTACTCAGTGATACAACCCCTGATACCCTGGTGGGGAGCTGAACAGTATGTTTTGCTAACTTTTCCTTCTATTGGAGCAGAAACATCAGTTCTGGTCAGCGGTGGCTATTAGCAGTCACCTTTCCTATTGGACTATCCTGCTTTGCCTCAAAAGTATTCTGTATCGCTGCTCACTAACAGCCCAACCCTTTGCTGGCGAATCTCTCTACCCAAATGCCATCCCAAACCTTTTTTTTCCCATCTGTCCAGGCTTCTATAACAAATTTACAGCCTTGGAATGTCGGAGATTTACCAAAGATTATCTCTTGGTTTCCACCAGTGGATGAGAATGAAGTTGGTGCACATCTCCAGTTCATGTAAATTTGCTGTAGTTTCATAGCAATCAATGAGGCCAGATTCCCACTGGGGTAAATTGTCCAGAGAAGCACTGGAATCAATACGCCACATGCCCAGATGTATAAATCATCGTTACACAATAAACATTACCCAACTTGCAGGGCTCCGGTAGCGTAAAGACCGGCGACGTGGACCATGGCACCTTTAACAACAACAGCGTAAGTACCAGAGATTACCTCTCTATGCTGTCAAGTATCAGGGGGTAGCCGTGTTAGTCTGTATCTACAAAAACAACAAGGAGTCTGATGACACCTTAAAGACTAACAGATCTATGCATCCTCTATGCTATGTAACTTCACACACATCAGTGAATGGACCGCGTTTCAGCTAGTTTGATGTCTGGTAACGTTTGCCTTCGAGGAGCATTGGCTGCATTTGCCCATGTTGTGAAGGCAGCATGGAAAGTCCTCCCACTCCACAGGGCTTATGAAATCTCCAGAGGCTTAATGCAGGTTGACCTCCCTCTCCCACAGTACCCGGGGTAATAATGAGGCATGCCAGACCAGGCTTTTTGATATCACTCAGAAGGCACTTCTGCTGGGAGCAACCTCAGAGGGTCTCCAGGTGAACACACATTTGGGAGACTTATATGAGATTGCCAGGATTGATGGGAGGCTGTCCGCTGCACAATTCCTTTGGGCACCCATGAAATATCTTGAAAGGGGGTCGATGACCTCACCCAGAATGCATTGCACCTGGGAGCTATCCCAAGAGTTTTGGGTTACATGCCCATCCAAACTGGAGGCCTCCTGAGAATTTCCCATGGCTTCATGGGAGGATGATCTCTTCTTCTACAAGTCCACTGGACACACATGAAGTGTCCCACAGTTCCTTTGGGTACCCACTAAATATCTCACAAGAGATCATTCCGAAATGACACAGAATGCACTCCTCTTGGCAACAGTCATAGGAACTCACTGTAAATTGTATCCTATCAAGGATATCTAGGCTGACTCCTTCGCTATCGGATTAATTTTGCCACATGTCATCTGAGAGGGAAAAGCAGAAGAAATCCCCAAATTCTCGTCTCCCAGCCCAGCTCCCTTTTTACCAGAACACACTGGCTCCCATTTTCCAACCAGCAGTCTTTTGAGTCCAGTTCCTTTCAGGACATCATTTTCATTTCACTGCTCCCAGAGAAAGAGCAGCAACAAATAATTAATGTTTTAGTAACTTGCTTTTTTTCCTGTAGGTTGATGGAGGATCTGGAGGGGGCGTTTCTGTGAGTATTCAGAATTTACTCTCCTTTGGAGCTTTTACATTAGCTTGGGACCTTTAAATGAGATTAAACATAGGAAGCCCATTGGCCTCCGGAGGTGGGCTCAGAGGTTAGGCTAGCTGAGAGATCTTGGGAAGTCCAAAGACAAGAAGCACAATCTCTTTAATTTACCACAGAAATAGTTAAGAGATGACTTGATTCTGGTATACAAGTAACTGCGGGGGGAAGAGATTTCTGATGGCAGATGGCACTTTAATCAAACAAAGGAAGACGAGATCCAATCCTCCAAAGCTAAAGCTAGACAAAATGAATCAAGAGGGAAGGTGAAAACTTTTAGCAGTATTAATTAACCATTGGAATGATTAACCCAGGATGTGGTGGACTCTCTGGCTACGTATATGCCAGAGACCTTACAGCGGCACAGCTGTTCCAATGCAGCTCTGCCACTGTAACATCTCATGTAGCCGCTCTATGCTGACAGGAGAGAGCTCTCCCATCCACGTAGTTAAACCACCCCCAACGAGCAGCGGGAGAAGCTCTCCCACCAACATAGCGCTGTGCACACTACTGTTTGTGCTGGCGAAACGTATGTCACTCAGGAGGTATTTTTTTCACACCACTGAGCCACATCAATTTTGCCGATGTAAATGGTAGTGTAGATACGGCCTTAATGACTGAAAGTCTTTAAATCTTGATGGGATATCTTCAGAAAAGGAGATTCTGTGCTCTGTGTCATTTAGGGGGTCAGTCGAGAAAAAAAAATGTAATAATTCTAACCAGCTCCAATTCTTCTCCTGAGCAGTAGGGAAATTGCCAAACTCTAGAGATAAATCCCAGCACTGAGAAAGAAGGGCAGTGGGAACGTTGCCCATCACAGAGATGTCTGGAGACATTTCTACACTACAGATTTCTGCTGGCAAAGTGGTGTCGGTCTGGGGACTGAAGATATTCGATCTCAGACCGGCGTGGCTTTGCTGGCAAATTGCCCTTGTGGAGACACGTTCATAGCAGCAAAACGGTGCATTTGCCATAGAGATTATTTCACTGGGAGTCAGCTAGAATAAGCTACACTGACAAAAGTGCAGTAGTACTCCGGGATCACCATACTGACACGACGCTGGTATCTATGACTCCAACTGGCAGGGGTGTGCGCATGGGGGGGCAATCAGGATCACAGTCCCCCTCCCCCCCAATAATCATTGGGGGCAGAAATCTTCTCTGGCCCTGGGAGAATTTTGCTGCCCCCCCCTCCCTGCACCCGGCCCCAGCCCCAGTAGGAACTCGATATTCCCTGCCTCCATGGCCCTGCGCCAGAAAAGTTTTGTGACCCCAATGAGTATTGGGGGGGAGGCCTGTGACCCTGATTGCTCTCCCATGCTCACAGCCCTGCCAGTTGGAGTCCCATTTAACAGTGACCAATAAGAATAAATAAAGGAAGGCAAAGAGAAGAAAGAAAGGCACAGAGAGGGAAAGCAACTCATCTAAAGTCACCGGAAAAGTCAGCAGCAGAGCCCAGAGCAGATCCCCGAGCTCTTGTCTCCCAGCCCATCTCCCTTTTTACCAGACCACACTGGCTTCCATTTCCCAACCAGCAGACGTTTGAGCCCAGTTCCTTTCAGGACATCATTTTCATTTCACTGCTCCCAGAGAAAGAGCAGCAATGAGTAATTAATGTTTTAATAACTTTTTTTCCTGTAGGTTAATGCACGATTTATACGGAGCGTGTATGTGAGTATTCAGAATTGACACTCCTTTGGAGCTTTTACATTAGCCAGATTAAACATAGGAAGCCTATTGGCCTCCAGAGGTGGGTCAGAGGTTAGGCTAGCTGAGAGAGCCCAGGGAGTGCAAACACAAGCCATGCAATCTAATTTACTAAAGAGACAGTTAAGAGGTGACTTGATCCTGGTATACACGTAACTGCAGGGGGAAGAGATTTCTGATGGGAGATGGCTCTTTAATAAAACAAAGGAGGACAAGATCCAACAATATAAAACTGAAACTAGACAAATTGAATCAAGAAAGAAGGTGCTAGTTTTTAACAGTATTAAATAACCATTGGAACAATTAACCTAGGAGGTGGTGGAGTCTCTGGCTATGTCTACACTAGAGACGTTACAGGGGCACAGCTGTACCAATGCAGGTGTGCCACTGTAATAGGTCATGTAGCCGCTTTATGGCGACAGAAGAGATCTGTCTTGTTGATGTAATTATAGCACCCCCAACGAGTGGGGGTAGTAATGTTGGCCAGAGAAGCTCTCCCACCAACATACCACTGTGCACACTGCCGCTTATGCTGGCGAAATGTCTGTCACTAGGGGGGGTATTTATTTTACACTTCCGAGAGACATACGTTTTTCTGACATAAGTGGGACTGTAGACATGTCCTTAATCCCTGAAAATCTTTAAATCTAGATGGGATCTTTTTAAAAATAATGCACTAAATAAAATAGAAGTGATGGGCTAGATGCAGGAGTCACTGGGTAGAGTCTGTGTTCTGTTATGCAGGAGGTCAGTCTAGATGATTCTAATGACCCCTTCTGGCTTTAAAATCTAGGAATATTATTTCTCACCATGGGATGTCAGACTAAATAAAGGAGATCCAGTTCTCATAGATTCTAGCGATTAATTCTGATGGGAAGAATAATGGGGAGGTGGAATGTTTTTAAAACCAAAGTTTCCTGCCAGCACTGGGCGGAAATTAGCTTTGTTTGGATGATAATGCAGAAAGAGCAGGATCAATTCATTCTGGTTTGATTTCCTGTCAGATGGTGGGGATATACTTAGTGCCTGCCAATGACTGTTCAGAAATTACTTCGTTGTCAGGAACACTTATATTATCGTGCTGTCTCTAAGAAGCCCAAATCTTGAACCCGGTGTTTGGCTGGAGTAACCTGGGCAGTCAGTTATTATTATTTGTATGACAGTACCACCTGTACAGCTCTCCTGACTCATGATCCAGTGACCTAGCCACTGAACGACACTGCCCCCGAGGAGTGCTGGGTGCATAACTGCTCACTGTGTTTTTCAAAATCTCCTCCTAGCCTATGTGAGAGTCCAGGAAAGACCCTCATCTCTCCTCAGTTCAATAAAAGAGCTTCTAAATTCATCTTTTTCTTCTAGTTTTAAAAAGAGCCCAGGGAATATTGTTGGTTTCTTAATTGAAAAAGAGAACCGTACAGTTTTGGTTTCAAAACACATTGTGAAAGTTTCAGTAGAAATATTTAGTTTTGGAAAACCAAAATCACCAACATTTTTCACCCAATTTTTTTAGATTCATATTTTTCATCTAAATGATTTTTTTCTACAAAACCTTGTCTGAAAACAACTTTTAAGTCGAAAAATTATTTTAATGAAAAAATTTCAACCAGCTCTAGTCAACCAAATATTTTTTGGTTAATATGAAAAGTTTCATGGAAAAATTTGTGTCTTCCAATTTCTTGAGATTTTTAACACAAAGAATGAAAACCAAAACATGGGGAAAGCTTTGGTTTTAGATCTCCCGCCCTTGTCAGTGGAAAAGTAAAGGAGGAAAAATATAAGTTTTTTATTAAAAAATCAGAGTTCCAAAAAAATTTGTAAAAAATGTGGAAACTCGCAATTATTTTTTAATTTCTAAAACACACATAGTTTTTCGAGCACCTCCAGAAAAAGGGACATAATTGGTGAAATGAAAAGGGGGGTGAGAATCATAAATAAAAAACCTGCAAACGTTGTTCACTTCTGAATTTCTCCAAAAAAGAAAAAAATTTGAAAAACAATGGACAATATATTTATAAAAATTCCAACCAGCTCTAATTCTTATCTGGAGGAGTAAGAAAACTGCCAAACTCTGGAGGTTAATCCCAGCACTGAGAAAGAAGGGCAGTGGGAATGTTGACTATCTGAGGCCTTGTCTACACTACAGACTTCTGCTGGCATAGTGGTGTCGGTCTGGGGAGTGAAGATGTTTGATCTTTGACCGACACGGCTGTGCTGGCAAAAGCACCCGGACACAATTATAGCAGCAAAACTCTGCTTGTGCCCCTATAGATTATATAGTTTAGAATGTGCTAGTATAACCTGCACCCACAAAAGCGCACTAGTACACTGGGATAGCTATACTGACAGTGTGCTCCTGGTGTAGACATGGTGTGGTTAAGCTATGGACAATGGGAGGGAAGTGAAAGCCCTAGGTGAAACTTCCACCTTGTGCCCCCCCAGCCCTGTGGCAGCTCCCTGCCCCCCCACCCTGAGGCGCCCCCCCACAGCAGGTCCCCCCATCTGCCCTGAGGCTCTGCCCCCATGGGAGCTACCCCCCCGGGGAGCCGTGCAGCAGCTCCCCACCCCAGCTCAGCCCCAGCTTTTTGGCACCACCAAATCTTGGCGCCCTGGCAACTGCCTAGTTTGCCTTAATGATAGCACCGGCCATGAACATGGATAAAGTTTTGGTTTTTAATCCTCCATTTCTCTTCACACACCGTTTCCCCCCAGTTTTAACCACTTTTTCAGTGAGAAAGTAAAGGCAGGAAATTTTCAGCTTTTCTTTAAAAAAACACTTTCAAAAATGTTGACGTACGCAATTATTTTGTGTGCTAAATGTCCTAAACCACACCATTTTTTCAAACAGCTCTAGTCAAAGGGAAATATGGAGTGAAAATCTAGGAAAGGGGGTTGGAAGCTTAAATGAGGAAATTGTAAAGCATTTTCATTTCTGATTTTGTCCAAAAAGCTGAAAAACAATTGACAATTTCTTTTAAAAAATTCATGTGGATAAACTTCAATCAGCTCTAATTCTTATCCCGAGCAGTAAGGAAACCCCAAACTATGGAAGTGAATCTCAGCACTGAGAAAGAGGGGCAGTGGGAAGGCTGCCCATCACAGAGCTGTCTGGAGACATGTCTACACTACAGACTTCCCCTGGCAAATTGGTGCTGGTCTGGGGTGTGTAGATGTTTGGTCCTTGGCTGACACGGCTGTGCTGGCAAAAGCCACTTGTGCAGACACAGTTATAGCAGCAAAACTGTACTTTTCCCTCTAGCGATTATTTAGCTCAGAATGCGCTAGTATAACCTACACCCACAAAAGCGCACTAGTACACTGGGATGACTGTACTGACAAGGTGCTGCTCCTGTGGACATGGCGTGGTTAACCTATGGACAATGGGAGGGAAGTAGCTATGTTTTGATGATACTGGAGAAAGTGTAGGATCAAGTAACTCCCAGCTTTTTCCTTACAGGCTGCTGAGGACGTACCTGGGAGCAGTCCTGGGGTGAGTATTCCAAATTTGATTTGCTGTCAGGCTGTTTTCTATTCCTGCAGTGGCTCTTAGCAAACCTGGACCCTAAGACACTGGTCAGTTGGAATAGCTTGGACAGATGTGCAAGTTTTGGAGCAAGAGACGAAGGAATAGGTGTCTAAATCCCAAAGGGTGTGTCAGAATCAATCCAAATGTTCTTTGCAGTGTCAATTCTTCTATTCTACTAGTAGCCATTTTGTGGGGATTCCGTGGGACCTGTATTTTATACCCAAGTTAAGAACCACTGCCTAGTAGGATCATACACACTGGGAGCTGTAATTGGCAGCAAATGCTGTCATTCTGCACATCTGGAGCGGTGATAATAGTATCACTATGGACAGTGTCAGAGAATAACAGAGTTCTCACTTTTTGTTTGGGTACAGCAAGTAAGATACTTTATTTTCTCAAGCAATTGCGTAGAGGGAGAGAGCTAAACAGGTCTCTCCACAGGTAAACAATTACAGCAAGCATTTATACCTTTTGTTACAGACAATAGTGAGCAACAGCTGCGATTTGTTCATACATAGGTCATTCTCATATCTTGTTTTCCTCGTTTGTTTAGACTCTAGTCCAGGGGTGTCAAACTCAAATGACCATGAGGGCCACATGAGGACTAGTGCATTGGCTCGAGGGCCACATCACTGATACCCCCACCTCACTGCCCCCGGCCCTGTCCCCACTCCACCCCTTCCATGAGGCCCCACCCCTTTCAAGCCCCTTTCCACTCCCTTCCCCGAAGTCCCCACCCCAATGCTGCCCCTTCCCTGCCACCACGGGGTACAGGAGGGATGCAGGGTGCGGCGGGGGCTCAGGGCAGGGAGTTGGTGTGTGTGGGGTGCAAGAGGTGTGAGGGGTGCGGCAGGGGGTTGGGGTGCAGGGTGCAGCAGGTGGCTCAGGGCAAGTAGTGCAGGAGGAGTGTGGGGTGTGGTAGGGGGCTCAGAGCAAGACGTTGGGGTGCAGTAGGGGTGCTGGATGTGGCAGGCGGCTCAGGGCAGGGAATTGGGATGCAGGATGGGTGTGGGATGCGGCAGGGGGCTCAGAGCAGGGGGTTGGGGTGCAGGAGGGGTGCGGGGTGCGAGCTCCGGCCTGGCGCCACTTAGCTAGAGTGGCGCCGGGGTGGCAGCAGAGCGCATCGGGGCCAGGGCAGGCTCCTGGCCCCCGTGCTGCTCAGCTCCAGGAAGCAGCCGGAACCATGGCCCCTGGGTGAGCGGGGGTGGGTACAGGGCTCCCTGCTGCTGCTCCTCCAGGTACCTCCCACTGGCCGCGGTTCCCTGTTCCTGGCCAATGGGAGCTGTGGTACCTTGAAGTAAGGCAACGCAGGAGCCCTCTGCCTCCTCCCACTCCCTCCCAGCCTGAAGGGACATTCTGCTAGCCGCTTCAGGGAGCCCTGGCCTGTTGATAGGCATAGGGGTTGGGGCGCAGGGAGCTTGGCGGGCCCTGATCTAGTGGATCTCATTCTTCGTGGGCTCAAGCAGAGATGACAGACTTCATTTCCAAAAGTGATGACTACACTCAGCTGTGCATTGAGCTCCCCTCATATGTTTCTTATCTTTTTTGAAAGCTAGAAACTGGATGCTTCGTCATTTTTGAAATGAGAAAAATGTAGAGCAAGTTGAAAATTTGTCACTTAATATATTTTTTATTTTTCATGAAAAAAAGATTTTGTTTCAATATGAAAATTTTAAAGAAAGAAGTTTCTTCCATTTTTTCTGATTTTTTCAATGAAAATAATGAAAATAAAAACCAAAACAAGTTTTGAATTTGTCATTTCATTCCCCACGGTCCAATTTCCAAATAGAGTTGAAATGCTATTTTTCTTTGAAATTTACACATTTATAATTTTTCAAAGAGCTCCAGAAAAGAAGAAAAAAAAGGGGGTGAAAGTAAATGAAAAAAAAAAGTAAAACTTTTGTTTAAAAATGTATTAATTAGTTTTCTGGAAAAAAATTACATTTTTTTTTAATTCATTATGAAAAATGTCGATCTCTAATTCTTATCTTGAGGGATCAGAGTCATGAAAGTAAGTTTCCATAGTCCAAATTCTGGAGGTTAAACTCACCCCTGTGAGGCAAGGATAGGGGGGCTGTTTCCTTTCGCAGAACTCTCTGGGGCCATGTCTACAATACAGACTTCTGCTGGCATAGCTCCATCTCTATGGGGTGTAAAAATGTTTATATCAGCATGTGGATCCTCTACTCTAGGGCCGATGCAGGCATAGGCTCTGTAGTGTAGACATGGCCTCATCTCCCTTTCAGAGGAGAATAGGCTATACCAGCAAAAGCACACTAGTATACTGGTAGAACTGTACTGGCAAAGCACTCCTAGAGTAGAACTGGCTGGTAACACTATTGCCATTGTGAGGAATCAACAACCTTGAAATGATATTGGAGGAGTTTCTTGATCCTGCTCTATTTGCTTACAGGCGGTTGCGCGTCCAGTTGGAGGTCTTGTAGGGGTGAGTACTCAAGATTACTTTGCTGTCCAGCTGTTTAATATGATCATTCCAGAGGACATGCTTCCATGCTGATGACTGGTTCTGCTCGACAATGATCCTAAGCAATGTACGCACTGACACACGTTCATTTTCATCACCTGAATCACATCCACCAACAGAAGGTTGATTTTCTTTTTGGGTGGTTCGGGTTCTGTAGTTTCCACATCTGAGTGTTGCTCTTTTAAGACTTCTGACAACATGTTCCAAAGCTTGTCCCTCTCAGATTTCGGAAGGCACTTCAGATTCTTAAGCCTTGGGTCGAGTCCTGTTGCTCTCTTTAGAAATCTCACATTGGTATCTTCTTTGCATTTTGTCAAATCTGCAATGAAAGTGTTCTTAAAACAAACAGCATGTGCTGGGTCATCATCAGAGACTGCTATTACATGAAATATATGGCAGAATGTAGGTAAAACATAGAGCAGGAGACATACAATCTCCCACAATGAGTTCAGTCACAAATTTAATTAACACATTATTTTTTTTGAACAAGTGTCATGAGCATGGAAGCATGTCCTCTGGAATGGTGGCTGAAGCATGAAGGGGCATGCGAATGTTTAGCATATCTGAAACGTAAATACCTTTTAGTGCCGGCTACAAAAATGCTATGCAAACGCCTCTTTCACTTTCAGGTGACATTGTAAATAAGAAGCAGGCAGCATTATTTCCCGTAAATGAAAACAAACTTGTTTGTCTTAGCGATTGGCTGAACAAGAAGTAGGATTGAGTGGAATTGTAGGCTCTAAAATTTTACATGGTTTTGTTTTTGAGTGCAGTTATTTTAAAATAAAAGTTGCACTTTCACACAAAAGAGATTGCATTACAGCCCTTGTATGAGGTGAATTGAAAAATACTATTTCTTTATATCAGAAGGACAGAACAGGTCATGCTGAAGGGGGAGTGGCACTAGATGTGAAAAAACAGTCAAATGAAGTAAAAATCTTAAATGAACCAAACCATAGAATCTCTATAGATAGTAATTCCATATACAACCAACCACCTGACCAAGATAGTGACAGTGACTGTGAAGTGCTCAGAGAGATTAGAGAGGCTATAAAAAGACAACTCAATAATAATGGTGGATTTCAACTATCCCCATATTGACTGGGTACATGTCATCTTAGGACAGGATGCAGCTATAAAGTTTCTTGACACCTTAAATGACTACTTCTTGGAGAAGCTAGTCCTGGAGAAGCTAGTCCAAGAGGTGAATATAGCTGGACAGCTTGGTAATCGTGACCATAATATAATTAAATTTAACATCCCTGAGGTGGGGAGAAAACCACAGCAGCCCATCATGGTGGCATTAATTTCAGAAAGGGGAACAACACAAAAATGAGGAAGTTAGTTAAACAGAAATGAAAAGGTACAGTGACAAACGTGAAATCCCTGCAAGCAGCAGGGAAACTTTTTAAAGACACCATAATAGGGGCTCAAGTTAAATGTATACCCCAAATTAAAACACATAGAGAACCATAAAAGTGCCACCGTGGCTAAACAACAAAGTAAAAGAAGCACTGAGAGGCAAAAGGCATCCTTTAAAAAGTGGAAGTTAAATCCTACTGAGGAAATAGAAAGGAGAATAAACTCTGGCAAGTGAAGTGTAAAAATATAATTAGGAAGGCCAAAAAAAAGAATTGGAAGAACAGCTAGCGAAAGACTCAAAAAGTAATAGCAAATTTTTTTTAAGTAAATCAGAAGCAGGAAGCTGCTAAACAACCAGTGGGGCCACTGGATGGTCCAGATGCCAAAGGGGCACTCAAGGGCGATAAGGCCATTGCAGAGAAACTCAATGAATTCTTTGCTTCGGTCTTTATGGCTGAGGATGTGAGGGAGATTCCCAAACCTGAGTCATTCTTTTTAGGTGACAAATCTGAGGAACTGTCCCATATTGAGGTGTCATTCGAGGAGGTTTTGGAACAAACTGATCAATTAAACAGTAATAAGTCACCAGGACCAGATGGCATTCACTCAAGTGTTCTCTAGGAACTCAAATGTGAAATTGCAGAACTACTAACTGTGGTATGTAACCTAGCATTTAAAGCACCTTCTGTACCAGATGACTGGACGATAGCTAATGTGACACCAATTTTAAAAAAAAAAGACTCGAGAGGTGATCCCGGTAATTACAGGCCGGTAAGCCTAACTTCAGTGCCGGGAAAGCTGGTTGAAACTACCAGACACCTAGATGAACATAATTTGTTGGGGAAGAGTCAACATGGTTTTTGTAAAGAGAAATCGTGCCTTACCCATCTCCTAGAATTCTTTGAGGGGGTCAACAAGCATGTGGACAAGGGGGATCCAATGGATATAGTGTACTTAGATTTTCAGAAAGCCTTTGACAAGGTCCCTCATCAAAGGCTCTTAAACAAAGTAAACTGTCATGGGATAAGAGGGAAGGTCTTCTCATGGATCAGTAACTGGTTAAAAGTTAGGAAACAAAGGGTAGGAATAAATGGTCAATTTTCAGAAGGGAGAGAGGTAAATAGTGGTGTCCCGCAGGAGTCCATACTGGGACCAGGGGGAAGGGTTAGCTCAGTGGTTTGAGCATTGGCCTGCTAAACTCAGGGTTGTACATTCAATTCTTGAGGGGGCCACTTAGGAAGCTGGGGTAAAATCAGTACTTGGTCCTCCTAGTGAAGGCAGGGGGCTGGACTCAATGACCTTCCAGCTCTATATATTATTTTAATTCATAAACAATCTGAAAAAAGGGATAAACAGTGAGGTGGCAAAATTTGCAGATGATACACAAAACTACTCAAGATATTTAAGTCCAAAGCAGACTGAAGAGTGACAAAGGGGTCTCACAAAAAACTAGGTGACTGGGCAACAAAATGGCAGATGAAATTCAATGTTGATAAATGCAAAATAATGCAGATTGGAAAACATAATCCCAACTATAATATAAAACGATAGGGTCTGAATTAGCTGTTGCCACTCAAGAAAGATTTTTTTCCAATGAAAATTATGAAAAATGAAACCAAAAATGTTTTGAATTTTGTTGATTCCCCAGAGTCCTGTTTGCAAATAGAGTTCAAATGCTATTTTTCTTTGAAATTTGCCATAAACACACTTATAATTTTTCAAACAGCTCCATAAAAGAAGAAAGAAGGGAGGGCGGTGAAAAAAATTCAAAACTTTTTCATTTCTGATTTTGTAAAAAAAAAGCTGACAATTTGCTTGGAAAAATTCATTATGAAAAATGTTGATCATCTCTAATTCTTATCTTGAGGGATCAGAGTCACGAAAGGTAGCTCCCATACTCCTGATTCTGGAGGTTAATCTCACCCCTGAGAAGCAAAGATAGGGGGACTGTTTCCCATCACAGAGCTGTCTGGGGCCATGCCTACATATAGACTTCTGCTGGCATAGCTCGATCTGTATGGGGTGTGAAGAGGTTTGATTCCTTACTGACATAGCTGTGCTGGCAAAAGTCATAGAATCATAGAGGATTAGGGTTGGAAGAGACCTCAGGTGGTAATCTAGTCCAACCCCCTGCTCAAAGAAGGACCAACCCCAACTAAATCATCCCAGCCAGGGCTTTGTCAAGCCGAGCTTTAAAAACCTCTAAGGAAGGAGATTCCACCACCTCCCTAGGTAACCCATTCCAGTACTTCACCACCCTCCTAGTGAAATAGTGTTTCCTAATATCCAACCTAGACCTCCCCCACTGCAATTTGAGACCATTGCTCCTAGTTCTGTCATCTGCCATCATTGAGAACAGCAGAGCTCCATCCTCTATGGAAGGCCCCTTGCTCTTCTCTTCTGCAGACTAAACAAGCCCAGTTCCCTCAGCCTATCCTCTTAAGTCATGTGCCCCAGCTCCCTAATCATTTTTTTCCCCTCAGCTGGACTCTCTCCAATTTGTCTACATCTTTTCTGTAGTGGGGGGCCCAAAAATGGACGCAGTACTCCAGATGTGGCCTCACCAATGCCAAATAGAGGGGAATAATCGCTTCCCTCGATCCGCTGGCAATGCTCCTACTAATGCAGACCAATATGCTGTTAGTCTTTTTGGAAACAAGGACACATTGCTGATTCATATCCAGCTTCTCATCCACTGTAATCCCCAGGTCCTTTTCTCCAGACCTGCTGCTTAGCCAGTCAGACCCCAGTCCATGGGATTCTTCCGTCCTAAATGCAGGACTCTGCACTTGTCCTTTTTGAACCTCATCAGATTTTTTTTGGCACAATCCTCCAATTTGTCTAGGTCATTCTGGACCCTATCTCTACCCTTCAGCGTATCTACCTCTCCCCCCAGCTTAGCTCCAATAAAATGAGTGAGGCTAGATCCCCAGTTGGTGGAAATGATCCATAACTCCGGGGGAGTCAATGGGCCAGATTCCAAATGGGTGTAAATCCACATCTCTGTATTGGAGATGCACCAGAGTAAACTGATGTAGCTCCACTGTTAGAGCAGTGGTTTGCAGCGTCAGTGGTGCTGTGCCTGTGAGTACTGCAAATTCACTTTGCTTTACGAGTCTGCTACATTACCCTGATAATTTTAACAGAGGCCAGGTTAAGTGATGGAAGCAACTGGCACTCCTAGTTTCTCTCATGATGGTAAATTAGACCAATAATATGGTTCCTATTGTGACGGGATCCCCAGGGTGCAGCCTGGGACTGTGGGACTGCTGTGCTCCCTCAACTCTCTCCAGCCTGGGCTGTCTCTCACAATGCCTTGCTAGTGACCAGCAGCAAACCCCTCCAGGAGCTGTTATCACTCAGCACAACCACATGTGGAGCCCCACACTCAGCTAGATTGCATGAATGCTTCCAGAGCCGCTCATAAATCACACAGAGAAGGCACCAGCCAAATTCCCCCAGCTCCCAGCTCTGCAGCTCAGGAATATACCATCTTGCACTGCTCAAGATGAGCAGTGCAAATTTATTAATTGGTTCACCACTTCATCAATGGAAAGTGGATATACACCAGCCTTGGGAAACCTGAGCAGTTTTGCCGCACACTTGTACAAACTCACTGGTAAAGATAAACAGTTAAATAAATGTTTTGATTACAAAAGAGAGATTTTAAGTGATATTAAGTGATAGGTGAAAAGCCAGAGTTAGTTACCAAAATAAAATAATATATAAACATGCAGTCTAAGCTCTCAACCCTATTAGACTGGCCACATGTAGATTAAACCCCACTGGATATTGGAGTCCTTCATGTACAGATTTCACCCTTGAAACCTGGGCCAGTCTTCTCTGCTGGAGTCTTCGGTCTTCTGTGAGTGTCTTTGTTGCTTGCAGCATAGGTGGGGGCAGGAGAAAGGCCAGGCATGGGGCCCTTGTGTCATGAGTCCCCAGCCAAGGTTGAGCAATTCCCTTGGTGTGGCGTCATGCAGGTGAGTCACTGCATTGTAGCTCCCTTGCTAGACAATGACTGGTGATGTCTGTTCAACAGCACCCACCCCGGTGTTGGTTACCTTCCTTGTCCTTGTCTCTGTGTAGCTAGTATTTGGGTGCCTCAAAAAACCCACAGCATATTTTAGTGAAAACCATACAATACAATTCTCATAATTTCACATGCATTGGTGCTACACATGTTTAGACAGAACAATGTCTTTCAGCAGATCATAAGCTTTCCCCTGATACCTTACCAGGCATGCTTTATATGCAAGATCACGGTTATATAAAAATGAGGAATATGGGGGTTACAGGACACTCCCCCAAGGTATAGCGTGTCACACCCATGTTTCAAAATCTGGAGTTTCAGGTGTTGCTTTATAACCTGCTGGCCAAGATCAGTCCATAGCTACCATTCTCCTCGTCTCCATCCCTTGCCCAAAGGGAAGCAGCGCTGGGCCCGTACGAATGCTGCTGGTAACAATGAAAGTAATGGTAGGAGTAACATACTCTCTATTATAATGACGATTTTCTCTCAGAAATATGATAGGACATGTCTGCGCTTTCCTCTTTGCCCAAAGGTGAACTGTTCAGGGACAGTGTCTTAGCATTCCCTGTAGCTGAGTTTGGATTGTCTGAGTGAGCAGGAAGGAGGATGAAAGGTTCTCCTCACTTATTAAGAACATTCTTTACATCTATTATTGTGGTTAGATAGATTAAAAGCAGCTTTTGTCCAAGTCTCAGAGTCAGTGTGTACATATGGTTCTAAGAAGTTTGTGTGCTGGAGAAATAGATAGGCCCTCACTGACTGACATTCGCTTACAATGCCATTTCCCTTACGCATTTAGTCCAACAGGAGGAAAAGATGTCACTCATTTAGGGGTCTCACAGTTGTGGGTTTCAAGTACAGATGCCTGAGGCTCGATTTCAAAAGGTGCCAAGCACCCTGGGCTACAACAGAAGTCAGTAGGGGCTCTGGGACAATTTGCCATGACACAAGCACCTCAGCGGCTTCTGCCAGGGATAGGAGCTAACCAGCCTCATGCCAATGACACAGGAAGTCAATGGAAACAAATAACTTTCTTGTTTTTTTCTCTCTAAAGAGTTTACTGATGAAAAGATCTGTGGTGAGTATCTCAAGTTCTCTCTCTTGGAGAGTCTCTTGCATTATCTTGGCAGCTCTCATAATGGGAATTGAGACTGGAGCCATTTGAGTTAAATGAGGCACCCTTAGTATATATCACAGTACAACCTCAGTGAAAGGAAAAAAGTGCCCCCCTCTCTTGCTGCTGCCCACCAGCCCTGACACAGAAGGGTCCCCCACCGAGCAGCATCTGTGAATGGCATGAAACTGTTTGCTTCAGCTGCTGCCTTTAATCCATGCCAAGGAGTAACAACTAGCGAGCAGAAACAAAGCTTTACCTTTTAGTTTATGAGGTGTCATTTTCCTGCTTGTCTGCTAGTTAGAGAGGGGATGGGTGAGTGCCAGGATCAAATTCATGTTAATAACAGAGAACACCACTAGCACAATTCATAGGTTCATATATTTTAAGGCCAGAAGGGACCATTCCATTCAGCTAGTCTAACCTCCTGCATAACACCGTCCAGGTAATTTCATCCAGGCATTCCTGCAACAAGCCCATGATTTCTAGGTGAGCTAGGGCACACCTTAAAGAAAAATATTCTGTGTAGAGTCCTCACCAGCGACTACATGTTTTAAGACTGTAAGTTGCATTTTCAAAAGTGAGGTTCACTTCGGTACTTCATATCCCCGGACTTTCACCAGAACTCAGGCTCCTAAGTGCCTACTTCAATTTTGAATGTGGGACTTGGACTCACTTTTGGAAACCCTGCTGAACGGAAGGTGTGTGCAGAGGTCCCTAGGTAAAGGGGACAAACTAGCTGAGTCAGGGCAGGCTGAGCCAAGAAGCAGAGGGTTATTTCTAGATCAAGCCTCTCAGGAGATGTTGCTTAGCAGGGGTAGGACTCACAGGCAAAGGGGCCTGAAGTGTGGAACACTGTGGGGAGCCCTCTCGCAGAAGACCTGAACCGAGGGCTGCGGGAGGAGAGAGGTAAGAAGGATAGAGAATCACCAGAGATGTGGAGGCCCTAGAATAAGGGCCCAAAAGAACTGGGGAACAGTGTGGTTGTTGCCTCTCAGGAGCATAGGCGCCAATTCTGTGGGTGCTCTGGGGCTTCCATTAGCCAAACCTGGAAGAATGTGCCCCGTAGCAGCACTGGCTTTGTGACATGCTTCCTCTCCACAATCACTTTTCCTGATCTCACAGCAGCCACTTCACCACCAGGTTCATGCCCCACAGATCAGGATCAGGGCAGAGGGCTACTCTCAACATCACTGGGCTGCCCCATTCAAGCACGCATGGCTTCTTAACATTCCCTCCAGTCACCCTCTCCATTGACTGCAATGCTGGGAAGTGCAATGCTGTCTCATTGAAACAGCATCCCCATGGCAGACAGAGTAAACCCCCCTCTGTGTGTAAATACTGACACACTGGCAGGGATCTGAGGAGTGTGGGAACCAGCACATAAATCCCAGTGGTAGCTCAAATCCCCCAAAGAAAGTTTTAATTTCTAAAATAACCCTTCCCTTTAACAAATCCAAGAGCTCAGTTCCAGCCCCCCCAAATCTCCCCTTGCCCTCTCCTCCCTCATTTCCCCATCCAATGCCATCAATAGCAGTTTGTAAAGGACACTGCTGTACAACGCACAATACTGTAAGTGAAATGCTGTCTGCCACACACAGCTGTACGGGGCTAGAAAGGGACTAAACTCCTTCAGGGAGTGGGGGAGGGCTCTTGTCTGATTCCATGTGGGTTACTGGGACCATAATGACAGTTTGCCATCTCTCCCCAGGCCTAAGAATTATGAATTAATAACTCAAACGCTGACGAAACCGGATTGGCTGACTTTGATGACGACACCTGCCATTACGCTTCCTGTGCTGCTGCTTCACAACTCTCCCACCAATCAAATGCTGACTGAAAATCATGAATCATACTGAATGGGCCTCTAGCTGATGACTGTGACAGTCCTTGATTTTTTATGCTTTTTGATGTAACAGGGAGCAGAGGGACACTGAGCTCTGTCCCACAGCTGCCCTGGGGGATTGCGAGCGCTTTGCAAAAATTAAAATAAATACAAATGCTCAAAAATGTTCAGTAGCTGTTGTTTTTTTTACTTTTTAGTAAATTAAATTTCCTTCCAGGCTGGCATAGGATTTGCTCCACTGTAAACGCTGACACTATTGTTAGTCAATTCCCAACTCTTTGTAGGCAATGATTAATGTATGGTGGGGCTAAAGACACTCTTTCTCTAGTATTGCTCCCTCTCCCTCAGTGGGGAAACCGGGAAAGCAGCAGCACTGGGGAAAATGAATAATGGAGTGACACACAAACCCAGAAGAGCAGGAGGGAAGAGTATCTGTAAACTGAGCTACAGAACTACACTACCAGGGCTGCGACTGAGAGAACGTGTGGCAAGTTTTCCTTTCAGGGTAGATGTTCCAGCACATAATCCCTAAAGTCTAGAGGTGCCTCCTTGCACTCCATAAAACGATCCCTTTCCAGAACAGTTACATTCTTTTCGCCTGAACATCAGACTAGACACCACTCCCATTAAATCAACCCATAAACTGCACCTCAGTCTTGCTTCTTCAAAGGACACAGATTAGGGATAAATTCAAATGAAGGTTTAATTTGTTCTCAATTATTTTGGGCTTCAGCCCCTTCCACTGGCTTCTCAGCCTCATCCAGCCCAGCTCTCTATGTCCAGACTGTCACCCTCTATCCTTCATGTGAGACATAAAATCTTTTCCCCAAAAGACATTGGGGTTGGGCTTTGCAAAGAATCCTAAAGCAGTTAGTGGAGCTGGATACCTAACTTCCTTCGGTCTGTCTGCAAATCCCAACCTAGGGAACAGAATAATATTTTGCAAAGCAGATGGGAGCAGGGCTGTTCTTTTTCATCATTCCACTAAAAACCATGTCAACCGCTGCCGGAAATAAAAGTGGCAGCTCTTCCTGAACCCCTCTCCACATTTGCATGACTCTACTGAATTGTGACTGCAAAAGCAGCTACTTCCACACAACCTGTTAGGAAGCTGTCAAAGCTTTGATCCATTTCCCCACCAGACTGCTGTGAAGGGACCTAGCCACTGGTTTCCACGTCTTTCAAGGCTCCAGAGTCTGAACAGACATGAGCCCAGAGACTGGCCCTGTCTTGGGGTCCTTATCACACTCCGAGGGTGCTGATCTATCTAGCACCCTGTAGACGTCCCGGCGAGGGTCTTATCCCTCACAGGGGTGGCCCTCAGGCAGGGACTGAGCAAACAAACAGTAGGTTCAGGGGCTCAGGCACTCAGGCAGGTAGGAGAAGAGACTGCCACCTGGCGTGGGGTGGCAGGGGGGAACACAGGCCCACCCACTCCACTGTGTTCCAGCCCGGGGCCCTATCAGCAGCAGTCCGTCTGCTGCTGGGTCAGTGGGGATCCTGACCGCAACACACTGACATGGGTTCGGGGTCGGCTATCCCTGGGCCACTTTCCATCTCCTCCTCCATGGGTACCTGTACGTCCTGAGCTTTGTCTGCCATATCTCAGATCATGGGCTCCTCAGGGCAGCGAGCGCTGGGTAGGTCGGGCAGCTCCTCCAGAACCTCGGTGAGGGGAACTTCAGTCCGCTCCTCAGGATACCGGGCTTGGGGCAGGCGTGGCCAGTCCTCCTCAGGATACTGGGCTCGGGGCAGGCGCGGCCAGTCCTCCTCAGGATACCTGGCTCGGGGCAGGCGCGGTGCAGCAGGAGCTCGGGTACTAGCGTCTGCCCTCTCCCACGGTCGGGCCACAACTGAGTGCTGGGGCCGGGCCTTTATACTTCCTGTCCCGCCCCTTGACTTCCGGGGGGCGGGGACAGGCAGTGACTCCGCCCACTCGGGCGGCTGTTCTGGCTCGTACCTCAGAGGGGCGTCTGGGAGCCATTCCGCCTCACTACATGCCCCCCCCCGAAGGCTGGCTTCCAGGTAATGGGGCCAGACACTTCCATACCCCCCAGGCGGGAAAGAAAGTCAGCTTTCACGTGTTCCTTCCCGGCCCGATGGCGAATGGTGAAGGCATAGGGCTGCAGTGCCAAATACCACCGCTGCAGCCGCATATTATGGTCCTTCATGCGGGCCAACCACTGGAGGGCAGAGTGGTCCGTGACCAAGGTGAACAGGGTGCCCAGGAGGTAATATCGCAGGGCGTCACAAGTCCACTTCGCGGTGAGGGCTTCCTTCTCCACCACCTCATAGTTTTTCTTGCGGGGGAACAGCTTCCGACTAATGTAGAGGACCGGATGCTCTTCGACATCTACCTCTTGGGAGAGGAGCGCCCTGAGTCCCACCTCGGAGGCGTCCGTTTGCATGACAAAGGTCCGGTTAAAATTGGGGCTATATAGGACTGGCTTCTGGCAGAGGCTTGTTTTGAGGGTTTGGAAGGCCTCATCACACTCACGGGTCCAAATCACTTGCCGCGGACTGTCCTTGGTCAAGAGCCCCGTTAAGGGGGCGGCAATCGCCGCGAATTGGGGGATGAACCGTCGATAATATCCTGCCAACCCCAGAAACTGGCGTACCTGGCGTTTCGTGGTGGGCGGAGGGCAGGTTGCAATGGCCTGTACCTTATCCACCAGTGGCTTTACCTGTCCATGTCCGATAGTATATCCCAGGTATGTGGTTTCTTGCCGGCCGATGCGGCATTTCTTTGGGTTGGCCATTAACCCGGCCGCCTGCAGAGACCTCAGGACGGCTGTGACCTGTTCTAGATGGTTCTCCCACTGAGGACTGTAAATGACTACGTCATCCAAATAAGCCACCGCGTAATCTTGATGGGGTTGGAGGAGGCGGTCCATCAGGCGCTGAAATGTGGCCGGAGCCCCGTGGAGGCCGAAAGGCATTCGGGTAAACTGGTAGAGGCCCATAGGGGTGGCGAATGCGGTCTTCTCCCTGGTAGCAGGTTCCAGGGGGATCTGCCAGTACCCCTTGCTAAGGTCGAGGGTGGTGATATAGCCAGCCTCTCCTAGCCGGGCCAACAGCTCATCTATCCAGGGCATAGGATATGCATCGAACTTGGAGATGGCATTTACGCGCCTGAAGTCGATGCAAAACTGTTGGGAACCATCGGGCTTTGGTACCAGCACGACAGGGCTTCGCCACTCACTGTGCGATGGTTCAATGACCCCCAAGTCCAGCATCGCCCATATCTCCTCATCCACAATCCGTTTCCGGTGATATGTCAAGGGCCTGGTCGCGCCCTGAATTACCACCCCCGGCTCAGTCTGAATCTTATGGTATACCAGGGTGGTGGACCCCGGTTGGGCCGTGAAGGTGTGTGAGAAGGCTTGCAGGAGGCACCGGGTCTGCTTGAGCTAGTCCTCCGTTAATGTCTCCCCAAGTTGGGGTTCCTCAGGGCCCTCAGTGTGGGCTATCTGGGGCCCTAGCTCTGCTTCCGGCAGATAGGGGTTAATCAGCAGCCCTTCTCGTTCCCGCCAGGGCTTGAGGAGGTTGACATGATACCGCTGTATCTTTTTCTTCTGGTCGGGCTGGTTAATCTCATATGTAACTGGGCCCACCTTCCGGACGACTTCATATGGCCCTTGCCATCGGGCCAGAATTTTTGACTTGCTGGAAGGGAGTAGCAGTAACACCTGGTCTCCGCGTTGAAAGTCCCGTGTTTGGGCATCCTGGTTATAAGTCTGGGCTTGCGCCTCTTGGACGGCTTTCAAATTCTCTCGTGTCTGGGCCCCAGCCTGCTTAAGACGCTCCTGAAGCTGGACCATGTACTTCAAGAGGGTCGAGGACAGTCCTGTCCACAATGGCCAGTTGTTCGTACACCCGCTGAAGTGTGGGGTCGGCCCGTTGGTCCCAGCAAAAAGTCCATGGTGGTCGAGGGATCCTCCCCTGCCCCTGGGGGAGCGTTATCTAATTCTCCCGTCGAGCTAGTAGTCTCGGGGGTCTCTCTCTCCTCTCCCTCGTTCCGGGGGCTTCCCCTTTGAAGGCTGGCATGGCCCGTGGGTTGCCTTCTGCGTGGCAGAGGAGGATTGCTGGAAACTCCGGCCAGTCCTGACCCAGGATCACTGGGTATGCCAGTCGCGGGGCAAGTCCCACCACAATTGATCGAGTGACCCCCTCAATCGTCAGTTGGGCCCGGGTACTCCGGTAGGGCCCTATGTCTACGTGGATGCACTGCAGCTGAATTTCCCCCAGTTGGGCGTCAGCCGGGGGACCGAAGTGTCGGCAGACTAGCGTCTGTCCGCAGCCTGAGTCGAGGAGGGCCACCGTCGGGTATCCCTCAATGACCACAGGTACGGTGATCTTAGCCGCTTGTGAAAGACGGGCACGAGCCTCCCCTGCACAGACCTGACCAAAGGTACACTCCAGTCCCGGGCAATCCCGCTGGAGATGGCCGTACTCCCTGCAGGAAAAACAGGGCCCCAGGGTTGCCCGTTCCGTCCATAGCCGAGTCCCAGGGTGCTTTCCAGGCGGACTCCGGTGGTCTCTTCACTCCGCGGGGATCGGGGTCCGAGCGGGTCACCTGGGTGCCACCGGGGAACGAGTCCAGGCCTCAGTTCCCCGGGCGGAAACCCGTAAATCCGCTCGAACGGGCGCCCCTTTCTTCCCGGGGTTAGGGCGCTCCACCCCTGGTGGGGCTACTCGGACCCCCAGGCCTATTGGCGTTTCAGCCGCGAGGAAGTCCTCCATTTATGTAACGGCAGCGGCCAGGGTTATTGGCCTGTGGCGGAGGACCCAGGCCCGTCCCCTTGGTGGAAGAACCTGGGTAAACTGCTCAAGCACCACCTGCTCCAGTAGCTCTTCTGACGTTCGGCACTCGAGCTGCAACCACCGCTTGCAGGTCTCCCGGAGTTCCTGGGCCACCCGCTGAGGCCGGGCCCCGGTGCGGTAGGTCAGACTCCTAAACCGCTGGTGGAAAGTTTCGGGACTCACATCCAGGGTGTCAAGAATGGCAGTCTTTACTTGGCTGTAATCTTGGGCTGCCTCCACCGACAGGCCTCGATAGACTGTCTGCGCAGTCCCAGGAAAGTAACAGGCCAAGATGGAAGCCCATTGCTCCAGGGCCCAGCCGGCGATGACTGCCACCCGCTCGAAGGTGACGAGAAAGGCTTCAGGGTCGTCGCCGGGTACCATCTTCGTTAGCCAGATCGGGGGGCTGGGTCATGTGGTCCCGGCTGTGCCTCCCGGCTGTGATTCCCCAGGTTGGGCCAGTGCCCCTGCGAGCTGCTGAAGACATTGCTGCTGGAAGTCCTGGTGCTGGGTGACTAGGTCTTGAACGAGCTGGTTCTGTTGTGTTCCCAACTGCTCCACGAGCTGCTGCTGCTGCTGCAGCTGTGCGGCCTGCTGCTCCTTTTGCTGTTGCAACTGGGCTGCCTGCTGCCGCTCCTGGGTTTCCGTCACCAGGGCCAAGAGCTGGGACAGATCCATCTCTCGGGAGGGGGATCTTTCTCCCCCGGCACCTCTCTCCCCAGGTCAAGAGTTCGCGCCCACATCCTGGGCGGAACACCTCAGAGAAGGCACCACGTGTAGACGTGCCGGGGAGGGGCTCGTCCCTCACAGGGGTGGCTGGGAGCCAGGCCGCCTCACTACACGAGGCGGGGGGAGCAGTTCAGTCTTGCAGGCCCAGGCCTAGGTCGGGCGGGCAGCCAATCGTAGTACAGGGCTCAGGCCCTCAGGCAGGGGCTGAGCAACAAACAGTAAGTTCAGGGGCTCAGGCCCTCAGGCAGGGAGGAGGAGAGACTGCCACCCGGCGTGGGGTGGCAGGGGGGAACACAGGCCCACCCACTCCACTGTGTCCCAGCCCGGGGCCCTATCAGCAGCAATCCGTCTGCTGCTGGGTCAGTGGGGATCCTGACCGCAACACACTGACATGGGTTCGGGGTCGGCTATCCCTGGGCCACTTCCCATCTCCTCCTCCATGGGTACCTGTACGTCCTGAGCTTCATCCGCCGTGTCCCAGATCATGGGCTCCTCAGGGCAGCGAGCGCTGGGTAGGTTGGGCGGCTCCTCTGGACCCTCGGTGAGGGGAAGTTCAGTCCGCTCATCAGGATACCGGGGCTCGGGGCAGGCGCAGCCAGTCCTCCTCAGGATACTGGGCTCGGGGCAGGCGCGGTGCAGCAGGAGCTCGGGCACCAGCGTTTGCCCTCTCTCACGGTCGGGCCACAACTGAGTGCTGGGGCCGGGCTTTTATACTTCCTGTCCCGCCCCTTGACTTCCGGGGGGTGGGGACTGGCAGTGACTCCGCCCACTCTGGTGGCTGTTCTGGCTCGTACCTCAGAGGGGCGGCGGGGAGCCAGGCCGCCTCACTACACGCCCCCTGTTGAGAGTTGCAACCAGGGTCCAACCACCCCGTTGCTAGAATCAGTGCTGACTCCTCTGACTCCCCCGTATCTTAAACTCACCCTCTTCCAGAATCCCACCGAAGATAGGAGCCTTCCAGTTGAACTCTCCCAGGGGGGCCATGATAAGGTGAAACATGTAACATGGAGAGACAGACTTTACATGGGATTCTAAAATACTATTGCACTTCACTTAAGCACAAGAAACACACACAGAGAGCAGATCATATATAAACCCACAAACATCCTAAACACAATGCCCTTCACTCTGTTTCACCCTTCCCTTGGGAATCCTTTGGGAACCCATGTCTACCGTGTGTGGCTGTGTTCCCTCTAGCAGCAGGACAACATACAGGTGTATTAGTCAGCAACTGACTTTGCACAAACAAATAGAACTCTTTCAGCTCTGGCGTGATTTCAGATGTAGCTAGCCAGGGTTCAGTCCCCCCGATGGCTCCTTCCCAGGCGAGTTTTGTCAGAAGAGATGGTCCATATGAGGATTTGAGCTGCAATGGAACTCGGAAAGTTGGGACGAGCTTTCGCAGCCAGGGCAGCTTTTAGCTCATGGTGATGAGGGTATTATCACTATTATTAGACATTGTGGCTCTCTGCTCCCTCTAGTGGTGGCTGATTGTTGGTGACATTCCATGTATTTGCGATTTATACCTAAAAGGTATCTTCGCACAAACAGGGCATTTTAAAGTGCCCTTTATATCAGGCCAACATTTTCCAAAAGTAACTAGTGATTCTGGGAAGCCCAAATTGACATGCCTTCAAAGAGAGCTGATTTTCAGAAGTTGGATGCTCTGCAAAAGGAGTTTTGAGTTGTGCTCCCAAAATCACTAGTCACTTCTGAAAATACATATAAATAATGATAAAACAAATGCCCAAAGAAAAATCTCCAGGTGCCTCAACTCACCCATATCAGTCAATTAAGGTAACAACACAGCCCTATTAGTCCCTAACCAGAAAAGTACCTTCAACCTTCCCCACAGCGGTTCCCTAACTATTTGTCACGACCCCAGGCATCAGCAGATAGAGGTGCAACAATCCGTTTTCTTCCACACAGCGTGACCTCGCATATACGATGCATGTAAAGTCATGAGACATTGAGAATGCCATTTTGTTCTATGATGTGGCATCCTCCACACAGCAGGACCCTGCACATACCACACATATGAGGTCATGCGGCATGGAAGATGCCATTTAGTAGAGCAAATTGGCATCGTCTGTGAGGTGTGAGGTCCTATGCAACATACATGGGGGAGGGATAGCTCAGTGGTTTGAGCATTGGCCTACTAAACCCAGGGTTGTGAGTTCAATCCTTAAGGGGGCCACTTAGGGATCTGGGGCAAAAATCAGTACTTGGTCCTGCTAGTGAAGGCAGGGGGCTCGACTCAATGACCTTTCAAGGTCCCTTCCAGTTCTACAAGATAGGCTATCTCCATGTGAATCATGCTGTGCTGAGGATGCCATTTTGCTCTCCAAAATCTTAGAATCGTAGGACTGGAAGGGACCTCGAAATGTCATCTAGTCCAGTCCCCTGTATTCATGGCAGGACTAAGTATTATCTAGACCTTCCCTGACAGGTGTCTGTCCAACCTGATCTTAAAAATCCCCAATGATGGAGATTCCACCACCTCCCTAGGCAATTTATTCCAGTGCTTAACCACCCTGACAGTTAGGAAGCTTTTCCTAATGTCCAACCTAAACCTCCCTTGCTGCAATTTAAACCCATTGCTGTTTTTCCTAGCCTCAGAGATTAAGAAGAACAGTTTTTCTCCTTCCTCCTTGTAACAACCTTTTATGTACTTGAGCACTGTTATCATGTCCCCTCTCAGGCTTCTCTTTTCCAGACTAAACAAACCCAGTTTTTTCAGTCTTCCCTCATAGGTCATGTTTTCTAAACCTTTAATCATTTTTGTTGCACTTTTCTGGACTTTTTCCAATTCATCCACATCTTTCCTGAAATGTGGCACCCAGAACTGGACACAATACTCCAGCTGAGGCCTAATCAGAGCAAAGTAGAGCGGAAGAATCACTTCTCTTGTCTTTCTTAAAACACTCCTGCTAATATATCCCAGAATGATGTTCGCTTTTTTTGCAACAGTGTTACGCTCTTGACTCATATTATCTGGCTTTCTATGAATGGGAAATGCAGGTCACAGTCTCTGCAAATGCACAGCAGGATCTGGGTAGAGGCAAACATGGTTATGTTCTCTGTCTGGATACCGGCACAGGTGGAGGAGACAGGAGCAGCGTTGGCACTGGTGACGCGGCTCTTCCTAACCATAGCGATTATATTACGTCTCCTCCCACAAACTCCCTCTCAAACACCCCTGTTCCCTAGTTCCCTGTGGTCACTTAGCCTGTGGCTTTTAAGGCCTTCTCTCCTAGGTCAGCCCTACCCCCTCGTTAATCACACAAGGGGAGGGTGATCACAAGGCTAATTGAAGCTGATCACGGATGATCCAGGGAAAAAGGCTCAAACAGTCCTCAGACACACAATCCCAACTGACCCTGTAACTTAAAGAACCTGAAAGAGAAAGAGAAATACAAACAGCCAAACAACCTGACTCACCCCAAGATGAGTACTCGCACATTGTTCGTTCAGCAGGGAGATCATCTCACCCTGTCAAACTCCCCTGTTTGCGATCCCCAGCTGGCTAGTATTAATGTATTTCTCCTGAAAACATCCCCATGAGGTAGGGATGTGCTGCTACCCTCATTTTGCGAATGGCAAACAGAGAGCCTATGTGATTTGCCCAAGGTCACACAAGAGCTCTGTAACAGAGCAAAGAATTCAACTCCTGGCGAGCAGGACCGGCGCCAGGGTTTTGGCCGCCCCAAGCAGCCAAAAAAAAAGCCGCGATCGCGATCTGCGGCAGCAATTCGGCAGAAGGTCCTTCGCTCAGAGCGGGAGTGAGGGACCATCTGCCGAATTGCCGCCGAATAGCTGGACTTGCCGCCCCTCTCTGGAGTGGCCGCCCCAAGCACCTGCTTGCCAAGCTGGTGCCTGGAGCTGGCCCTGCTGGCAAGGGCCCTAACCACTTGACCAGGCTTCCTGTCTAACAGCCTTAGAATGGGTCTGAGTTTAGCTCAGTTGGTAAAACATCAGACTTTTAATCTGAGGGTCCAGGATTCAAGTCCCTGGGCAGGGTTAGGAGGGATCATTTACCTCTGTGGTATCCTTCAAGAGGCAGCTCTTCAGTACTCCTTGATATAGAGGGGGGGAGGGATAGCTCAGTGGTTTGAGCATTGGCCTGGTAAACACAGGGTTATGAGCTCAATCTTTGAGGGGGACATTTAGGGATCTGGGGCAAAAATCTGTCTGGGGATTGGTCCTGCTTTGAGCAGGGGTTGGACTAGATGACCTCCTGAGGTCCCTTCCAACCCTGATTCTATGTCACCATTACGCTCAAAAGGACCTTAAATTGTATCTTCATTGCAGGGTTAACTTGAATTATGAACATGCAAGTTACGTCTGTTGAGTGAGAACAGCCATGCTGTAATATCCCCCTCCCACCGCTATATCCACACTGACGCTGCACTCACCCCTGTGTGACGCTAGGGCTGCTGGGGGCACATCTCAGGGTTCTTTGACCTGTAGTAACCTGCTCTTTGGATACCTTCCTAGTGAATTGTGGGATAACTTGTCTGCCCCTTCTTGGCACACCAGGGGAACCGTGGGAAGGCACTGGAGGACGAGCAGTACTTGAGTAGCCTGCGTCACTACAGAGACCTCATGTTAGCAGCTGGCGAGTTGCACTAACTCTAGATTTAGCCTATACCTCGTGACAGGCCAGCCAGCTCCAATGAAAAGCTCACTACACTCAAGGTAAGGGTATTTGTGTGTGATCTGGACTTGAGTTGGGGCAACACTCAAGTGATAACTCAAGTTAGCTTTGCAGTGAAGACAAGCCCATGTAACTGTAATACAACATCAAGAGGTTATTCAATGAAACTGAATGGAGGCAAATTCAAAATGGAATCAAAGATCACATAATGTGTAATAACGAGGGCTCTCAAGCGATTAAAAAAATTAATCACAATTAATCGCACTGTTAAACAATAACAGAATACCATTTATTTAAATATTTTGGAGGTGTTTTACATTTTCAAATATATTTATTTCAATTACAACACAGAATACAAAGTGTACAGTGCTCACTTTATATTTATTTTTTATTACAAATATTAGCACTGTAAAAAACTGTCCCTCCCAGTCCCACAGCCCCTCACACTGCAGGAGGGGGCCCCTCAACCCCCAGGTTCAGAGGGGACCATGACCCCTCCCCATGAGGGGAACAGGGCCATGGGGGTGACACCCACCAATTCTGGGGGAGGGGCCGTGCCCCACTGTCCACGTGGTTGTCTCCCTCATTTGCTCCCCCCACCCCCGATTGTGTGGAGAGGAAGAGGGGAGGGAGCTGCTCCCTGGTGCCCAGCCCTTGGGCTCTGAGGGAGCAGCACAAAGAGGCTGTTCCAGTGCCCCTCCCCCACTGATGCTGCCTCCAGGCTGGACAGGGGGGCTGTTCCAGCGCCCCTCCCCCTGCTGCTAATGAGGGAGGGACGCTTCTGGCTGTTAGCGCCTCACGCTGTCTCCCCTCCACCCCAGCCTGTGTGTGCACACGCTACCTCCTCCCCCTCCCTTCTACCCCCGCTGCCGGCAGTGCGAGCCCGTCCTGCCGCACACACACAGCGCGTGCTGCTGCCTCATGCCGGGGCCGGGTGGCTGAGGGGGAAGAGGGTGAGAGAAACTGGGTGCGCGGGCCTGAGGTCAGCACTTCTATATCCTAGGAAATTTCCCCAAATCTGGGAATTTTTGAGTAAAATGTTTCAACTCGGGAAATTGGGAATTTTCTTTCAAAACCTAAATAATCCTGGGAAAATTTCATAAAAAGTAAAATATTTGTGCTTCTTTTAAATTTCCTTCAAAATGCGTTCTTCCATTGGTAAATATTTGTCACGTGATTTTCATAATCAGGCTGTGCTGCTCTCCTATTGGTGGTGCTTCAACGTACTATATCGTACTCGGGGTGAACTTCCACCAAAAGAGAAGCCATATACTTTGAAAAAAGTCTTTCAAGACTGGTGGCTTCAAGAAGGTAAATACAAAGACTGGCTGCGGAAAGTAGAAAACGATTGTTTTTTAACTTATTGCAAATGTTGTGATATAAAAATCCAGGCAGGTACTAGTGAGTTAGATAAGCACGCTAATGGTAAAAAACATAAACAAACGGTTGAGACAGTATCTAATACAAGGAAAATTAATGATATGTTTAATAAACAAGATTGTGAAATTAAAAAAGCACAAAAATTTGAAGAGCAAGTTAAAAATGCAGAGATTAGAATGGCTGTTACTTTGCTGAACACAATGGCTAGGTCTACACTACGGGGGGGGCGTGTGTGTCAACCTAAGATACGCAACTTCAGCTACGTGAATAGCGTAGCTGAAGTTGCGTATTTTAAGTCAACTTATCTGGCTGTGAGGACAGCAGCGAGTCGGCAGCTGCCGCTCCCCCATCGACTCCGCTTCCGCCTCTCGCCGTGGTGGATTTCTGGAATCGACGGCAGAGCCATTGGGGATCAATTTTATCGCATCTACACTAGACACGATAAATTGATCCCCGATAGATCGATCGGGCGTGAAGGCGTGCCCAATGTCAGTATTCAACCTGTGGAACACTTGACTGAAGTCGTTAAAAAATGTTTCCCTGATTCCAAAATTGCTGAGGCTGTAATATTAAAGAAAGATAAATGTACTGCTATAATTAGCAATGTTTTGGTGCAAACTGAGACTGAGGAACTTGTAGAAAAATTGAAAGTTAATGAATTTAGATTATTCAGGTCAATTCAAGTTTGCAAATATATCTGAACTGGCTAAAAAGGTTCTGACATTACCGCATTCAAATGCAGCATGTGAAAGAATTTTTTCCATGGTAACCGACATAAAAACCAAAAAAAGAAACTGTATGACAACCAAAACACTCAATTCTAGTGTAGTTATAAGGTCAGCTTTGAAAGCAAAGCAAGAGAAATGTTCTAATTTTGTAATTATGATTAAGCACTTGTATTTACATTGTAAAAATATGCACAGTAAAAATGACAGGGATAAAACCAGCAAAAATATTAATGATGGTAATCATGTTCCTAGTGACGACTCAGACCATGAGTCAGAAAATGGATAAAACTCAGAGATTATAATAAGGAAAATGATATAAAAGAGTGTTATTTGTTCTGTTTGCTTTTTTATCTTATTTTATAATCATATGTTACTTTTTATTTTTTCAAAGTAACTTTGATGTACAGTACACTGCAGGGCACATGCTGTACTTACTAATACTTTTGTACGGTAATACTTTAGTGAAATTTGTGTAAAATACATTGTTTTCTATAATTTCAATCCTAGTCCTCGTGTGTTAAATATTTTATTTACTGTATAAAGTAAGATAAATTTAAAATTGAAAAACATGTCTATATGTATAAAAATTATAATAAATGTGAAATAACTCAAACGAATAAGAATAATTTGGATATAATATATATTATATAGTTATTAAAAACACACATATTACGTTCCTTTGAGATTTTGAAATAAAAAACTTTATCTGGGAATTTTTCACCAGATTTGGGAAATTTTTAGCGCTAGGCTAAAAAGGGCAAATATAGTGCCCATCTATAAAAAGGGAAATAAAAACAACCCAGGTAACTACAGACCAGTTAGTTTAACTTCTGTGCCAGGGAAGATAATGGAGCAAGTAATTAAGGAAATCATCTGCAAACACTTGGAAGGTGGTAAGGTGATAGGGAACAGCCAGCATGGATTTGTGAAGAACAAATCATGTCAAACCAATCTGATAGCTTTCTTTGATAGGATAACGAGCCTTGTGGATAAGGGTGAAGCGGTGGATGTGGTATACCTAGACTTTAGTAAGGCATTTGATACGGTCTCGCATGATATTCTTATCGATAAACTAGGCAAATACAAATTAGATGGGGCTACTATAAGGTGGGTGCATAACTGGCTGGATAACCGTACTCAGAGGGTTGTTATTAATGGTTCCCAATCCTGCTGGAAAGGCGTAACGAGTGGGGTTCCGCAGGGGTCTGTTTTGGGACCGGCTCTGTTCAATATCTTCATCAACGACTTAGATATTGGCATAGAAAGTACGCTTATTAAGTTTGTGGATGATACCAAACTGGGAGGGATTGCAACTACTTTGGAGGACAGGGTCATAATTCAAAATGATCTGGACAAATTGGAGAAATGGTCTGAGTTAAACAGGATGAAGTTTAACAAAGACAAATGCAAAGTGCTCCACTTAGGAAGGAAAAATCAATTTCACACATACAGAATGGGAAAAGACTGTCTAGGAAGGAGTACGGCAGAAAGGGATCTAGGGGTTATAGTGGACCACAAGCTAAATATGAGTCAACAGTGTGATGCTGTTGCAAAAAAAGCAAACATGATTCTGGGATGCATTAACAGGTGTGTTGTGAGCAAGACACGAGAAGTCATTCTTCCGCTCTACTCTGCTCTGGTTAGGCCTCAGCTGGAGTATTGTGTCCAGTTCTGGGCGCCGCATTTTAAAAAAGATGTGGAGAAATTGGAAAGGGTCCAAAGAAGAGCAACAAGAATGATTAAAGGTCTTGAGAACATGACCTATGAAGGAAGGCTGAAAGAACTGGGTTTGTTTAGTTTGGAGAAGAGAAGACTGAGAGGGGACATGATAGCAGTTTTCAGGTATCTAAAAGGGTGTCATAAGGAGGAGGGAGAGAACTTGTTCACCTTAGCCTCTAAGGATAGAACCAGAAACAATGGGTTTAAACTGCAGCAAGGGAGGTCTAGGTTGGACATTAGGAAAAAGTTCCTAACTGTCAGGGTGGTTAAACACTGGAACAAATTGCCTAGGGAGGTTGTGGAATCTCCGTCTCTGGAGATATTTAAGAGTAGGTTAGATAAATGTCTATCAGGGATGGTCTAGACAGTATTTGGTCCTGCCATGTGGGCAGGGGACTGGACTCGATGACCTCTCGAGGTCCCTTCCAGTCCTATAATCTATGAAAAAAAAGGTGTCTCAGGTCCCAGAGATTGCCCCCTTGGTGGAATTTTATCTGTTGATCACTGAGACCGTGGTGTCCAGACATGGCTCGGATAGGAATCAGGCCACTACTATGCAGGTCTATACGCATGTGCCTTTTAACCCAGTGGACCTAGCAGCCTTTAAGGCACAGGCAAGGGAATTCTCAACGAATCCAACCAAGTTTATCTCGGTCTTCGAGGGGTGCCTGGCTAGCTATAAGCCTGACTGGGATAACTGTAATATCCTCATGAGGACCCTGCTGTTGAGGAGAAGGAAGGGAAAAAAAACTGGGATTGGGAGCTTATGAACAATTTCAAGCCAATTTGGCAGAGACCATTTAAGGAGGTCAAAGAAGATGAAATAACGCTCACCTTACCCCCCGAGAAAGCGTGGATAATGACCCTTGCAATTGAGCCCTCAGCCATGCAAGCCCCAGAGTGGAGCCACTGGAAGGAGAAAAGGAGGGTTAGAAAACAGCTTTGCTTGACAGTGTTGTCCCAGGGATTTAAAAATTCCCCCACCCTTTTTGGCCAGGCCCTGGCCAGAGACTTGGAGGAGTGGGACAATGAGGACAAGGTCCTCCTCCTGCAATATGTAGATGACTTGTTAATTGCCGCTGTGGGTCTAATCCCTTACCTTAAAGCCACTGTGAGCCTCCTGAACTTTGTTGGACTCCGAGGATATTGGGTAGCACAGAGTAAGGCTCAGATCGCCCTCCCAGAAGTACTGTACTTAGGGTTTCACATAAGGCAGGGGGAGCGTCAGCTTTCAAACGAAAGGAAGGAAGCTAGCTATCAAATTCCTATCCCAAGCAATCGTAAACGGCTCAGGGCATTTCTGGGCATGGCAGGCTTCTGCAGAATATGGATCCCAGAGTTTGGACTGTGGGCTAAACCCTTGTATGAATGCGTTAAGGGAGCGGATCACGACCCCTTTCACTGGTCCTCAGAGCCGACAAGGCATTTAAGGTTTTAAAAAGGAAAGCTGTTGGACACCAGAGGTTGTACCAGGGTTGGCTCTAGGCACCAGCACTCGAAGCATGTGCTTGGGGCGGCACTTTCCAAGGGGCGGCACTCCAGCCCCCCCCTTTTTTTTGCTTGGGGCACAAAAAGCCGGGAGCCGACCCTGAACCAAGATGTTCCCTGTCACCTGAGGCTTTCAGGCTGAGCTGGAAGTGACACTGCAGTTCTGGCTGCAGTCACTAGATGGCGATCACGGCAGCCGGAGTCGCACAGGCTGGATGCATTCCAGGCTGCCCGGCCGCTGGAGAGCCAGAGCGTCATCCCCGGAGCTGAACCCGGGCTGCGGCGGCCCCCGGACCCAGCCCGCCGCGCAGCTCCCCCGCCTCAGCCCCACACTGCCTTCCCTGGGCGGGGAGAGGCAGAGCCCGGCTCCGAGGGGGGCAGCGGGGGATACTGCCCTGCCGGGGGACCCCCACGGCTCAGGCACCTGGGGAGTCAGTGTCTGTCCTCTCGGCTCTGCCTGCACGGGGCTGGGGAAGCAGCTGTCAGCGCCTGCCCCTCTCAGCCCTTGCACCCCCATCCCGTTCGCTGCCCCTCCACTTGTACCTTCCCCCCCATCGCTCCTTCACCCGCACCTCTCCCCTTGTACCCTCCCCCAGCCCTCTCCTCCCACAACTCCCCGTTCCCCTGCACCTCTTCTCCCGCAACCCTCCTGATACCCCCTCTCCTCCTCCACCCTCCTCTACGAGTACATCACACCCTGCCTCTTTGCCAGTGTAGAGCCCCCAAGCGCCCCCACACCCGCTCCTCTGCCTGAACCCTCTTTACTAGATCCCCACCCCTTTCCGGGAACAAGGTATGAGGGTTAGTCTCTATGCCTTCCATGTGCATTTGGAGCACTAAAGATGGGGTTGCAGGGGATGGGGAGGGGCAAGATTTATACTAAAGTGAAATAAAAATAGGAGAAACGGTTTGATCCCCACTGCAAGTGTAAATGGGGATTGCTGTGGTGAACAAGGGGTCACATTTGGGGGGGGAACCAGGGCTGGGGTGGAAGGGGGTGGGGGAGGGCACTGGTGGGTGGGGGGCAGCCAAAAATTTTTTTGCTTGGGGCGTCAAAAATCCTAGAGCCAGCCCTGGGTTGTACTGAGTGGAATCCTCAAAAGTGGGTGTGCTCATCCTGGTTTGTTGCTCCAAAGCTCTGTATAGAAGTTATTTTACTGGAAGGGTTTATAATGCAATGTGTCTGTGTTCATTGTTGGGAAAAGGTGTATGAGTGAAAAGTGCAAGTTTCCTTTGTAGGTTAAAAGAAGCCAAGAAAGGGAGAAGGAAAAAGAACAGAACGAGTTAACTGGAAAATATAGCTAGCAAGCTCAGTCCAAAGATAAGATGCTGGCCCCATTCAAGGACATTGTTCACAGCTAAGACTTGGCTGACAACCAAGAAAACGGGGGCCTGAATGTGCCCAAGCAACTGTGAGATCTGCAAAATACTGCCAGGCATTAATGAAATGTGTTAGGTTTCTTTTCTCACAGATAAAAGAAGTGCTCACCAAAGACCCTAGCAGCCCTGGGTCTGCCGGACCTCACTAAGCCGTTCCAACTGTATGTGAATGAAAGAAAAGGGGTGGCCCTGGGAGTGCTTACTCAGTTATTAGGCACCTGGAAACGTCCCTTGGCATATTTCTCTAAACAACTGGATCAAGTTGCCAAGGGGTGGCCGGCATGTTTACGGGCGGTCGCAGCAACTGCTCTAGTGCTTGGGGAAGCTGAGAAACTGACACTGGGGGGAATTGTGCAAGTGTATACTCCCCACATGGTCCAAGCCCTGCTGGATACTAAGGGTGGTCTCTGGCTCACACAGGCTCGGGTAGCTCGGTATCAGGCTAAACTGTTAGAAAATCCTGAAGTTACCCTACAGTTCTGTCCCTCCCTTAAACCAGCCACCCTGTTACCGGAGCAGGAACACGACTGTTTGGAGGTCATAGATGCCCAATACTCCAGCCACCCGGATTTAAAAGATCAACCCCTCCCGAATGCTAATTATGAGTGGTACACCGACGGCAGTAGTACTGTTACAAACCGACAAAGGAGGGATGGCTCCACTCCATGGAAGGAAAAATCCTCCTACCAAACAATCTAAAACGGCTAGTGCTACAGAAACTACATCAGACCTCCCACACTGGCAGAGAGGCTTCCCTACGGTGGCCTGATGCTTTGCCCCTTGTTTTGCTCTGAGTTCGCGCTCTCCCTAAGGGCAGATTAGGACTTAGTCCCTTCGAGATTATGTTTGGAAGGACATGGCCTATGAACGGTACACCGGTTCTGGCAGGGGAGTGGGAGGTAGGCTGTGGCTTTTTGTCTCAGTATATGTGCTCTGTCTGCTGTTCTCTGTTCTCTCCACAGGTATACCAGAGATTTGCAGCCTCTCCCGCTGGATGCCCCGTTCACTCCCTGCAACCTGGTGACTCCGTTCTCATTCGGACCTGGGAGGATGAGCCTCTCCTAGAGAAGTGTAAGGGACCCCACACCATCCTGCTGGTCTCCCACACAGCAGCAAAGGTCAAGGGACACAAGAACTGGATTCATCACTCCCGTCTGAAGGCAGTGCCCACTCCTGAATGGAGGACCATCCGGCCTACGGAAAAGACTGCCAACGATGACCTGGGACTTAAACTGTTATTCAAAAGACAATAAGGTCTACTGGGAATACCCTGTGACCTCTTTGGACAGCCATAGCACACTCCCCGCAAAAACTCTGAGCATTGGTTTTGTTTATTTTCACAGGGCCGGCCTAACCTGGTGGCCTGGTCCCTTTTGTTTTTAGTCTGCCTGCTATTGGTAATTGTTATTTTGTAGGTATTTGGGGAATTGTAATTGTTAGACCCCAGGGTCACCTGCCCAAAATGAAATCAGGTCCAGGGTCTGCCACTGTGTTACTCTTTGCCATAGAGGCACTCCTCTCATTGACTCCCATTTCCCCCCAAGGCACATGCGGGATGGAAAGGAATCCCTAAAATCTTAGAAACAAATACATATGAGGCCCTGAAGGTTTGCTTTGCCCAAGAGTTTAACCTCTCTAACTGGTGGGTATGCTCTCAAATCCCGCACCACGCGGCAGGGTTACCTTGGAGGGTAGTCCCCCAAAATTGGTCAGATATCTGTTGGGGATGGTTCAGTAGGGGAAGAAATACCTCGGGTACCCCGTTGTCACAAAACTGTACCATTGAATCCCAGTATGCATTAAGGGACGACCCCTGGAAGCCGCAGGCCAACTCAACGCATATCCCTTCCCCTATTAGGCTGCGGTCAGTGGCCCCCGGGTTGGTGTGCTATCGACAGTTCAAGTCCAGCCAACACACCTGGTTTGCTGGGAATAGCACCTGTCAGTATTATTTATCCCCTGACAGTGACGCTTCCATCCCTGTCTATGTTAATGGCAAATCCGACTCTACCGCCCGGTTCGGACTGTTTAATGACAGACAAACAGATAGGTGGAGTAGCGGTTATAATGGCTTGGTAGGGAATGTCCACTCCTTTTACATTACATAGGCGGTACCTCCGCCTATAAGTGGCTGCCGCATCGGTGGTATGGAAGCTGCTATCTAGGATATCTTGCCCCTCCCCTTCGTGTCCTCCCTAAACTGCCCCCTGGCTGCCACAGACAGCGTAGATCTTTGTATGCCACCCCAGAGCTCATTACGGAAGGAGACAGGTTGGGTATGATCCGCCTCCCATCCTATGGGGTGGGACGGCTAACCCAATTTTATCATAGACTCTCTGTGTTTCTCACCAAGTCTGTCAATGAGACCTTAGCCATAGAGAAGAGCACTAACTCAGAGCTTTACCAGCTCCGGTTGCTGTCCCTGCAAAACAGACAGGCCTTAGATTATGTTTTAGCCTCCCAGGGCGGGGTGTGTGCCCTTATTGGGAGTGAATGTTCTACTTATGTCCCGGAAAACTCAGAGGACATTAACAAGCATGTCCTGTCAGCCCAACAGGCTTTTGAGCAGTGGAAGGCCCAGGAAAGGGAACGCACAGTTTTCTATTCTCTTTGGAGTTGGTTCTCTGACCTAGGAGGACTGGGGGGTAGCCTTGTGCGTCTCCTTCTCACAGGTGTGGTACTGTGCCTGGTCACCCTCCTCCTGATGGCTTGTTTTAAGATGCTCTTCCGTAAGCTTTGTGCCCCCCGTTCCCCAAAAATCCCGGCATACCCTCTCATTGAGAACCCCAGGTCCATGGCACTCAATCGTATCTTGTCCATAGAATATGAGAAAACTCAGCCAAAAGCTTGTTGAGTATTCTCAAAGGAGGGAGTTGTTGGTAGGATGGGAGGGGGGGTGGTCTGAAAGGCAGGTGGTCTGAGTGGTCTGCTAGACCCCCCCAAAGTGGGGTAAAACGAGGGTTGCCAATTTTGGTTGAACCTATTCCTGGAGGTCTCATCACATGACATAATCTTTCATTAAAGCTTAATCTTCAATTCCAGGAGACATCCTGGAGGGTTGGGATCCCTAGAGAACCCAGGAGTACTGGCTCCCAGCCCCACCTTCTCTGAACCATTACACCCCACTTCCCTCGCAGACCTGCTGCTGGAACCAAGATGACACGATGGAAAAGATTCTCGGAGGTGCTGCTCTCCCAGACTCCAGTGCTGTGGGGACTTGTCATTAGTTATATTACAGAGGTGCCTGGATAGACCCCAACAGATCAGGGTCCCATTGGGCAGGGCGCTGCCCAGACATAGTCCCTACCGCAGCTGAGGAAACATTTTGAAACAAAGAAATTCACTTCATTTCACGTCATTCCAAAATTTCTTTTTGAAATGTCGGTTGGACTTGGTTTTCTTTTGTCTGTATTTTTTCTGTTTGTTTTCTCTCAGCTCTGTCGGCTATTTCAGAACATGTCAGTAGCTGCGGGGCACAATATGCACTAGACTCCGAGATTCCAAGGCAGAAGGGACCATCATGATCATCTCTTCTGACCTCCTGTGTCACACAGGCCTGATTACGGCCCCCAAATAATCCCTAGAGCGGCTTTTTTAGAAAGACGTCCCATCTCCAACCCCCTTGGTAAGATATTCCAGTGATTCATTTTTCTCACTATTAAAACTCGGCCCATTTCCCATCTGAATGTATCTAGCTACATCTTCCAGCCATTGCATCATGTTACACCTTCTCTGAGAGATTGAAGAGCTTGTTATCAAACATCTAATTCTTCCAAGACTCCTTCCAAGCCACAACAGGTGCTTATAAACGACTCCGGGAATGTCACCATGGGACAGAGCAGAGCACAGGATGGATTCTATTCTGATAACATGACACAGTAGCTGAAATTGTCCATTTATTTTACTTGATTTTGTTCCTAAAATCCATCAGACCAGCTTCTGCTCAGTGCTGCTCGGACACACGGTCTCTCCTGTCACTCGGAGCGGCTGCACTCTGTTCTCAGCGCGCCAGCTCGCTCCGCACTTCTTTGGGATGTCTTTCTAAAAGATCCGCTCTAGGGATTATTTGGGGACCATTCTCAGGCCCGTGTGACACAGGAGGTCAGACGAGATGATCACAACGGTCCCTTCTGTCTTGGACTCTCAGAGTCTAGTGAATATTATGCCCCTGGGCTACTGACATCTTCTGAAATAGCCGACAGAGCTGAAATATAACAAATGGGAAAACCCAATGGACATTGGAGATACACAATTGACAACCTCAGAACACCGGCTCTCCTCCCGCCTCCATTGCTTTTCTCATTTGCGAAGCGGCCACATGGGCATCAGCAGGAACTTTGGCCCGTCCCTGCGCCAGTACTCAGGGCGTCTCAGCAGACATTCCCCTGGGACTCCCTGTCCCGTCATCATGGAAAATGATGCTCCGAATGCGCAGCCATCCCATCTGGGGCCCTGCTCTCCAGTCACCCACAGTGGAGAGGGGAAGAGACGGTTACTCACCCTGTGAAGTAACTGAGGCTCTTCAAGTTCTGTGTCCCAGGGGGTGCCCTACCACCCACCTCCTCCCCTCTGCTTCGGAGCTGACACACGTCCCGCTCATGGCGCGAGTACGCGAGACCAACTAGCCTCCTGCAAGGGCTAGAGCAGTCTGGAAAGGTTGAGAGCCCCTGTTCTCTCCAGTTCCTTATTCCCCTCGAGCAAAGCATCATCTCTGTTAAACTGAAACATTTCGAGATCTTCGCACGTTAAACTCAGAGTAGCCAGGAAAACTGGCTGCGGAGAAAGTGATGAGGCTGCACTAACGCTCCTGATCACCAGGGGGAGATGTGGCACTGCAGGGGGCTGGGGAGTCCAGGGCTGTTCCTGGGGGTGGAGTGCACTGGTCAGACTGGGAGGTGATAGTGATGCCGGTTATTGCTCATTGCAGGGAGTCAGAGGGTAGGTCTATACTTACCTCCAGGTCCGGCGGTAAGCAATCGATCTTCTGGGATCGATCCCGGAAGTGCTCGCCGTCGACACCGGTAATTCTGCTCCACGAGAGGAGTACGCAGAGTCAACGGGGGAGCCTGCCTGCCGCGTCTGGACCCGCAGTAAGTTCGAACTAAGGTACTTCGACTTCAGCTACGTTACTCAAATAGCTGAAGTTATGAGACCAGAATGCAGCCGCTCTGAGCAACAGGAGAGGCCGGGTGTCCGAGCAGCGCCGAGCAGCTGCTGCCCTGATGGAGTTTAGGAACAAAATCAAATAAAATAAATGGACAATTTCAGCTATTATGTTGTGTTCTCAGAATAGAATCCGTCCCGTGCTCTGCTCTGTCCCATGGTGACATGCCAGGAGTTGTTTATAAGCACCTGTTGTAGCCTGCAAGGAGTCTTGGAAGAATTAGATGTTTGATAACGAGCTCTTCAATCTCTCAGAGAAGGTGTAAAATGATGCAATGGCTGGAAGATGAAACTAGATACAGTCAGATGGGAAAGGTGCAGATTTTTAGCAGCGAGGAAAACTAATCACTGGAATAGCTTACCAAGCAGGGCGGGAGTGGAGGGTGGGTTCTCCATCACAGGCAATGTATAGATCATGATGGGACCTCTTTCTAAAAGATCCGCTCTAGGGATTATTTGGGGGCCTTTCTCAGGCCCGTGTGACACAGGAGGTCAGACGAGATGATCACAATGGTCCCTTCTGTCTTGGAATCTCGGAGTCTAGTGAATATTATGCCCCGGGGCTACTGACATCTTCTGAAATAGCCGACAGAGCTGAAATATAACAAACGGGAAAAATATACACAAAAGAGAAAACCCAACAGACATTTCAAAGAGAAATTTTGGAATGAAGTGAATTGGTTTGTTTCAAAATGTTTCCTCAGCTGGGGCAGGGACTGTCTCTCACTGTGTCGGGGAAACGCCCGGCCCAATGCGACCCTGATCTGTTGGGGTCTATCCGGGCACCTCTGTAATATAACGAATGACAAGTCCCCACAGCACTGGAGGCTGGGAGAGCAGCACCTCCGGGAATCTTTTCCAAGCTGATACAGCTGAACATGGAGTCAGTCAAAATCTCTGGCCAATTTTGAAAATATTGGTCTGTGTCCTCCAAACAAGACAGCCAGACTGTGGATTGGTGTGAAAGGATGTTAAAGGGAATTGGAGTCAGGACACCTGGGTTCCAGCACCAGGTCTGGGAGGGAAGGGGGGTGTAATGGGTCAGAGCAGGGGGGCTGGGAGCCAGGACTCCTGGGTTCTCTAGAGTTTCCAACCCTCCAGGATGTCTCCTGGAATTAAACTTAAGCTTTAACAAAAGATTATGTCACGTGATGAAATCTCCAGGAATACGTTGAACCAAAATTGACAACCCTCGTTCTACCCCACTTTGTGGGGTCGAGCAGGTCAGAGCAGGGGGCTGAGGATCAGAACTGACTGGCAGAGGGTGTTGTCACCTGGTTAGAGATGGAAGCATTTTGGTAAAAAAGTCCCATATTTTGTAACACAAGAGTCTTTTCCCATAAGGATTTGGATCGTAGGTAAACAGCTGTTCATGCAGCCCCGTCCTTACTGGAATCTCCCCTCCCCTGCCAATCACTGACTCCACTGACCAGGAGGGCTCTCAGCTAGTGAATAAATACAGGCCCCTGTAGCTCCCAGCTCCTCTGAGCTGTGCAGAGAAGACCCAACCCCAAGAGAAGATGAGAGTCCAGATGCTGGCTGTCCTGCTCCTGTTTGTTCGGGAAAGGGTTCATTTTACGGAGTGCAGGGAGACATCTCCAGACCTCTGGGGATTATGTGCTGGAACATCCACCCTGAAAGAAAAATTGCCACTTGTTCTCCCAGTCACAGCTTGGGAACTGTCGCTCTGGAGCTCAGGTTGCAGACCCTTTTCCTTACTGCTCCACTGGATTTGTGAGTTACTCAATTATTTATTTTTTCTCGGTGCTTCTCAACCGAGGAAGAGGGAAGGATATTGGAGAGTGCAACCTATTCCCCCCGCCTCACATACACAGAGTTCAGAATTCCCTAACAGAAATTACAGCACTTGGGCCTGGTCTAAACGTAAGGCCATTTACCTCAACCTAATTATGTCAGTGTCCACACTGCAGCCCTGTCCCACTGATGAAAGTGCCCTACTACACCGACATCGTAACTCCACGAGATGTGTAGCTCTTATGTTGGTATAGTTAGGGTGATGCAGTGTCTGTGCAAACACCTGTGTTACTTACATCGGCTGTTTGCTGTCTTGAGCCCGGCTACCCCCGGGTCCCCACTGCCAGCCAGGCTGCTGCCCGGAGGCTCCCTGCTCCCCATTCAGGGAGTCAAGAACCCTTTGCAGCTGGCCCCTGCTCCCACTGGGGAGCCGGGGGTAGCGGGTGGGGGTGGCAGGGTGGGAGGAAGGCAGCTGAGCTCCTGGAGAGGAGCTGCAGGGAACTGAGAGCTTTGGCTCTCAGCCTCCCACACTGCCCCTCTTTAGTCTGGGGAAGCGCTCCTGGTGAGGACACGCATCACCGACAGAAGCAGTGTAGTGTGGACATCAACCACCACGGTAATTACTAACATAGGGCTGAAGTGTAGACATGCCCTTAGAATGCAGCAAATCCCGCACCAGTCTGGAAGTCAAAAAAATTTACTGAGAAACATTTAAAAAAGAAACAATCCCAAAGCTTTCTGTGCAGTTGAATTTATTTTTATTTTTGCAAAGCTCTTGGCATTCCCCAGGCAACAGAGGGACAGAGCTCTTTGCCCTTGTTCCATCGAAAGACACCACAATCAATGAACAGCACAGTAATCAGTTAGAGTCGCAATCAGTCCGATTGATGATTCTCATGTGGCATTTGATTGGTCAGGAGAGGTGAGAGGCAGCAGCAGGGGAAGCGTAAAGGCAGGAATCGTCGCCGGTTCAGCAAAACTGGTTTCATCAGCGTGTCTCTTATTAATTCATCATCCCAGGGTCTGCAGGGTCAGGGAGAGATGGCAAACAGCAATTATGGTCCCAGTAACCCACTGGGAATTAGACAAGTACCATCCCCCATACCCTGAAGGAATTCCATCCCTTTCTATCCCCAGCCAGCTCGGTGCATTTTACATCAGTGCCCTTTGCAAACTGTGTTATTGATAGACTGGGAAAGGGAGTCAGAGAGGAGTCAGAGCCCTGCCAATCAGCTCCTCCCTCTGCCCCCAGCAGTGTGCAGCGGTGTGCAGGAGGTGCTGGGGGCGAGGGGGTAGGAGCGAGGGTGTGGCATGCTTGGGGGAGGGGGCGGAACGGGGCAGCAAGAGATGGGGCAGAGCGGGGGCTGGAAGAGGCAGGGAAGGGGCAGGAAGAGGTGGAGCAGGGGTGGGGCCTTAGGGGAAGGTGTGGAGTGGGGGGAGGGCCTGGGGCAGAGCTGGGGGCACATTAGAAAGTCAGCACCTCAAACATTTAACAAGTGTTTTTGCAAATAAAAAATCATTATGATTTTGTTTTCTGTTGAAAAAACAAAAAAAGGCCTGGGCTATTTTTAAAACTAGAAGGAAAAGAAGAACTGGAAACTGTTTTATTGACTCTTATGACACGTCCTGAGAAGAGATGAGGGTCTTTCCTGAACTCTCACTTAGGTTAGCAGGAGATTCAAAAGCGCAATGGGCACTTCTGCACCCAGCACTGTAGGGGGCAGTGTCGTTTCGTGGATGGGTTACTGGACCAGGAGTGTAGCTGAAACCATGTATATGATTGTCCATGGTGATACTATCTTCTCCACTCCAAAGGTGCAGAATCAGGGGTGAGCTGGAGTCGGTTCGCACCGGTTCGTGGGAAGCGGTTGTTAAATTTAGAAGCCGGTTTAGAACCAGCTGTTAAAGGGCTGGGCATGGTAAGGGGGCCGGGCCGGGGCCGGAAGGAGGGGTTGGATAAGGGGCAAGGAATGGTTGGAGGGGGCGGAGGTTCTGGGGGCGGAGGTCAGGGGACGTGGAACGGGATGGGGTTGGGGCGGCCTGGCTTCCAAAGCGGCAATTTAAAGGCTGGGGCCCCAAGACCTTTAAATTGCTGCCAGAGCCCTGCTGCTGGAGCCCTGGGGTAGTGGCAGCGGGGCTCCAGGGGCTATTTAAAGGGTCGGGGCGCCCACTGCCTCTACAGCCCCGGCCCTTTAAATAGCCGCCGGAGCCCTGCTGCCAGAGCCCTGGGGTAGCACGGCAGCCGGGGACTCCGGCAGCGGTTTAAAGGGCCCGGGGCGGTAGCAGCGGCCGAGCCCTGGGCCCTTTAAACTGCTGCCGGAGCCCCCGGCTGCTGCTGCTACTCTGGTCGGGGAGGGGGAGGGCACTTACCAGTACAGGGCAGGCTGGGGCTGGTTCTGACCCCCCATCCCCGCCCCTTCCGCCCGAGGCCCTGCCCCTTCCGGGGACCAGAGCTGACCCCAACCCAGTCCCGTACCGGTAAGTCCCTATTTCTACTTTCACCCCTGGGGTCGGGGCAGTCAGGGGACAGGGAGCAGGGCGACTTGGGTAGGAGGTGGGGCCCTGGGGGGCAGTTAGGGTGGGGGGGTCTTGGGCTTGTACTCACTGGGCGGTGCTTAATAACTGGTTCCCTACCGGGTTGGCGGTGGCACTTCAGCAGCGGGTCATTCACTCGCTCCGGGTCTTTGGCTGCACTGAAGGACCCGCTGCCGAAGTTCCGCCGAAGACCCGGTAGGGAACCGGTTGTTAACATTCTGGCAGCTCATCACTGTGCAGAATGACAGCATTTGCAGCAAATCACAGCTCCGGGTGTGTATGATCCCACTGGAGCAGCATTTTTCAATGGTTGAAGTTTTTCCAAAGGAATTTTTTTTTAGACTGACCTGCATCTAGTCCCTAACTTGTGTTCTATTTAGAGCATACCTTCTCTAAAGCTATCCCATCTAAATGTAAAGACTTTCTGTGATTAAGGCCCTATCAACATTAGCACTTTTCTCGTAAAAATGTATCTCTCTCAGGGGTGTGAAAAAAATATCCCCCAATGACAAAAGTTTCACCAGCATAAGCGGCAATGTGCACAGCGCTATGTTGGCAGGAGAGCTTCTCTCGCCGACATTGCTACCACCGTTCATTGGGGGTGGTTTTATTACATCGACGAGACAGCTCTCTCCCGTCAGCTCGAGAGAGTTTACAGTGGAACAGCTGCATCGGTACAGCTGTGCTCCCTGGTGTAGACATGGCCAGAGACTCCATCACATCCTAGGTTAATTGTTCCAATGGTTAATTAATACTGTTAAAATTTTCCCCTTATTTCCTGATTCAATTTGTCTAGCTTAAGTTTTAGATGATTGGATCTTGTCTTCCTTTGTTTGATTAAAGAGCCATATGCCATCAGAAATCTCTTCCCCCCGCAGTTACGTGTATACCAGGATCAAGTCACCTCTTAACTATTTCTGGGATAAATTAAATAGATTGCGCTTCTTGTCTTTGGACTCCCCAGGATCTCTCAGGTAGCCTAACCTCTTAGCCCACCTCCGGAGGCCAATGGGCTTCCCATGTTTAATCTGATTTAAAGGTACCAAGATAATGTGAAAGCTCCAAAGGAGAGTAAATTCTGAATTCTCACAGACACACGCACTCCAAGTCCTCCATCAGCCTACAGGAAAAAAGCAAGTTACTAAAACATTAATTATTTGTTGCTGCTCTTTCTCTGGGAGCAGTGAAATCAAAATGATGTCCTGAAAGGAACTGGACTTAAACGGCTGCTGGTTGGGAAATGGGAGCCAGTGTGTTCTGGTAAAAAGGGAGCTGGGCTGAGAGACAAGAGCTCGGGGATCTGTTCTGGGCTCTGCTGCTGACTTTCCTGGTGACTTCAGGTGAGTCACTTCCCCTCTCTGTGCCTTTCTTTCTTCTCTTTGCCTTCCTTCATTTAGTCTGATCGGTCACAGCTAAATGCACCAGAATCAATTTACAGACTCTCAGAGTCAACTGCCTCTGGACTATCTATGGACAGAGCACCACCAGCAGGGCTCAACATGCCCCAAACCGCTAGGCAGACAAAGGCAGGAGTTATTTAGTGCTGCTCTTTCTCCGATATCACTGAAATGATGCTGGTTTCGTGGCAGTGGCTGAGCCACGCAGCTCCTGGGGTGGGAAATTTCCCAGCTCCCTGGTCGATTTCTGCCTTCCCTTCTATTGAAATATTTCCTAGATCCCCACGTGCTTCAGTGGTTTCTATGTGAGGAAACCCCTTTTTTCAAATGGGCTAAATTCTATTCTGGTGTAAACTGGCATTTCTCTATTGACTTCAGTGGCATGAGGCCGATTTACATCTGCTGTTATTATCCCCACTCCAGATATGCCGAATGAAAGGGTTCCCAGGGAATTACAGATCCCAGTGTGTCTGACTCCACTGAGAAGTGGTTCTTATCATGGTTGTACAGAACAGAGCCCACAGAGAACCAACAAACCGGCTATTGGGATAATGGGAGAACTGACACTGCAAAGAACACCTGGATTAACTCTGACACCCCCTTTTTGGATTTAGAAGCCCATTGCTGTGTCTTTTGCCTTAATCCTTTCACATCTGTCTGGGCTTTTCCGGCTGACCACTGTGCTCAGCCTTCGGGTTTGAGAAGAGGCACTGCAATAATATAAGACAGTGAGACAGCCTGTCAGAAAAGCAACTTTGAATACTCACCCCTGGGACTCTTCCAGATACTCTCCCAGAAACCTGCAAGGAAATTGCTGGGAATTACTTGATCCTGCGATTTCTCCAATACCATCAAAATGTAACGGATTCCCTCACATTGTCCATAGCTGAACCACACCATGGCTACGCTAGGAACAGGTTGTCTCTATAGCTATCCGGGTGCACTTTTATCACTGCAGCTTATTCTAGTCTGCCCTGAGCCACATAAACTATGTAAGCAAAAGCACAGTTTTGCTTGTATAACTGTGTCTACATTAGGGGCTTTTGCCAGCACAGACATGTCAGCAAGTGACCAAACATCTCCACAGACTGACACTGCTATGCTGGGGGACATCTGTAGTTTAGACATGTCTCCAGACACCTCTGTGAGGGGCAGCATTCCCACTGCCCTTCTTTCTCAGTGCCGGAATTAACCTCCAGAGTTTGGGGGTTTCCTTACTGCTCAAGAACCAAAACATTCCCCATGTTTTGTTTATAATTCTTTTTGTAGAAGCATCAGAAAAAATTGGAAGACAAATATGAATACTCACATCAAGAGTGACTTTGTCTGTGTCCTCAGGAGCCTGTAAGGAAAAATCTAGGAGTTACCTGATCTGCTCTTTCTCCGGTGTCATTAAAATGTAGCTGATTCCCTCACAATGGCTCTACTCCAGTTTGAGAGGCCAATGTTGATGATTTAGACTTTAGAGAAGTCACTTCCCCTCTGTGTGCCTGTCTTTCTTCTTCTCTCTGCCTTCCTTCATTCAGCTGACCAGTCCCTGTTTAATCTACCAGAATTACTTAAGAGACTCAAAGTCAACTGTGTTTGGTGTATTTATGGACAAAGCACCACCAACAGGGCTGAGGGTGCCCCCAAACTGCTAGAAAGATGAAAAAAATGGTGTGATTTAGGACATTTTCCACACAAAATAATTGCGTGCATCAAAATGTTTCCATAATTATTTTGAAAGTGTTCTTTTAATGAAAAACTGAAAATTTCCCCCTTTACTTTCTTACTGAAAAGGGGAGGTTAAAACCAGGGGGAGGAAGGAGGTGAAGAGAGATGGAAGATTAAAAATTAAAACCTTCCCCATGTTTTGGTTTCAATTCTTTTTGTTAAAACATCAGCAAAAATTGGAAGACAACAATGAATACTCACATCAAAAGCGCTTTCGGCTGTGTCCTCAACAGCCTGTAAGGACAAATCGAGGAGTTACTTGATCTGCTCTTTTTCCAGTGTCATCAAAATGTAGCTGATTCCCCCTCACAATGGCACTACTCTATTTGGGGGGGGGGGGAATGTTGATGATTTAGACTTTAGAGAAGACATTTCTCCTCTTCCTTTCCCAGACGAACACCACTATGCCAGCAGAAGTCAGTAGTGTAGACATCTCTACAGACAGCTCTGTGATGGGCAACCTTCCCACTGTCCTCCTTTCTGAGTGCTGGGATTAATTTACAGAGTTTGGCAGTTTCCTGACTCTTCAGGATGAGAATTAGAGCTGGTTGGAATTTTTCCAAATGAAAAAAGTTGTTGATTGTTTTTCAAATTTTTCACCCTCCCTCCCACTGAAATATCTCATAGATTCCCCCACTGGCATGCTTCATTATCTGCCATGTTAGAAACGCTTTTTCAAGTGGGCCCAATTCTATTCTGGTGTAAACTGCCACTACTCTATTGGTGTCGGTGGAGAGAGGCTGACTTCCACATGCTGGGGATCTGCTCCAGTGTATAGTTAAGAGTGTGTTTGTGATTGTCCATGGTGATACTAATATCCCAAGGCCCTGTGGAGCAGAATGACAGGATTGCCAGCGAATCACAGCTCCCGGTATGCAGGACTCCAACTGGCAGGGCCTGACAACAACGCAAATGTGATTACTCACCTGAAAATAGAATCTAGGTAGTCTCACAGGAGCCTGCAAGGAAATTGCTGAGAGTTAATTGCTGCTGTTCTTTCTCCAGTGCCATCTAAATTCCCTCCCATTGTCCATAGCTTAACCACACCACAGCTATACTAGCAGCGCCGTGTCATATTGCGATCCCAGCGTACTACTCAACTTTTGTCGGTGTAGCTTATTCTAGCTGCCTCTGAGTGAAATGATCTCTATGGGAAATGCATGGTTATGCTGCTATGAAAGTGTCTCCACTAGTGCAGTTTGCCAGCACAGCCAAGTCAGTCAGAGATCAAATATCTTCAGTCCCCAGACTGACACCGCTATGCCAGTAGAAATCTGTAGTGTAGACATGTCTCCAGACAGCTCTGTGATGGGCAACGTTCCCACTGCCCTTCTTTCCCTGTGCTGGGATTAACCTCCAGAGTTTGGCAGTTTCCTTACTGCTCGGGATAAGAATTCAAGCTGGTTAGAATTATTACAAAGACATTTTTTTCTAGACTGACCTCTTGCATAGCACAGCGCACAGAATCCCAATGATTCCTCCATCTAGCCCATAACTTCTGTTCTATTTTGACATGCCTTTTCTGAACATATCCCATCGAGATTTAAAGACTTTCAGTCATTAAGGCCGTATCTACATTACCATTTTTTTCGGTAAAATTTATGTTGCTCGGGGGTGTGAAAAAAACACCCCCCGAAGAGATCATCCTCCCATGAAGCCATGGGAAATTCTCATGAGGCCCCCAGTTTGGAGGATGGGCATGTATCCCAAAACTCTTGGGATAGCTCCCAGGTGCAATGCATTCTGGGTGAGGTCATTGACCCCCTTTCAAGATATTTCATGGGTGCCCAAAGGAATTGTGCAGAGGACAGCCTCCCATCAACCCTGGCAATCTCATATAAGCCTCCCAAATTTGTGTTCACCTGGAAACCCTCTGAGGTTGCTCCCAGCAGAAGTGCCTTCTGAGTGATATCAAAAAGCCTCGTCTGGCATGCGTCATTATTACTGCGGGTACTGTGGGAGAGAGAGGGCAACCTGCTATAAGCCTCTGGAGATTTTCATAAGCCCTGGGGAATGGGAGACTTTCCCTGCTGCCTTCGCAACATGGGCAAATGCAGCCAATGCTCCTCGAAGACAAACGTTACCAGATATCAAACTAGCTGAAACGGGCTCCATTCACTGATGTGTGTGAAGCTACATAGTATGGAGAGGTAATCTCTGGTACTTACACTGTTGTCGTTAAAGCTGCCATCGTCCACTTTGCGGGTCTTTACGCTTCCGGAGCCCTGCAAGTTGGGTAATGTTTATTACCTCTGTGTAATGATGATCTATACATCTGGGGGTGCGGCATATTGATTCCAGTGCTTCTCTGGACAATTTACCCCAGTGGGAATCTGTAGTTTCATAGGAATCTCGTTGATTCCTATGAAACTACAGCAAATTTACATAAACTGGAGATGTGCACCAACTTCATTCTCATCCACTGGTGGAAACCAAGAGATACTCCTTGGTAAAGCTCTGACATTCCAAGGCCGTAAATTTGTTATACCAGCCTGGACTGATGGAAAAAAAAAGGTTTAGGATGGCATTTGCATAGAAAGATTCGCCCGCAAAGGGTTGGGCTGTTAGTGAGCAGCGATGCAGAATACTTTTGAGGCAAAGCAGGATAGTCCAATAGGAAAGGTGACTGCTGATAGTCACCTCTGACCAGAACTGGTTTCTCTGCTCCAATAGAAGGGAAAGTTGGCAAAACATACTGTTCAGCTCCCCACCAGGGTATCAGGGGTCGTATCACTGAGTAATTAAAGAATTGACACACCTGATCAGAACAATGGGCCAGTCTATCTTAATATCCCTGCCTCAGCTGGGGCAGAGAAATGAGTCCTTCTCCCATAAGCCTCCTTTAACCTACTTTGTGTTCACATGGGATGGGGACCTTCTGAAGTAGCTCCAAGCAGCAGTGTCTTCTGGGTGATATTGGAAATCTGCTTGTGGCATATTTATAGCAATGCAGGGGAATTGTGGCAAACGTGGTCAATCTGCCATAGTCCTGTGGAGATTTTCGTAAGCCCTCTGCAGTAGGTGGCATTTCTAAATTGCCTCTGTAACATGGAAAAACTGCGGGAAATGCTCCTTGCTTGGTAACCTTTACCAGACAGGAAACCAGCTGGAGCAGGGTTTAATGACCTGACATGTTTAAAGCTACATGACCTGAGGAGGGAATCACATAATATTTATGCTGTTGTCATTAAAGCTGCTATCACCCACTTTGTCGTTATTGAAGCTACCAGAGCCCTGTAAGATGAGGGGTATTTATTATGTGTAGTATGGTAATTTCTAGAGGCCCCCTCCTGACTATCCAGTGACCAAATGGAGCTACAGACAATTTACATCATCTGGGGGACCTAGCCTCATTGACTCCAGTAGTTCTACGGACCATTTACAACAACTTGGCCCTGCTCCTAACATCATTCTACCCAATCCTGGAAACCTGTTCAGCCCCACACCAGGCTACCAGAAATCAGGTCATGCAGTAACTTAAGAACTGCTGCTCTAGATGAGACCGATGGGCCAGTGTAGCCTGATATCCTGCCGGGGCTGAAACAGAGGAACTGGCCCCTCTAGTCTTGTATCCTGCCTCCTACACGGGCCAGTTTTGCAGAGCTGCCCTCATTGTGTGTCTGTGCACTACCTGGCATAAGGGGCCCTGATTCCAGTTGGGTCCAGGTCTGTCCCTCGCCATGTGTCTGTTGAACACCCGGCACAGTAAATCCTCACCAGAGTGTGGGCAGGGACTGTCTCTCCTGTGTCAGGGTAGCGCCCAGCAAAATGGGGTCCTGATTTCAGATGGACCCTCTAAGTGCTACTGTAATACAAATAATAAGTACATCATCTCACCAATGGAGCTGCTCTGGTGCTCGCCAGGGAGAGGAGCCCTATGAAGAAAGCGGCCACGTACGACACCTTCATCTTTGCGTCTTTACTCTCTCGGGAGCAGAGTTGTTTCTGGTCTGGCACGCTCAGTGGGAGATGGCAAGGCTGAGCACTGTATTTATAATGTATGCTGAGCTGGGCACTGCACACCTCACCGTTCCAAGCCCAATAACGTGATTGCAGTGAGAGCCAATTTCTTCCTTCTCCCCTAGTCCCTCCCATTTCTCCTTCCCCCATCACACCCTCATTCCTTCTTAATCTTTCCTCCACCACATCCTGCTTTAGCGCAGACTTTCATACTTTCCTCCACCACATCCTGCTTTAGCGCAGACTTTCATACTTTCCTCCACCACATCTTGTTGTAGCCCACATTTTCATAGTCACTTTTTCATTCTGCACCAGTCTCAGGTTTTTGAGACTCAAGAGAGGCTGAGCAAGGTCAGGCAACAGGAAACAGGTCACAGCCCCAGTGGTCGTTGGCCTAGAGAACACATTTGAAAATGGGAAGAAGGTTCCTAAGTCACCAAGACACTTTATGTTGATATAATTGAAGTGGTACAACTCCCCTAATGGTATTGCTTATTACCATATGGAATTATTATGTAAGCTATGTCTACACTACTGCCTATTTCAGCAAAACATATGTCGCTCAAGAGTGTGAATATTCAACCCCCCGAGTGACGTAAGTTACAGTGACATAAGCGCTAGTGTGCACGGCACTACGTCAGCAGGAGAATTTTTCCTCCTGACACAGCTTATGCTGCTCGCGGGAGTGGGTTTTTTATGCTGGCAGGAGAGCATCTTCACCACACATAAGTGTAGACATGGCCTAATTGTTCCTTCTCACTCCTGAAATCAAGTGGATTTATGAGACTGTGACGTTGTCCTCTATATGTTTATGGAAATATGCTTATGAGTATAAATATGACATAACTGGAATGTATTTTGTGCTAGATATGCCGTGTAACATATCTTTGCAAAGGTTATGATCTACTGAATATATTCATCCTATTTGTAGGCGTGTATCATTTTTATATCTGAAGTTAGGAGTGTTGGCTCTATGCTTGTATTTGAAGTGTTTGCTGTAAGGAGGTTTGGCCAACATATTGTGAAGGGACAATTCAAGTCTTGGGATTACTTAACTAACAATGAACTTGGAGAGACGTCAATCCACATCTGAGCTTTCCTGGCAATGTTCAACCTCATATGTAAACAATGGCCTCTCCGCCCAAAAGAGATGCCTGAAAGAAACTGGAAAAAAAAGGACTGTAACTATGGGGTCTGGTTGATTGCTGGACCAAGGCCATAAACTACAATGTTAGCCTCAAAAGGATTGTACCTGAGATAACATCTAGGGGGATTGTACGTGAGATAGCATCTAGGGTGAGAAGTTAGTATGTGTAACTAGATCCTTAGTGTATTAAGTTAGCCTTGCATATTTTTTTTATTTTGCTTGGTAACTTACTTTATTCTGTCTGTTATTACTTGAAACCACTTAAATCCTATTTTTATACTTAATGAAATCACCTTTGTTTACTAATTAACCCAGAGTAAGTGATTAATACCTGGGGGAGCAAACAGCTGTGCATATGTCTCTATTAGTGTTACAGAGGGCAGACAATTTATGAGTTTATCCTGTATAAACTTTATACAGAGTAAAACAGATTTATTTGGGGTTTGGATCCCATTGGTAGCTGGATGTCTGGGTGCTGCAGACAGGAGCACTTCTTAATCTGTTTTCAGTTAAGTCTGCAGCTTTGGGGTCGTGGTTCAGATCCTGGGTCTGTGTTGCAGGAGGGTAGCATGTCTGGCTCAAGAAGGCAGGGTTCTGGAGGCCCTAACTGGCAGAGAAAACGGGCTCAGAGGTAGTCTCAGCACATCAGGAGACAATCCCAAGGGGGTCTCCGTGACCTAACCCATCACAGTGGCGTAGTCAGCGGGATCTGTGCAAAGCTGATTGCTTTGAGATACTGGTAGTGATTTTAAGTGAGTTTTGAGTGTGGTGGCTGGAGAACAAAGAAAGTGGTTACTGGTTTATTATTTTCTATTGGTTTATTTCTCGTAAGTGAAATAAGCACAAAAAAGCAGGAAAATGACTACCAGTGAGCCAGCTACAAAACTAGAGCTGGCCAGAATGGAAGCGGAAGAGAAGGCAAAGGCCCGTGAGTTTCAAATGAGGCTAAAAAGAAGCAGAGACAGCCAGGGAGGAAGCTGCTCACAAAAGAACAATGGACTTAAAAGACAAAGAAATTGAGGCACAGAAAGCTTCCCAGGAGGAGAAGGAAAGGGAGAGGCAACATGCTCAGGAGGAGAAGGTAAGAGAGAGGCAGCTAGCCCTGGTGTTAAAAGACAGAGAAATAGAGGCCCAAATTGAGACCCAGACGCATGAACTGGCTGTAATGGAGTGGAAGAGACAGAACCCTTCAATAGCTGGCTGTGCTTCCCCCAAAATCCACAAATGGGAACAATTCTGGCCGCAGGATGATGAATCCAGTGATAGTGCTGAATATTTTATCACCTTTGAGAGACTGTGCACTCTCCATGCAATTCCTGAAGATCAAAAATGACTACTTGAGTAGTATAAGGGCCCTACCGTCAATCAACCCCTAACCCCGCCCCTTGACACATTAAGTCCCGCCCCTTGACCCCTTGGTCCCTCTCTTCTGTCACCGGAAGTCCCACCCCATGTGGGTATTACTTTCTGGGTCAAGGTGCCACCTGACCGGAAGCAAGGTGTATCATGTGACCCCTATAAGAACTTCCCCCACCACCATCTATCAATCAGGAGGGGTTTTGTGCCGAAAGGACCGCCCCAAGAGGGGATTTTGACCAATCAGGGTTACTTCCAGGTTGGGGTGACCCCTCCAGAAGTGAGTAGTGTGACCCCACTAAGAACTCCTCCCAAGGGCCTCCGCCAATCAGAGTGCAGCACCATTACCCCATAAGTCCCAGCACCAGACGGAGGAGGCAGTCTTCTCTTACCAAGGACACGTGTTTTCGAAATCGCAGAAAGGCTGCTGAGAAGAATCATGGACTCCTTCACCCCCCCCGTGAGAACTTCGGACTTTGTTTTAGGCCCGACCCCCTTTGGACTTGTGTGGAGAAAGCGCTACATCAGTAACGGTTCCGAGGAGGACCCTTTGACCCAGACATTGATGGATATGTCGGAACCCGACCCTGAAACCCTCGTGAGGCAGCCCGATGAGCGTGACGGCCTCTCTTTGTCCACCCCCTCAGAGGTGGAAGGCGATCGCAGCTCGGTGGAGGCACCAGTGGACAAAGCGAATGGAAAAGACGGAGCTCAGGTAAAATGAATGATTAAGAAGCAGCGGTCGAGGAGGGGTGGGTAATGGGGTAGGAACTGGGGGTTGTGTAAATTAAAAAAACAAGCAGTGGGGGTGCTTACATGGTTTCTTTTCTGAAAATCTCTCAACAGCTCGACGATCGCCTTTTTAGAGGCCTTTAAGAACTTACACATTGGAAGCCCTGTGGGAGTAAACATAGCGTGCGTCAGCTGTTTTTGCTCATGTCTGAGACACAGATCTCAAGCCAAAAAGGACAAAATGGAAGAATGAACCATCTGAGACTCCCTTATGATAGGGGTCATGGCATTCATTTTTACAGGTGGCTGTAAAAGGTCGTGTTAAACCAGGCGATTAATAAAACTTATTTAAATGTGTTAATATGAATGTGTCCCCTTTCATACTCGTGGTAGTAAAAGACGGTACCAGTAATAGTCATGTCTACACAGATGGCTCTGTTAAAGAAAATGTATTATGCCCCCGGGGCTTTTTCAAGCGGCCAGAAAGCATAGTAAAACTTTAAACAGAAGACCGGTAACAGCATGGCTTTCAGACCAGGATGCTTACACTTTACACAAACCGGCTCGAATAAGTTTTAAAAGGAACAAGACCATTGTTCCAGATGTGGATGCGCAGTGGCAGGCAGATTTGGTGGATATGCACCGGTTCTCCAAACACAACAGCGGTTTTAAGTACATCTTAACAGTGATAGACATTCTATCCAAATATGCCTGGGCCTTAGGCCTAAAAGACAAGATGAGTGGTGAGGTATCCAAGGCCTTTAAAGCTATTTTCAGTGAAGGTCGCATGCCTCAAAAATTACAAACCAATTGGGCAAAAGAATTTTTAAACAAAGCTTTAAGCAGATTGTTAAAGTGGCATTAATGGTGTTCACCATTTTGTTACTAATAATGAAGTCAAAGCAGAGGTTGTGGATCAATTTAACAGAACTTTAAAATCTAGGATGTGGAGATATTTTACAGCCCATAACACCTTTCATTACATCGATGTCTTACCTGACTTTATAAAGAGTTACAACCGGAGCTTTCACAGAACTATACATACCCGACCCGCTGATGTTAACCCCTCAAATTCTCTGAAGGTATGGAAAACGGTTTACGGAGCTGGTTTTAAAATAAAACTGGTTGTTGCCTCACGTGTTGACCACGTGAGACTATCTAAAACCAAAGGAGCTTTTGAAACAAGTTATGAACAAACGCTTACCGATGAGATATTCATAGTGGATGAAGCTTTAACCAGGGGCCAGAGACCTGTAACCGATGAAAAGATTACGAGGGTGAGTCAGTTACTGGATCTTTTTACCCTGAAGAATAACAAAAAGTAAACCCCAAACAAGACAGGATTTAGAGGATTGAAAAAGTTCTAGCAGAGAAAGGAAAAGGGAGAAAAAAGCAGCTACTGGTGAAATGGTTGGGGTGGCCTGATAAGTTTAACAGCTGGGTGGAAGCTTCTCAACTCAAGTAGTATAAGGGCCCTACCGTCAATCAACCCCTAACCCCGCCCCTTGACACATTAAGCCCCGCCCCTTGACCCCTTGGTCCCTCTCTTCTGTCACCGGAAGTCCCACCCCATGTGGGTATTACTTTCTGGGTCAAGGTGCCACCTGACCGGAAGCAAGGTGTATCATGTGACCCCTATAAGAACTTCCCCCACCACCATCTATCAATCAGGAGGGGTTTTGTGCTGAAAGGACCGCCCCAAGAGGGGATTTTGACCAATCAGGGTTACTTCCAGGTTGGGGTGACCCCTCCAGAAGTGAGTAGTGTGACCCCACTAAGAACTCCTCCCAAGGGCCTCCGCCAATCAGAGTGCAGCACCATTACCCCATAAGTCCCAGCACCAGACGGAGGAGGCAGTCTTCTCTTACCAAGGACACGTGTTTTCGAAATCGCAGAAAGGCTGCTGAGAAGAATCATGGACTCCTTCACCCCCCCCGTGAGAACTTCGGACTTTGTTTTAGGCCCGACCCCCTTTGGACTTGTGTGGAGAAAGCGCTACATCAGTAACGGTTCCGAGGAGGACCCTTTGACCCAGACATTGATGGATATGTCGGAACCCGACCCTGAAACCCTCGTGAGGCAGCCCGATGAGCGTGACGGCCTCTCTTTGTCCACCCCCTCAGAGGTGGAAGGCGATCGCAGCTCGGTGGAGGCACCAGTGGACAAAGCGAATGGAAAAGACGGAGCTCAGGTAAAATGAATGATTAAGAAGCAGCGGTCGAGGAGGGGTGGGTAATGGGGTAGGAACTGGGGGTTGTGTAAATTAAAAAAACAAGCAGTGGGGGTGCTTACATGGTTTCTTTTCTGAAAATCTCTCAACAGCTCGACGATCGCCTTTTTAGAGGCCTTTAAGAACTTACACATTGGAAGCCCTGTGGGAGTAAACATAGCGTGCGTCAGCTGTTTTTGCTCATGTCTGAGACACAGATCTCAAGCCAAAAAGGACAAAATGGAAGAATGAACCATCTGAGACTCCCTTATGATAGGGGTCATGGCATTCATTTTTACAGGTGGCTGTAAAAGGTCGTGTTAAACCAGGCGATTAATAAAACTTATTTAAATGTGTTAATATGAATGTGTCCCCTTTCATACTCGTGGTAGTAAAAGACGGTACCAGTAATAGTCATGTCTACACAGATGGCTCTGTTAAAGAAAATGTATTATGCCCCCGGGGCTTTTTCAAGCGGCCAGAAAGCATAGTAAAACTTTAAACAGAAGACCGGTAACAGCATGGCTTTCAGACCAGGATGCTTACACTTTACACAAACCGGCTCGAATAAGTTTTAAAAGGAACAAGACCATTGTTCCAGATGTGGATGCGCAGTGGCAGGCAGATTTGGTGGATATGCACCGGTTCTCCAAACACAACAGCGGTTTTAAGTACATCTTAACAGTGATAGACATTCTATCCAAATATGCCTGGGCCTTAGGCCTAAAAGACAAGATGAGTGGTGAGGTATCCAAGGCCTTTAAAGCTATTTTCAGTGAAGGTCGCATGCCTCAAAAATTACAAACCAATTGGGCAAAAGAATTTTTAAACAAAGCTTTAAGCAGATTGTTAAAGTGGCATTAATGGCGTTCACCATTTTGTTACTAATAATGAAGTCAAAGCAGAGGTTGTGGATCAATTTAACAGAACTTTAAAATCTAGGATGTGGAGATATTTTACAGCCCATAACACCTTTCATTACATCGATGTCTTACCTGACTTTATAAAGAGTTACAACCGGAGCTTTCACAGAACTATACATACCCGACCCGCTGATGTTAACCCCTCAAATTCTCTGAAGGTATGGAAAACGGTTTACAGAGCTGGTTTTAAAATAAAACTGGTTGTTGCCTCACGTGTTGACCACGTGAGACTATCTAAAACCAAAGGAGCTTTTGAAACAAGTTATGAACAAACGCTTACCGATGAGATATTCATAGTGGATGAAGCTTTAACCAGGGGCCAGAGACCTGTAACCGATGAAAAGATTACGAGGGTGAGTCAGTTACTGGATCTTTTTACCCTGAAGAATAACAAAAAGTAAACCCCAAACAAGACAGGATTTAGAGGATTGAAAAAGTTCTAGCAGAGAAAGGAAAAGGGAGAAAAAAGCAGCTACTGGTGAAATGGTTGGGGTGGCCTGATAAGTTTAACAGCTGGGTGGAAGCTTCTCAACTCTGTGACATCTAGACACAAACAAACGAAAAAAAAAGATTCCTTCTGCAAAGACAGAGAGAGAGAAAAATGAGTGACGACGGGTTTTACATTACTTTGCCTAGCAATGCCAGCTCTGCAGTTTTTCCCCAAAACACCATCTCGAACTTTACAATACGGCTAATTAAACCCTTTGATCTCCCGGGTGCCTGGGAGGTGGGGTTAGCGGAAATACAATACCCGCACAGCTGGAATACTATCAACGAAGACACCCCTTTTGAAATCACCTTTGGAGCTACAATGTGGAATTTCATCCTACGACGAGGGTATTACTCGACCATACCCGAATTACTGGAGCATATGAAAAGCAACGTGGCTTGTCATCCCGGACCGTCTGAGGTGGTCATGAACTACGACCCTGTGGGTAGAAAAGTGAGACTTAAATCTACTGATTTTATGTATGTGTTTTCTACTGATGGGGAGCTTGCTAACATTCTGGGTTTGGGCCACAAAAGCAACTTCCAAAAATTCCCCTTCTCGGCAGACATCACAGGAGGTTTTAACTCCTTGTATCTATACACGGATATCGTAGAACACCAGTTTGTGGGGGACTTTTCTATTCCCCTGCGTCCCTGTCCGAGGAAGGAACAACGAGTTTGTTACCATCACCTACGACAAACCTCATTACGTCCCTGTCAGTAAACACCACATCGACACCATCACCATTGAAATAAAGACAGATCAGAACAGACATGTCTCATTTCGCTTCGGCAAGGTGATCGTCAAGCTGCATCTGCGGCCGCGGATAGAGCGAGGTTTCTAAAAAAGCAAAACCCTATTATGGCGATCCCAAAAAATTATGGCGACCCCACCATCTACAGGAACTATTACAAAGCCCAGGCTGGATACGCCCTTCCTGGATATCATGGGGCCCCGATGATGTACGGGGCGGGTGTGGGTGGAATATTTCATAGCCTCTTTCGAAAAGCCATACCGCTTTTGAGGAGGGGGCTAGAGATTATTAAACCCCACATAAAAACCGCCGCTCAAAACATAGCTAAAGATGTGGTAGGTCATGTCTCCCGTGCTGTTCTGGAGAAGGTGGGGAATACAGCTTCACAGGAAGGATCGGGGCTAATGTACATTAAAAGGAGGAAGAGAAAGAGAAATACGTCATACTTGCGACGCACAGGTCCCCCAAAACGCTTTAAAAGAAGGGCTTTGACATGCAGGGCCGGCCATAAGCGAAAGTCCAAGAGGAAGCCTGGGCGAAAGAGGAGACGCGCTCTGCCTGGTAAAAGAGACATATTTTAATCAACATGGCTTTTGTTCACTGTGGGTCTGAAGAGTGCACCAAATCCGAACTAGACTTGTTTCAAATAGCCCCTATGCAGACCAGCATCGAGAAAAGCATCTACATCGAGGTGCTGCCTCTATCGGCCATTACGGAGTCTGCCCCCATTGACTTTTTTATAGCAGGGAATGGCATAGATTATATGGATTTAAACAACACGCCGCTGTACCTGTGTTGCAAGATTGTAAAAGGAGACGGAACTGAACTCGCCGTGGACGCCGAAGTGGGTCTGGTGAATTACCCCGTGGCCTCCTTTTTCAGTCAGTTGGATGTCACACTGGGAGACCACCTCATAAGCCAAAGCAACAACTGCTACCCTTACAGGGCCTTTATAGAATCGGTGCTCAATTACAGCGACGACACCCTCGCCACGCAATTTTCCGCCGGCCTTTTTCAGAAAGACACTGCTGGACAACATGAAGAAACAGAGTTGGATGGAGGGAATCTAGGGTTTGTGAGGCGTGCAAAGCTCACGGCCGAGAGCAGAATGGTAGAGCTGCTGGGCCATTTACACAGCGACTTGTTTTTTCAAGAAAAACTTTTGTTAAACGGAGTGGATGTGAAAATTAAACTGACGCACAGTAAAGACGCTTTCTGTTTAATGGGTAGTGTGTCTGAAGGCTTTAAACTGCGTATTGTATCAGCGTCCCTTTTTGTGAAGAAAGTACGGGTGGCCCCAGGAGTCCGTCTGGGGCACGCGGAGGCCCTGCTTACCGCTAATGCTAAATACCCCGTGGACCGTGTGGGAATGAAAGTGTTTAGCATCCCTGCGGGCAGCAGGGTCAGTAACCAGGAAAACCTGTTCTTGGGACAGTTACCCAAAATGCTTGTCCTAGGGTTTGTGGATAACGATGCCTTTAGCGGAAGTTACGCTAAAAATCCCTTTCATTTTAAACATTACGATATTAATTTTGTGGCCTTGTATGTGGATGGCAAACAGATACTGACCAAGCCTCTGCAACCGGACTTCGAGGCAGGACGTTGCATGAGAGAATACATGAATTTGGTACAGAAAGCTGGTAAACACATGAAATATCGTTCTCTGTTAATCGACCGTGAGGAGTTTGCACAGGGTTACACTTTGTTTGCCTTTGACCTGTCTCCCGACCAGGAATGCGCTGATCACTATTCCCTGATTAATACCGGGAACCTGAGAGCAGAAATACGTTTTGGGAAGGCTTTAACGGTTACCGTCAATATGATTGTGTATGGGGTTTTTGACAATGTCATAGAAATAAATCAGAGGAGAAACGTTCTGTTTGACTACATGTGAACATGGACACCGTGCAGCTCTCACGTGTCTTATCAACGGACCTTTACACGAAAAAGAATTTCTTAGATGTGTTCCCTTGCGATTGGCTCCCAGGAGGCAAGCTGTCTCAGAGACCCCTAGGCTTGGTGGTGAACACACATCCACACAACCAACCGGGTGAACACTGGCTCGCCTTGTATCTGGCGGAGAGTAACCATGGAGAGTTTTTTGACTCATATGGGCACCCTCCAAACAGTGTGTTGTTTCCTAAAAGCATTATGAAATTTTTAAACAAAAATGCCATAGACATGGTGTTTCACAATAGACAATTACAAGACCCCCGCTCCGTCGCATGCGGCTATCACTGCGTGTTTTTCTTACATCATTGTAGCAAGGGTTTATCTTTTGATTGGATTTTAAAATTGTATTCTAACGACTTAGTGCAAAACAACCGGATGGTGATGAATTTTGTAAAAAGTAAATTTAAATTCTTGGGCATGCCTAGCCTTCCTCAAACCATGTTTCAACAAGCCCAGACATGTGTATCTTGCAATGATTTTCATAGCCATGTTACCCAATAAAGCACCCCAGGTGAGGGGTTGAAAGACAATTGATGTTTGGTGGGTTGTTTTTTTTTTTTTAAACCAATTGAGGAAAAAGTGCACAGATTCTGCATACTCCATTATCGATTAGTTAAAAGCCCCGCTATCAGAGGGATAGAAAAACTTAACAGAGGTCCGACAAACCCCCCAGACTGCTTTACCAGATGCTTTTTTCTTTTAATTGAAACCCTTTTATTACACAAAGTTTTTATAAGCGTGCATTTCTTTTTCAGCACACGCACTTGATTCTGTGTTAAAGGTACATTTCCTTTTAAGGTATTGAGCGCTATTTCTGAGATGGCCGCTACTAGATCGTCAGAGGCCGAACACAGTATAGCCCTCCTTTGCTGTGGGGATGATTTGCTAAGTAATTTTAAAAGGCCCAGGTTTTTCTTCACGCAGCTAGACATGGTTTCAGTCAGCAGCCCCGGCTGTTAAAAAGGGGCCTGTAGATAAGTCATCTCTTTTTATACCTGGCTGTTGTTCTTTTCAAAGTATAAACTGCCGGCCAGTCTGGAGGGAAAAGACCAGTTCTTAGTCTAAAAGCTTCTGGTGTGGAAGCATTTAAATCCACCACCAGGTAGCCATAAGGTCTTTTGGTAGCATCCTCAAAAGCTTCTAGAAAGAATTGAGCTTTGCCGGGGTACATTTGCCGAGCGAGCGTAGCAATTTGTAATTTATCCCTGGGGTTTTCGAACAGAACCATGTACTTTGTGTTTAGGTTAATCGTGCGACTCTTTTTTCCCTGACAAAATACGTTTTGAACTATATACATAATGCTCAGGTTTCTGTGATGAATGTATTTGGTAAAGGCTTTCTCGATTTCATCGCCTTCACAAACCGAGTTCATCAGATCATCTATGATAATCATATTTACTTTATTAGTAGGAAACAAACTGTCATCGTCAAAAGCATCAGGCAGCCCCTCCACAAAATTGATAAAGGGATATTAAAAAAGCAGTTCTTTATACAGAGGTTGCCAACAACTGTAACACCACATGATATTCTCAGGCATAACAGACAGTGTGCGTTTGGCATTATCCAACACGTTTTTTATAAAGTAACTTTTCCTGAAGTTGCTAGGCCCCGCGAGAATTGCAGAAAAGGGGTGTTTCCGCCTCGTATCCATTTTTTTTCAAAAGCCGTAGGGCAGGGTTTTAAAACCGTCTCCTAGGACCCTCTTGTTGTAAACCCCACTTTTTGTGTCTTTTTAAGGGTTTTTGTCTCTATTTGCCACTGGTTTTTGTTTCTTACGCTAGAGGGCTGCTGCACCTCTATCTTTTTGAGATGTTTTCTTGTAGACCCGTGCAATAGTCCAGGACTAGATCTTTCAAACTGTGGAAGTTGATCTTTTCACAGTTTGCTATGTTTAGGGTAATACCTTTGACTTTCATACAGGCCTTTCCACCCGACAGCTTATACCCATAAGTTTTCGGACCTGCCGACACAAACTCGGTGATGTGTTGATCTGGAGGGATCTCGCTTGTGAGGTCCCCTAAATAATCCCCCAGAGGGGGATTCCAGTCACCCTCCCTTTTCACAAATATCACCGAGTCAGTGTCGTGGTACAGGCACCGCTCTTGCAAACCGTCTAGGAGGCTGTATAATTCTAAGCGGGCATAAGCGGTGGTGAAACAGGCTATGAAAACATTGGTATTGCCAGAGACAGAGTACCGTTCTTTTGCATGCTTCCACGACACGCACGCTGTTTCATCATCGATAAACTCTCAGGATGAAACCTCATAATTGGGGGAGAACAGGTACTGCAAGAGTTCATCAGGGTCTCTCACGATGCTGGTGTTGGGTAGGTTGGATCTTTGGCCGAATTTACCCCACAGAGAATTTAAACACAGTTTAGCTATTTGGCGTTTAGCAGGGTTTGATCTGATCTCGTGTTGGCGTAAATACACGCCTTCTTTCTGGTAGAAATCACTAACATACTTATTTTGTTTTTCCTCGTCTGTGCACCAACTGGGATACCCTGAAGCCTCTTGTTTCTGACGGAGGTGTAATTTTATGTACTCTGAAAAGAGTTGATCAGATTTTTCATTAAAATGCCAGATTTCATAGATCTTAGCCACCGCGTACCCCTTCGCTATGGCCGCGTTCAATTCCACCGTGCACCAAGTCCCCAGGATGGCCCGCTCCTCATCAGTATGGGTGCATGTTTCCCGCTGCTCGGTTTCCGCACAGGTTCGGCACAGCGGGAACATAAGCTTGCCACCCACTCTGACAGGTAACAATGGGAAAAAGAGGCCTCGTGGGGGGTACACTTTAACTTTTGCAATTCCAAAATAATTTGCAAGGGGTCCAAATTTGTTATAGACTATATTGGGGTGTCCGATAGGGTATTCTTTGGTTTTGTTTATGAAAGGGTACAGGCTGGTAAAATCATAATAGTGGATTTCTTCCCCGGGGTTAGGCTTGTAATATAGGCGGATAGCGTTTGTCCTCCCCACAAAAAAGAGCATCCCTAGGCACGAGAGGCTGGGGTAACTGGGCTCGGTTTAAAAAGTCTGCAAGCTCCCTGTCTGTTTCTTTCATCACCTCCCACTCGTGTTCCCAAAGAGTCCTCACTACAAAACCAAGTCGTTTCAGATAGTCGGTCTTGAGCTGCGTCTTGTAATAAAGAAACCCAAAAGATGTCGCTGTCATAGGATTTTGTGCTTTTTCACAACAACAGGTGACACAGCCGTGGAAAAAACACCTGTTAAACTCAAAGGCTGTGCGTACCCCATCAACATCGGCATAACCATCTAAAAAGTAGAGGTCTACCTGTAGTTCCCCACCCTGTAAAGCACGCCGTATTTGTATATTTTCTTTGTGAGAGATATACAACAACCACTGAATAGATGGGGTCGAATATCTCTTTCTGCCTGTGATAGTTGTCTGGAGGGAGAAGAGCTACCGTGTTAGGCTCCAAAAACATAAACCTGTACATAGCCATGCAGACAGATGCCAGTGTTATGTACCGGAATGGATCTATACACAGTTTTATCTTGATGAATTTACCAGGTTCTTTCTCTGCTACATCTCCCTTCTTCATCATTTTCATAATCTCTTTTCTGTATAGGATACAGGCCTGTCTCAAAATTTTTACATCCTGCTGACAGTAATACGCGAGCTCTTTCTGCAAGTCAAACGCCTCAGAGCTGTGGTCCCGATACCAGTCGAGAAACTCTGGTTTTTCTCTGGACATCATGCTTTTTACACCATAGTGCTCCATACCGGGCATAGGCCCCACCTAATTTTGATTTTCTAACGTTTTAAAAAAGTGTGGAAAATACCCTTTGCACCCTTCAAACCCCATCGCCTGCGGTAGCTTGCTAAGCTTCTTGGGCAAGAAGTTTAAAGAGTCTATAAAACGAATGCCCAGGGCCTTAACTTCCACGCACATTAGTTTACTACCCTGAGTGATCAGTTCTAGGCCCATCTTTTCCTCGAGTAACTGTCTAACAATGAAGTACGCATCATTACCTTTAGAATTGTGTGCTAGCATCGTGTAGTCCCGAAACTCTTTGCCAATAAAGGTCTTCACAAACACAGAAAGACACTCATCGCCCTTAAATTCCCAGGATTTTTCTGGCTTTAGGGACATAGCAAAAATGTAATTGGGAGTGTGCACCCCGGTCTCCTGCGTGCATTCGAAATCATAAAAAAAATATATTTTTCTGAAGATTCGGGCTTTCTAAAGCTGTCCATAAAACAGAGGTGACCGTTTACATCACCAATGATCAAACCCTGACACTGCTTACACCGTCTCCCTTTACACCTATGCCACTTGTCCACGTAAGACTGACACTTCTCACACAAAGTTTTAGACAGGCATTCAACTTGGTTTTTTGATGCACAGTCGATGTGTCTGTCTAAACACTCTTTTGGACCGACAATACAGTCTACAGCTAGGACACCGCTGCTGCACGCCCACGCTGTCTGAGCACGTTATGCTCAGGCAGAGGCGGCAACGATACCTGCAAGAGTGGTCGTGGCTGTACACCGTGTGGCAAACCTCACAATAATTTTTCGCTTCGAACAACTTTTTTACATCCAGAACCCCATAGTAATGCTCATCGTGCAGCAGGATAAAATAAGTCTTGGGGTACACTGTGCCCCCCGTTTTAAAAAAGCCCCAGCCGCCTTTCGCCGTATACAGCACCACCTGTATGTTAACTCCTAAATGCTGTTCAAACTTTGCTACGTCGCTGAGCGTAACCTTTTTTTGATCTGACCACCCCAGTTTCTCATGTAACTTTCTCGCCCCCGCTAACAATTCCGCGTCCGTAGGTTTACGATCGGACATGACGGCCAAGAGCCCACCTGCAAAACACAGATTGGTACCGGTGTAAGTCAGGTCTACCAAACACTGTCTCTTTTTATGAATAATTTGACTACTAAGGATAGAATTTAAAACTCTACGAGCGCCCCCACCCCTGCTTTTTACAGCTGTCACAACGAGGCGCAATGTCCCATCGACATGCAACTCTCTATTGCTCTGTAGCAGTTTTGAGGTCTGATTTAAGAAATCCTCAGCAGACAGCTCATCCCTAGTTCTTTTGACCGAAAACAAAGAGTTAGTTAAATTACGGCTCTAAACGTAACTGAACATAATCATCAGGGCCTACCCTACCATTAATGTCATCGAGCACTAACTGTATTCCCCGGTGTATAGCTTCAACAACCTGCTGAGCTGAATTTATTTGCTCAAGATTAACAAAACGAAATTCCTCACAATACACCGACCCCCCAAATCTGGATAATTCACGTTGCCAACTTCTCACTGTCTCCATATACACCTTGGCATTTTTGGGGTTACTTGGGGGTTCCTCTACGGGATCATTAGCGGCATCTTCTACATCAGATGCTATTTGAGAGTCAGACTCTGAGGCGCCTCCATGAGGGTCATTGGGAGTAGAACGGGACCCGTCTAGAGAGCCCTCTGGGGAATTTGCTAAACCAGAGTCTGATTCCGCCTCCCCATTTTCAGACAAGCCAGTTTGAGAGCCTCCAGTAGCGGGCATCTCTTTTTGTTTTTTTCCTCATTACCTCTTTAGCCCTTCTTAACCCGGGCCTGGAACATTTTGGCAGCCATCTGTTTATCCCCCAAGCGCTGTCCCCGCCTTTTGTTTACACATGAGCTGATGTGTACCCTGGAGGTGCCCCTTTTACCCAGGCCCCTTTTCACGACTAGTCATGCCTGCTCAGAGCCACCCTTTCCAGCCCTTATGTTTTTCAGCATGGTTCTGAACCAAGCATCATATTTTTCCCATTTCTTTCCTAGAATCCCGTTCTTTTAGACTACCCGAGGATACATCCTCCATCACTTTTCTGAGGGAAGCCTCAAGCCCTTCCCAACTACTAGGGATATGGGGGAGCTGTGACGAGCTTATGGTTTTGGGAGAATGGATTGTCAGTTCTTGGTTTTTTATTCACAACCCCTAGAGTGCATGCTCCGGGTTTGTGAATGTGGGCATTTTCGCTCACAGTTTCCTCAGGGCTTGGTGTGGTGGTGGCCACTGAGGAACTGGAGTTGTGGTGGCATGGTTGTTTTTTACCAGAGTCTTTTGTTTTGTCCTTGGGTTTGACGTATATGAGGTTTGGACCGCCCGGATGCTTCAGCTGCACTCTTGTGCTGTTTTGCGTTGTTAAAGGTCTCAAAGCAGATTCCTGGTTTGTTGGCAGCTCTGGAGGAGATGTCCTTGTAGCTCTGACTACAGCATTGTCAGAAAAGTTGCCCAGGCCTATGAGGGGGGAAAAACAACAACAACAACAACAACAACAACATTTTACAAAAACTGAACTTTACCATCTCTCTCACCCACACCTAGGTATTTACTTAAAATACAAAACCTCATAGAACAACCAAACCAATAAGCAAAATATATTTACAGGGCATCATCCATCCATCAGTCACTGATGCTGGTGAATTTTCCTTTTCAGCGGTCTCTTTCCTTTTTCTTTTCAGCTTGTTTTCCCTCTGGTCTAAGGATCTCTCATGTTTTGACTGTACTGTGGAGCAAACAACAACAACATTATTATAAAACACATGAAACCGTCTTGTAAACATACACACACACTTCATTAGGGTGTTTTTCTATTTAAAAAGTCATAGCTTTACAACAAAATCATCCATTTCAGGCTGTACAACAAACAGGTTTTTAAATACATCTCATTTTGCAGAATAAAAAACAAAACTGCTTTTAAAATCCAGTTTGCACAGAAACCCTTGTTAGTTTGAAACACACAAAACAGCAGCTTTATAAAATTCACCAAACCAAGTTTGCAGCCATACACTTTTCAAAAACCCACATGCATTTAAAAGCCTGTTGCAAAAAAAAAAAAAAAAAGTTACCTTTCACTATGGGATAAGGTGTTGCAGGCACATGCTTGTTCTGGTCCCCCACATGTGTGCTTGAGCCTTCAGGTTCAAGAACAAGCAAAAATGTTAGTTAGTATTACCACCAAATCCCAATACAGCCTGTATAATACTTTTTTTTTTAATTCAACAGTATTAAGCACAACTATAGTTAAAATGTTTTTTACCTTGGGCTGGTGGTGAAATGCAGTTTAAAGGTACTGGTTCCATGCTAAACAGATCACACTGCAATAAACATAGGCACCATTATTTACTAAGACAGCATGGGCAAAGAGTGGTATTATATAATATATAGTTTCAGAGTTAAAGACAGCAAGTCTTACCTCTTTTTGCAGTCCAGCAGCTATCGAAGAAAGTTTTCTGTTGAAAAGGACAAGCTCCAGCATACCTGAGGTTTTTATACTCTCTTAGCCCATTGTTTCAAACAAAACTTCAACATAGTTGCTAACAGGTTAATTTAATAACCCCTCCCATAGCATTCCTTTTTGTGATCTGGGGTAGTGAAACCATTTTGTCTGGGTATGTGTGGTTAAAACCCCATTCACTTCAACAGACTAAGGATAGCTCAGTGGTTTAAGCATTGGTCTGCTAAGCCCAGGGTTGTGAGTTCAAGCCTTGAGAGGGCCACTTAGGGGTCTGGGGCAAAATCTATATTTGGTCCTGCTAGTAAAGGCAGTTCTATGAGATAGATATATCTCCATATTAACTCTATTGTACTCAGACACATGTCTGAACTAGCCTTGTTTGGTTTATTGTAAGCACATTTTTAGGATTTTTCCCCCTCCCCCACCACAACATACATTTCAGCTTTTTTCTATACAGGCAAAAACACAAGAGCTAATTCTCACAAACAATTAATTTTTTTATTTAAAAAACATACAGCTTCTTGAAAACAAAACCAAGATGCTTCATTAAAACTTTTTAGCTCACTTAAAGGCCAAAGGCCTTTATTATTATTAACGTAGCTGAATTTGCGTACCTTAGTCCAAAGTGGGGGGTTATTGTGGACCAGGCCTAACTTAATCCTTTTAGATTTCTTACAAATAGTTTTTTTCTTAAGCAGGGTTCTGTAACTCTTTGTGCGGACTAGACGGTCAATATAATGCTCTAAGAAGGCATCTTCCGGTTTGGTCATTTTCTTTAGAACACGGTCAGGGTCTTCACTGAATTGCACAGCATTTATCAAGGTCACCCCTTGCGCTAAATGTTCTTGGGTTAGGCACAGACATTGCATACCATAACCTATGGCAACAACAGTGTTTAATAAGCTTTCCAAACACAGCTCAGCGCACAGGCCCCGCAGCTTGCAGTTTAAATCCACTGAAGCCCAAGTCACACAGTCATGGTGCCTTTGGCCTGGTGGATCTATGACACAGCCCTCACAATCTTCAAAAAGCTTTTCCTTAAGGCAGTGTTTAAGGATAGCATAAACAGCAAAGCGTACAATAGTCCGCATGACTTTTTTACGCTCATGACGTGGCACTGGCTCAGTTAGTTCTATGCCAAGCCACCTCCTAAACTCCTCATAGCCATCATCCTCAGAGTCCTCTTCAAGAACTTGTATCGGCGTTGAGCAAAAACATGGTGGGGCCAGTTCATCTTCGCTGCTTGATACATCGCTGTCCGGGTCCTCTAGAAAGGCATCCTCGAGCTGTTGAGAAATTTTCGGAAAAGAAAACGTGTAAGCACCCTGCACTGCTTGTTTTTTAATTTACACAACCCCCGGTTCCTAACCCATTACCCACCCCTCCTCGACTGCCGCTTCTTAATCTTTCATTTTCCTGAGTGCCGTCTTTTCCGTTCGCCTTGTCTGCCAGTGACTCCCCCGAGCCGCAATCGCCTTCCACCTCTGATGGGGTGGACAAAGAGAGACCGCCACGCTCATCGGGGTGTCTCACGAGGGCTCACCTCGGTCGCTTCCTCCTCCTCCTCGGAACTGTCGTTGATGTAGCGTTTTTCCGCAGATGGTCAAAGACCCTCAGGGCTAAAACAAAGTCCGAAGTTCTCACGGGGCTCATGAAGGAGTCCATGTTTCCTCTCAGCAGCCTTTCCGCGATTTCGAAAACACGTGTCCTTGGTAAGAGATGGCCGCCTCGCTCTTTCTGGCGCTGGGACTTATGGGGTGCTGCACTCTGATTGGCGGAGGCCCTTGGGAGGAGTTCTTAGATGGGTCACATGACACATCTTGCTTCCGGTGAGGTGACACTTTGAACCCGGAAGTAATACCCCACGGGGTGGGACTTCCGATGACAGGTAGGAGGGGCCACGGGGCGGGACTTAAGGGGTCAAGGGGCGCCGTTAGGGTTTGATTGACGGTAGGGCCTCTATACTACTTACTTGAGTTGCAAAATTGACTGGGAGAGCTCTGGACATATTCAATAAAATGCCTATTGCTGATTCTTCAAACTATGGTAAATTTATGGAATTGGTTTTGAAACAGTTTCAGATTACACCTGCAACCTACAGGGTAAAATTCAGGAGTCTTAAGAGGGGATCTGGATTAAGTAATGTAGCCTATTTAAATGAAATGAGGGATTTGTTATTGAAGTGGTTGAGGGGAAAAGGCATTACAAGCTTTGAAGTAATGTGTGATTTGGTTACTCAGGAACAGTTCCTGAATATGTGCAGTGGTGATGTAAAACAGTATTTGTGGGAGAAAAAGGTGGACGCAGTGGGGGAATTAGCTGAGTTTGCAGACTCTTACAAGCAGTCACAAGCTGCAATTAAACATAAACCACTGGCAGAGGGAAACCACTTGTCCCAAGTCTCCTATACAAGCAGAGGAGCCCAAGAGGTGCTATCATTGTAAGTCCACTGAGCCCCTGAGAACTAAATGTCCAAGGCTAAGTGGGAACAGGCAGCAGGTAACACATGAAGCTGCTGCTTCTCAGAGCACAGGGGTATCCCGGGCTACTGCCTCTTTCCACACAGGATTTGTAAAGGGTGCTTCTACACAGCCAAGCAGTGAGCATATGCAAACTGTTAAGTTTCATGGCAAAGTGCTCCAAGGATGGAGAGACATTTGTGCAGAAATTTCTGTGCTCAGGAGGGACCTGATCCAGGAGAAGGATTTGTTACCAGGAAAAATGGCAGAATTAGAACAGGTGGGAGGTTACAAAGTCCTTGCACCTTTACCTAAGGTAGATATGGACACTGGTGATTAGTAGGTTGAACTGACTGTTGCAGCAGTGGCACACATTTTTGCACCGCTTCTACTGGGGAATGATTTTTTTTTGATGTGGCAGAATCTGTCCTATGGTTTGTTAGCAGGAAGAAGGAATCTTGTCCTGAACATCCCACAGGGGAGGGTAAAGTCACAAGTGCTGCTGGGGGAATAGGAGAGTGTTTCTTTAATTCCTCAGTAGCAGCAGGGATGGTCGTAACCAGTTCCTACAGCCCTGGGACTCAAGGTAGGTCCCTGCAGAAAGGGCTGGATAGAGCCAACTCCTGTCCTGTGATCATCTCCTTGGAGGAGGGGGAATGTTCCTCCTTGTAACAGGGAGGCCATCCCAGCTGCTGACTGCCAGGAGGTTGCAGGTCAGCATGGGACAGGTCCTGCCCTGGGGTGCACAGAGACATGTATCCCAGAGATGGAAGTTGGTGACCACTGTGGTGGGAAGAGACCCCAAGGGGACTGTAGCTGGAAGCAACCCCAACCTGAGTGAAAGGGGGGGATTGTGCTGGCCAGTGAAGTGTCTGTCATAGCTCGTAGCTCTGAAACCACAGCTGGATCAGGGTCACCTTCCCTTTTGGGAGACACAGGGGTGTCTGCATCAGAGGGGAGCCCAGAGAGGACAGTCCAGACGGAAGGTGAGGGGGGACAGGAGGGTCTGCCCACCTTTTGTAGGGAGGCTTTTCCTCAGGAGGATGGTGAAGGATCTGCATTTAAATGCCAGACCCCTCACCTGTGGGGTCAGGTTTTAAGGGAAGACTGGGTGTCAGATCTCCTGGAGGGGAGAATTCTCCCAGCTGCCCTTTTGGGAACAGAGAGTGGGGTAACCGAGGGGATCTTACCGATCCAAAGCACTCCATTAAAAATATTGTTCCTGCTATGCTTGTAAAAGATAACACTGTCTCTTCAGGGCTGGGGGAAGAAAAACTTTGCATTTGGGAAGATTCACAAGGGAGTTGTGTCCAACCCAAAGAAATTCCAGAGGGAGGGGCCGATGGCAGGCATGGTTGCAGTGCACCCTTTCCTCACCAAAAGCTCGAACACATGCCTGAATTGAGAGCCTTCTCCAGAAAGGCAGGAGAATCTGTGTCTAAGCCCCTATCATGGTACAGAAAGAGATTAAAATATACAGTGGACAGTGGGCAAGCTAGGCTGTGTGAACAGAATCTGTCCCTCATAAAATGGCTGTCAAGACAAAGGTGTTAATACTGTAGAAAGGTCACGGGGCCACGTGCCACGTTACCCAACCCCTGCCTCAGGCCCAGCTCCCATCCAGCTCTCCCTGGGGCTCCCACATCCCCCGCCCCCGGGCAACAAGCAACGGGTCACCACAACTCCCCACTGCCCTTCCCTGCCATGCAGCGGACAGCCAGCAGGGGCAGGGGCAGGGACAGCCCTGCTCAGAGCATGTCTAGCTCGGGGGCTGCAGAGGAGGCAGCAGGAACAGTGGGCAGGAGGTGCCAAGTGCCTCAGTGTGGATCTGGTACAATGACCCAGGAGACTGGACTATACCGGAGCCCCTTACCCCTGGGCATCTGCTGGGGGTGCAGAAGGGGTGAGCAGGCTTCCATTCACTCTGGACGTGGCTGTGGGAGGCTGTGAAATCCTCGGTGTGAAGATGGCAGAACGTGCGTCATCCACAGGCTGCATCCGCATCTTGGTTCCCTTCATGACCGGGTCACCTGCTGAGTCACCTGCAGAGTTCCCTGAAACTGAGTGAGAGGGAAGGACAGAACTGAGCTGTGTAACGTGTCAAGGGATTTCGCTCCTACACGCCTGAGAGCTCTGAGGAACTGAACCCGGACACTCTAACTCATCTGTGTCCAGGCAGGTATCAAACCGCTTCCTTCTGGGGAATGCGGGACATTGCTCTTGGAAAGGAGCCAGTCTCACTGCTCCCATAGGTGATGTTTCTGGGCTGCTGCAGCTCCCGGGGTGCGAGAGGCCCCTTCCCGCTCGGCTGCTGTTCAATGGGGGAGGTATAAACTGGGGAAGTCTCATCCCAGCCTGCCAGGGCCCCATAACCCTCGCCATGCCCAGAATCCCCGTGGCAGCACTGGCTGTGATGTTCCTAGGTTTGCAGCTCTACATCACTCTGGGCCTACAGGCTCTGACCTCCAGGGCAGTGTGCCAGGTGGGCAGCCCCAGAGACACGGACCCCACGACCTTCCCTCTCATGGCAAATTTCAGCAATTTCAGGTTCTGCTCCAAATGGGAACCAAGCCGGATTTAAAGCTAGCAACTCCTCCTGGCAGAGGAATCACCCTTCCCCACACAGCTCTGGCAGCCGGGCCTGCTCCTGATCACAGCTGGGGTTAGGCACCGGGAGAGTCAGGCACTGGCAGTGCCAGGGATACGTTTGCACCCTGCAGTGCTGGCAGGGGTCTGGGCTGGCGCCCGGCATCGGCAGTGCTGAGGAAGAGCGTTAGGGCAAGAGCAAGAGGCACCGTGAGCACCTGGCCCTGGCACCCACCATTGAGGAATGGCTAGATCCAGTCTCCAGAAACTCGTCCTGGATTCCAATGACCTGGCCCTGGCAGCCCGGTCTGTGCCAGGCTCTCATGGGGGGGTGGGCGGGTGGGAGCCGATGGCTGCAGCACACTGGCTCTGGCAAGCTCCAGCCTCTGCTACCCTTCGCCCCCATCCATCTGACCTCGCACCTGGGCAGGGCAGGGAGACAGCACTGACCTCACCGATCACAGAGCTTCTGGCACTGAGCAGAGAGCGGGCGTCTGCCTTCAGCCCACGGAGGGGCCCCTCACTCTCACAGACCCCATCTGCCCTATCTGGGCAGCCTGGGGAGGGGAACCTGGATATCTGAGTCTGGGACTGTGTCTGCTCCCACTTTGTGCACCATTAGTGACAAGAGGAGAGAGGGTTTGTGTCGCGGGGGGGGGGGGGAAAGCGGGAATTCTCTACAATGTTTTTCTGGATGAGATGCCTGGCAGGGACTGACAGGTCTAGGGCTGCTACCCAGCGGGTGCCAAAAGGTTAAACAGCGGGCTGTGGGGCAGAGCAGGAGACTGAGGGGTCTGTGTCACTGTCTGGGGTGGAAGGAACGGGTTGTTAAAGGACTGGCAGAAACATCAGCCCCCACCCATCTCACTTACCGCCTCAATAATACACAGATCTTATTAGCCACTGAACACCCCAATCACCCCTCACTGAGACAGAGCCCCCAGCCACCCCACCCCAAACACCCTTCACTGGGACACAGACCACCCCCAAGCACCCATACCCCAAGCCCCTTTTACTGAAAAACCGATCATCGCATTCACCAACCCCTCTAGTAGAGCTATTGCTGCAGGCTGGCTGCAGAGAGGCCTGAGTTCATGCTCCACTTATGCTTTCGAGGTTCTCTCAGCAGCCCTGAGGGGGAGGCAGGGGGGTTACGATCCCCTGGTGGGACCCCAGGTTGGGACCCTGTGAGTCAGCCCAGTGGGGTCCAACCTCCCTAGGCTGACACCTAACGATATTACTGCAGAAAGGTCGCGGGGCCACATTACCCATCCCCTGGCTCAGGCCCTGCTCCCATCCAGCTCTCCCTGGAAATCCCACAGCCCCCCGAGGCAGCAAGCAATGGGTCACCACAACTCCCCACTGCTCTTCCCTGCCATTCAACGGGCAGCCAGCAGGGGCGGGGCAGGGACAGCCCTGTTCAGAGCACATCTAGCTCGGGGGCTGCAGAGGAGGCAGGCAGTGCCAAGTGCCTCAGTGTGCATCTGGACAATGACCCGGGAGACACCGCGAGTCCATGGGGCAGAGTAGCCCCCAGGTCCTGGACTGTACTGGAGCCCCCTACCACTGGGCATCTGCTGAGAGTGCAGAAGGGGCGAGTAGGGCCCCATTTGCTCAGGACGTGTCCATGGGAGGCCATGAAATCCTCGGTATGAAGGGGGCAAAACGTGCATCACCCACAGGCTACGTGCGGATCTGGGTTCCTGTCATGGCCGGGTCACCTGCTGAGTCACCTGCAGAGTTCCCTGAAACCGAGAGAGAGGGAGGGGCAGAACCGAGCTGTGTAACATGCCAAGGGATTTCGCTCCTATTCCCCCGACAGCTCTGAGGAACTGCACCCGGACACTAACTCATCCACGTCCAGGCAGTTATCAAACCGCTCCCTTCTGGGGAATGCGGAACATTGCGCTTGGAAAGGAGATGGTCTCACTGATCCCATACGGGACATTTCCAGGCTGCTGCAGCTCCCGCGGTGGGAGATGCCCCTTCCCTCTCGGCTGCTGTGCAGGGGACATATAAACTGGGGGTGGCAGGTTATTGCTTAAAATCCCCCCCCCCTTTTTTTTCTTTTCAATATACACACACACAAATTCCTTTGTTGATTGCAGGCAAAACAGAGGAATTACCCCCATGCTTTCCTGTGTTTTTGTTTTATAGGCAGGCCAGCTTTTACTGGCTTCTACTTTTTAAGGGTTTAGGGGAAATTATTCCATTGTTTAGTTATTAAATGTTTGAGGTGGTGTACCTCAGTTTTTATTCAAGTTTAATACTAAAGATATCATGAAGCTTTATTATACCACTTCTCCACCAAAAATGTTATGCTTATAAGACGCAGACAGGATCTTTTTCAGGTGAAAAGACAAAACGCTGCATTTAGTGAAAATACAACAATTAGCATATGCATTCAATCACACACACACACACACACACACACACACACACACACAAAGTCAAAACCGTAGTTGCCAGCTAGGTTGATCACGGGTAGGGAGGAACCGGGTTCTGGTGGTCGCAACACGATGCTCCAGCGAAGTCTTGGCAGGACGAACCCCAAGTTTCCTGGCAAGGCCCCCTGTTTATATGGTGAATTCTTTCATTGGGATTAATGAGTTTTGCACCGTTATGCTGTAATCAATGGTTGTTTTGACAAGTGCTTGTTTTTTGGGTTTTTTTAATTATTTTTTATTTTGTTTTTTTATTACTTTTTTAGGGAGCTGTTTTATGCTGGTTTTGATTACAGTTATTTTGTTTTCATTGATAGGTACCTGTTTTATTTTTAGAGTTCTTAATTTGCCTTTTCTGACATTTTATTAGGGGCGTGTTGCAGCCTCCTGGCGCCCTTGCATTTGTCTCCGGTTCCTTCCTTGTACATCTGGTTCAGCGACGGCCTTGACGGTTATTTTTAACACACGTTCCTTATTCACACACAAAGCAGAATTAATTTACACAGAACATTTTGAACAGGAACATCAAGTTGCAATGCAAAAGAAAAACAATCATGGCATTCTTTTACTTACTTTTAAATGCTAAACCTGCAACAAAGTGGTGACCCTCAAAGGTCTGTTCCAGCCTTAAAATGAGCTCAAATACAGAATTATACAAAATACAAACATGAACTCCTCCTCCTACACAATCACCCCTCACTGAGACAAAGATTCCCTAATCACCTCTCACTGAGCAAGAGACGCCCCCAACCGCACCCCACCCCTACAACACCTTACTCAGAGAACCCCCCCAAAACCACCTGCCACCTCAATCACCCCTCACTGAGACACCAACCCCCCGGCCACCCCAATCACACCTCACTGAGACACCGACCCCCCGGCCACCCCACCCCAATCACCCTTGTACTGCAAAAAAGAAAAAAATCATCCCATTCACCAGCCCTCTGAGAAATATACCTCCCAACCGGGCCCTACCCTGTCACACAGTGAGAGGCAGTCCCTGTCCCAGCTGAGATCAGGCCCCCTTGTGCTAGGTGCTGTACAGACACCCCTCCCTATCTCTCCTCCCACATACAGCGCCTCCTCAACCTGCCTCTGTCTGTTATGGCCCGAGCTCACGGAGTTGCTAGCTCAGGCGATGGCAGCTCTCACTCCCCCAGACAATCTCTCTCGGGGTGTTCACACAGGCAGCGGGATGGGGGTGCTGGGCCCTGTAACATGCCTCGCTGTGGGTCTGGGCTGCGCCTGCAGGTGGGGGTTCGGGGGGATGGAGCAGCAGGAGGCTGAATGGGCTGAGCTGATGGAGCAGGCATGAGGCCTGCAAAAGGCTCCGGTCCTTGGTGTGAAGGGGGTAGAACATGCGTCATCCACAGGCTGCGTGCGGATCTGAGTTCCCTTCGTGTCCGGGTCACCTGCTGAATCATCTGCCAAGTTCCCTGGAACTTAGCGAGAGGGAGGGACAGAATCCAGCTGTGTAAAGTGCCAAGGGATCTTCCCCTAATCCCCCATGAGAGCTCTAAGGAACTGCACCCGGACACTAACCCATCCGTGTCCAGGCAGCTATCAAATCGCTCCCTTCTGGGGAATGCAGAACATTGTGTTTGGAATGGAGATTGTCTCACTGCTCCCATAGGTGATGTTTCTGGGCTGCTGCAGCTCCCAGGGTGCGAGATGCCCCTTCCTGCTCTGCTGCTGTGCAGGTTCTTGTCTGGGGTAGAGCCAACCCTCTCCTCCTGCCATTGTCACAGCTCCTCTCCAGGCCTCGGCAGTCTTTGGGGATGATAATCTTGCCCAGTGTCTCTCAGCCCTCTCTGTCCCAGTGTCCCCCCTGCCATCCAGCTGGGACCTGCAGGCTGGTTACCTAACGACCCCGGGGTCCTGGCAGGCGTTTGTCTGCAGAGAATGGTGCTGCCTGGGGAAAGGGCTGAATTCTGTGGCCGGGGAACAAAACCGAACTCGCAGAGCACCAACAGGCAGAGCCCCAGCCTGGGCTGAGATCCATGGGCCAGGCCTAGTGGAGCTATTGCTGCAGGCTGGCCGCAGATGGAGGACTCAGTTCATGCTCCGCTCACACTTTCGAGGTTCTCTCAGCAGCCCTGAGGGGGAGGCAGAGGGTTTACGATCCCCTGGTGGGGCCCCAGGTTGGGACCCTGTGAGCCAGCCCAGCGGAGTCTGACCTCCCTAGGCTGACACCCAACGATATTACGGCAGAAAGGTTGCGGGGCCACATGCCACATTGCTCAGGCCCAGCTCCCATTCAGCTCTCTTTGGGGCTCCCACGGGCAGCAAGCAACGGGTCACCACAACTCTCCACTGCCCTTCCCTGCCATGCAGTGGGCAGCCAGCAGGGGCAAGGGCAGGGAAAGCCCTACTCAGAGCACGTCTAGCTCGGGGGCTGCAGAGGAGGGAGCAGGAGCGGTGTGCAAGTGGCGCCAAGTGCCTTAGTGTATGTCTGGGACAATGACCCGGGAGACACCACGAGTCCATGGGGCAGAGTAACCCCCAGGGCCTGGACTGTACAGGAGCCCCTTGCCCGTGGGCATCTGCTGAGGGTGCAGAAGGGGTGAGCAGGGTCCCATTCGCTCAAGACATGCCCGTGGGAGGCCGTGAAATCCTCAGTGTGAAGGGGGCAGAACGTGCGTCACCCACAGGCTGCGTGCGGATCTGGGTTCCCTTCATGGCCGGGTCACCTGCTGAGTTCCCTGCAGAGTTCCCTGGAACTGAGCGAGAGGGAGGGAAAGAACAGAACTGTTTAATGAACTGAGACCTCCATCTGTGGCCAGCCTGCAGCAATAACTCCACGAGCCCTGGTCCATGGATCTCAGCCCAGGCTGGGGGCTCTGCCAGTCTGTGCTCTGAGAGGTGGGTGTTGTTCCCCCGCCATAGAGTTCAACCCGTTCCCCATGCAGCACCATTCCCTGCAGACAAGCGCCTGCGAGGACACTGGGGTCGTTAGCCACCCAGCCTGCAGGTCCAAGGTGGATGGCAGGGGGACCCTGGGACGGAAAGGGATGAGAGACAGTGGGCAAGATTATCATCCCCAAAGACTGCTGAGGGCTGGAGAGGAGCCATGATGTTGTGGGGAGGAGATGGTCGGTTCTACCCGAAGCAAGAGCCAGCCAAGACGAGGGGCTGATATTCCCCCACGCTGAGAACCCGGCCCCCCAGGGAAAGCGAGTGGGAGCTGCAGACAAGTTTATCTCGCCCTACAGGGAGCAGAGTGGACACGAGTGGGGCAAGCACATGTAGGAAAGTGTCGTGACAACCTCCCTGTGTCCATCCCTGCAGCCCCAGGGAATGGGCCACGGGCCATCTGAGGGGAAGCCCTGAGTCCCAGGCCAGGCCCTGTGTGATGTGACAGGGGGACTCAGGTGGTGCAGCTGAGCCCTTCTCCCAGCCCCTTGGTGGAATGGCTCCGGTCTGGCTCGACTCCCTTTGATCCCCTTACACCTGCCTTCGTCCCCCCTGAACCCGGCCCTCGGGCGCTAAGTGACTCCGCTGCCTGCTGCGGCGCTGGCCGATGGAGCAGGAGCAGATGAGCCCATTGTGACGCTGACCCAAGCTGGCCTGTTGGAGTGGGGATAGTCAATGGGACAATAATTCCGGCGTACAAAATATATCGGAAGGACAGAACAGATAATGTGGGGTAGGAGAGGGGGAGTGGCACTATATGTGAAAGAAAATGTAGAATCAAATGAAGTAAAAACCTTAAATGAATCCACATGTTCCACAGAATCTCTATGGATAGTAATTCCATGCTCTAATAAGTATATACCAGTAGGGATATATTATCAACCACCTGACCAGGACAGTGATAGTGATGATGAAATGCTAAAGGAGATTAGAGAGACTATCAATATAAAGATCTCAATAATAGTGGGGGATTTCAATTATCCCCATATTGACTGGGTACATGTCACCTCAGGACGAAATGCAGAGACAAAATGTCTCGATACTTTAAATGACTGTTTCTTGGAGCAGCTGGTACAGGAACCCACAAGGGGAGAGGCAACTCTCGATTTAGTCCTGAGTGGAGCACAGGAGCTGGTCCAAGAGGTAACTATAACAGGACCGCTTGGAAATAGTGACCATAATATAACAACAAAAAACATTCCCATGGTGGGAAGAACATCTCAACAGCCCAACACGGTGACATTTAATTTCAGAAAGGGGAACTATGCAAAAATGAGGCAGTTAAACAGTAATTAAAAAGGTACAGTGACAAGAGAGAAATCCCTGCAAGCTGCATGGACACTTTTCAAAGACACCATAATAGAGGCCCAACTTCAATGTATGCCCCAGATTAAAAAACACAGTAAGAGAACTAAAAAAGAGCCACCGTGGCTTAACAACCGTGTAATAGAAGCAGTGAGAGACTGTAAGAGGGGTCCGGACTCACCCCTGCGGCGCCTCCTGGTGGTCATCCAGGGCATTAGCTCACCAGCCTCTGGAGTGTCCTCTGCAGGCTGGTGATCCGCCTGTCCTCTGCACTTGCCCCCGTGTCCCTCCCAGGACCCTGGTGCACCTTGCTCTGGGTGCTGCCCCCTGGCAATACCCACACAGATCTGGGTCTCCCCTCCCTGGGGAACCCCCACCCACTATCCCCACCTTGCCTCAGCACCAGACCACTGCCAGTCACCATCTAGCCCCCGTGCCCTGGGGCAGACTGCAGTATAGGCCACTCATCATTGGCAAGGGGGGTTTGGACCTGCTGCCTTGGCCTAGTCCTGAGCTGTCCTCCGCAACCCCCAGTACCCCTTGGCCTATTACCAGGCCGCAGCCTGGGGCTATCCAGGCTGGAGCTCCCCAGCCTTTCCCCAGCCCTGCTCCACTACAGGTACCCTGTCTAGCTCCCTACAGCCAGGCCCTTCTCTCTCTGAAGGCAGACAAAGACTCTTGAGTGCTTGCCTCCCAGCCTCTTATATAGAGCCAGCTGAGGCCTGATTGGGGCATGGCCCAGCTGCAGCTGCTTCCCCAGTCAACTCAGCCTAGCAACTCCTAGCCACCAGTTCTCCTCCAGTGCTGTTCCAAATCCCTCAGGGCAGAAGCGGGGTAGCCACCACTCTACAGAGTGTGCTCAGTGTTCTCTGGCTGCCTTCCTGGCTGGAACTCTCCCTTCTCCTTCTCCTCTCCGGCTGTCCTGCTGGCTGGAGCTCTCCCTTCTCCCTTCCTTCCCTAGACTGCTGCTGCTGCTACCACTGCTGCTGAGTGAGAGGTGGGGGGGCCTTGCCGGCCAGCCCCCCTCCCCACCATCTCTGGAGGGAGAAGCCAGGACCCCACCTTCAACATCACCACTACCACCTGTGGGGGGTCCTTCCTGCCTGGCTGCCAGGGTTGCCGGAGCTGCTGCTCCTGCTGCCGCCGCCGCTGCTGCACGTGTCCTGGGGAACCGCTGGAGCCTGGAGGTGGAGGAGGAGGACTGCGTGGTCCATTGGCTGCTGGGGGAGCGCACAAGACTCTGGAGACCACTGTGAAGGGGGCTATTCTGGACTGAGTAATTTTTGAACTGTGCTCTAGTGGTGGGGGTCTAGACTGTATTTGTGGGGACACAGGGGGTGTGGCGTGGAGCCTGCCCCCTGGTCCATCTGTGTGTCCCCCCCCAAAACCCCCACCACCTCCGCTGCCCCCTCCACCACCCCCACAGCCCATTTACCATCTGCCTCCGCTCCTGCCTCTGGGACTCTGCTGCTCTCCTGACCTGCCACGCCCTATTGACAGCGTTTGGGCTTCCAGCGGCAGGCAGGCGACCCACGCATTGACTTTCCGCAAGCGCTCGTGGGCGCAACAACCCCCCTGGACTGACCCCTTCCCCTTTTGCAACAGGCCCCCCAGCTTTGCCCCTTGCTGCCTATCCCCTTTGCCCTTTGTAGCCTTTTGCCCCTCCCCAGCTTCAGTTTCTTTGCCTGCCCCGCCCTTTTCCCTCTGCAGTTTGGTTCAGTTGTCCCACCCCGGCCCTGCGGTTAGCCCCTTGGTTCCTCTGCCCCATTCCCAGCCTCGTTGCTCCCCTTCCTTTGCGCCCCCCTTGCCCTGATTGACTCCTCCCCTCATGTGCCCATGCCCCTTCCCGTGCGCTTTTGCCCCCCATCACATTTTGGTTAATCACTGAACCCCCTTCTGTTATTGTGGCCTTCCCTCCCCTAGTGTAGCTAGAGGAGCCGGTGTCGGTGACTGTCCCCCCCCCCAAGCCCTTGATAACCTCCCATCTCCCCGTGTTTCGGCGCCCTCCTCCCCTGCCTACAGCCTAGCGGGGAGGAGTGGTTGACCTGCTTAACTTTTAGCTGCCCCCCCTTTTTTTTCTCCAGTGTGTTTTCCCCTCCCTCCCTGCTCAATATGGAGGGGAACACGGCGGGTGAGCCCCCCCAAGTAGGCCCCGCCACCCCTCCCCCGCCTGTCCCCTTAGCCTCTACCTCAACCTCCGCTGCCAAACCACCTGCCACTGCAGCGGCATTGGCAGCGGCGGGCGATGAGGTGACCTCCGCTGCTGCCATGTCCCTCGCTCCCTCCAGTTATGGGGGAGCTGCCCCAGCCGGCAGGAAAGGCCAGGGCAAGAAAAAGGGAAAGAGCCCCGCTAAAAAGACTGGGCCCTCCATGGCAGGGGCTGCCCCCACTGCCGCGGCCCCGCCACCGGCCGCGGCATCCCTTCCCGCTGCTCCCTCCACCAGCTCTGCGGGTGCCCCTCCCCCGGCCCCCAGAGCATATGCCCAGGTGGCGGCGGCCCCCCCCTACCGGTATGCCATCTCGCCCATCCACCGCCTCCGCTTCCATTTATAGTGGCCTGGGCCCCTTCCCCACCTTCACTAGGAGGCATGGCATCCGTTGCCTCCGGGTGCCCGCCTCGCCGCACATAGAGACCTACATGCGGGCGTTGGCGAGGGTGGTGGGGCCCACGGCCATCGTGGCGGCCTCCAAAATGAATGGCAAGGTTGTCTTCTTCCTTGCCTCTGAGGCCGCTGCCCAAGAGGCGGTGGAGAAGGGCCTGCAGTGGGGGGCGTGTTCGTCCCACTGGAGCCGCTAGAGGACCTGGGTGTCCGTCTGGTCCTCACCTCCGTTCCTCCTTTCCTCCCCAATGTCACCCTGCTGCCCGCCCTTTCTACCCTGGGGAAACCTATTTCCATCGTCAGCCCTCTCTCGCTGGGCTGCAAAGACCCCGCCCTCCGTCACGTCCTCTCGTTCTGCCGGCACATGTTGCTCCAACTGCCGCCGGCGGCACGTGGCGGAGAGGCACTCGAGGGGTCTTTCCTGGTCCCCTATCAGGGGGCCCGTTACCGGGTGCATTATTCCACAGGGGAGACCCGGTGCTACTTCGGCCGGCCGATAGGGCACGTCCGGAGGGACTATCCCTTGGCCCGGCATGGAAGAGCATCCGGGACCCACGAGCCCCGGCATGGCGCCAGCCCCACCATTGCTGGCGCCCCTGGTTGCCCGGTACCCGGAGCTGGCCCTCCTCCTTCTCGGACCACCACTGCTCCCGCTCGGGCTCAAGGGGTACCTCCCCCACCATGCCCAGACGAGAGGGAGAGCCCTGCCTCTGCTACGTGCATTGTGGCGGGGCCTGTAGAGGAGGGTGCGGTGGGGGTATTGCCGGGTGCGGGAGAGGGCCCTCCCCAGGGGGAATCCGCCCCCCCTCCTGCTGCCCCATTGTTACCTCCTCAGGTCCTCGAGCCGTCATCTATGCCCCCTGACCCAATCCCTGTCACCCAGCCCGCAGACAATGCCATGGAGGGCTGGACACTAGCACAGGGAAAGCGGGGCAAGCGGAAAGCTCGAGCTCCGCTCCTGCCATCCGGTGCGAAGGCTCCCCGCAAAACCAGGAAGGGGGGCACCACTGCTGAGCCTTCCGCTTTGCCCACGGGTGCATTACATCTACCGTTGCCGGCTGGGGAAGCTGTGGCAGCACCGGAGGATGCCGCCATCCATTCTCCGTGGTCCCTCCTCGCGGAGGCCCCCATTGCAGCCCTTCCTACCCCCTTACCACCTATACCCCCTGCGATGCTCGAGGCAAGCGTCGCCTCGGGTGCAAGCGGGGATGACCCAGGGTGGTGGGAGGTGAGCTGCCCTCTATCTATGAGGAGATAGAGGCCCTGGGTCTGACTCCGGTCACCCAGGGGGAGGATGACCCTCTGCCAGCGGGCCTCGATCTGGCCGACCTCACCCCAACCCCCCCTTCTCCGTCTCCTGTTCCCCTGACCGCTGCTCCTGCCTTAGAGGAACCCCAGGAACCCCTGGACTCCTTGATCTGCCCGGCTGCGGGTGACACATCGCTGACAGCCGCCGAGCCTCTTCAGGCGACGGCCGGTGCCTCGCGGCCGGGACTCGAGTTACCAGGGGTATCCCTTGTTGGCATGGGGCAACCGAGTTCCTTCCCGGGTGGGGGCCCCATTGCAGATTGTTCACCACCTGCTGCCGTGGCTGTTCCATCTGCCGTAGAGCCTGAGCCCAGCATCCCTGGGAACCCCCTCCCTAACCCTCAGACTCCTGGGCCCGACCGAGAGGAGTTACCTTCCAGCTGTCCAGCTCCTGGGGCCCAGGATCCCACCTCTGTCCCTCTTCCCGACCCTACTCCTGCCCCCGGCCCTACCCCTACTCCTGACCCCAGCCCTATCCCCTCCACCTCCCACGATGCCATTACCGCCTCTGGGGATGTCTCTTTCTCTTTCCCAGAGGGTGACCCCCAGGGAGCGGCCTTTGTGTTCCCCAGTCCCGACCCACTAGGGGCTGCTGTCCTCCCTCCGCCGCCACCCCATTAGGCCAGAGTCTGAGGCGGACCATGTGGTGCCGGTCCATTGGGCGCCACGTCGAGGATCCGCCCCTTGCCTGCCCGTCTCAGTGGGCCACGGGGCCGTGCCAGGGGCCCCAATGGGGGATGATCTGCAGCCAGTGACCCCAGCCCCCCATACGCTGCGAGAAGAGCTGCTGGAGTTTTTAGAAGATGTGCGTGGCTCCCGCAATAAGGTGCCGCTCGCTCTCCAGCGATTGGGGGGATTTCCACCAGATCCTCCGGGCCGCGAGGGCCCTCATGGGGGAGGGTAAAAGGACCGGGAAGCAGGGTGCTGCGGCTTACCAGCGGGTCCGCAGCTTCCGTGACTCCTTGCTGACCTTCGGGGTGAGTCACGGTTTGCTGCATGGCCCAATGGGGCCGTGAGCGTCCCTGCCAGCTAGGATCCCCCCCAGCCCTCCTCATGCCACCTATCACTTTCGCAACATTGAACACCCAGGGCTGTAGGGTGGGTCTCCGCAGGTGCCAGGTGCTCTCCTTCCTTCGGGAAGGGGGGTACTCTGTGGTTTTCCTGCAGGAGACCCACGCGGATCCGGCTGCCGAAGACAGCTGGCGGCTGGAGTGGGGGAACAGGGTCTATCTTAGCCATCTCACAGTTCGTACGGCTGGAGTGGCTACCCTGTTCTCTCCCGACCTACGGCCCGAGGTGCTGGGGGTTGCCGAGGTTGTGCCGGGCCGCCTGCTGCACCTCCAGGTCCGCATGGAGGGGCTTGTGGTCAATCTTGTCAATGTCTATGCCCCGACATCGGGCCCGGAGCGGCTGCCTTTTTATCAGCAGGCATCCGCCTTCCTCGGCTTTTTGGATCCTCGTGAGTGCCTGGTCCTGGGCGGGGACTTCAATGCTACACCCGAGGAGCGGGACTGCTTGGGGACCGAGCGGTGCTTGGGGACCGAACATCACTCCCTGGTGGACGTCTGGCGCGACCACCACTCAGACGATGTCTCCACGTTCACCTAGGTCCGGGTGGAAGCCCATCGGTCGTGCCACTCCCGTTTGGACCACATTTACTTGTCGCGTTTCCATCTTTCATGGGCCCACTCCTCTGACATCCGGCCGGCCCCTTTTTCAGATCACCATTTAGTCACCGTGACGGCCTCTCTCTGTGCAGAGAGGCCGGGGCCAGCCTATTGGCACTTTAACAATAGCTTGCTGGAGGATGTGGGCTTCGTGGCGTCCTTCCGGGAGTTCTGGCTGGTCTGGCGAGGGCAGCGGCGTGCCTTTCCCTCGGCGCGGTGATGGTGGGACCTAGGAAAGGTGCACGCCCGGCTCTTCTGCCGCGATTACACCCTGGGCGCCAGCCGACGGAGGGTTGCGGCGATAGAGCAATTGGAACGGGAGGTCTTACAGCTAGAGAGGCGTCTGGCCACCAGCCCTGAGGATCCATCCCTTTGTGGAGCGTGCCGGGAGAAGCGGGAGGAGCTCTGGGCCCTCAACTGTCATTGGGTCCGGGGTGCTTTTGTTCGATCCCGCATCCGCCTCCTTCGGGAGATGGATCACGGCTCCCACTTCTACGCCCTGGAGAAAAAGAGGGGGGCCAAGAAACACGTCACCTGCCTCCTGGCGGAGGACGGCCCCCCCCTCACGGATCCGGTAGAGATGTGCGAGAGGGCCAGGGCCTTCTATGCACACCTTTTCTCCCCGGATCCGACCGACCCCACCGCTTGCAGAGTGCTCTGGGACGGACTCCCGATGGTCAGTGCGGGCGACCGGGACCGGCTAGAGTTGCTTCTCCCTCTGGCCGAGTTCTCGGAAGCCCTCCGCCGCATGCCCACAAATAAATCTCCGGGCATGGATGGTCTGACCGTGGAGTTCTACCGCATGTTCTGGGACGTCCTCGGCCCGGACCTGGTCACCGTCTGGACCGAGGCCTTGCGGAGCAGGGTCCTCCCTCTTTCATGCAGGCGAGCTGTGCTCGCCTTATTGCCGAAGAAGGGGGACCTCTGCGACTTACGGAATTGGCATCCCATCTCCCTCCTCAGCATGGACTACAAAATCGTAGACAAGGCCATCTCGCTGCAGCTGGGGTCCATGCTGGAGGACGTGATCCACCCAGACCAGACCTACACCATCCCGGGCCGTAGCATCTTTGATAATCTCTATCTGGTCCGGGATCTCTTGGAGCTTGGGTGTAGGGATGGTCTGTCATTCACCCTCCTGTCCCTGGATCAGGAGAAGGCATTCGACAGGGTGGACCACGGGTATCTCCTGAGCACTCTGCGAGCGTTAGGCTTCGGACCCCAGTTTGTGGGTTTTCTCCAGGTGCTGTACGCCTCCGCAGTGTCTGGTCAGGCTCAACTGGACCCTGACCGAGCCGGTCAGCTTCAGGTGGGGAGTGCGGCAGAGGTGCCCCCTCTCGGGCCAGCTGTATGCTCTGGTGATCGAGCCCTTCCTCTATCTCCTCCGCAGGAGGTTGACGGGGTTGGTGCTTCAGGAGCCAGAGCTGCGGCTGGTCCTGTCGGCGTACGCCGATGATGTTCTCCTCGTGGTCCAGGACCCGGGCTACTTGGCGTGGGTGGAGGCTTGCCAGACCATGTACTCAGCGGCCTCCTCCGCCCGGGTCAACTGGGTCGAGAACTCTGGCCTGGTGGTAGGGGATGGGTGGCACGCAATCTCCCTCCCACCTGCGCTTCAGGCCATCCGGTGGAGGAGGGTCCTCTGCTCTATCTTGGCATTAACCTTTCTGCCACGCATCTGTCTCCGCCGGAGAAGTGGCACGGTTTGCAGAGCAGGGTGACAGAGCGGCTCCGGAAATGGACAGGACTACTCCGGTGCCTCTCCCTTAGAGGGAGGGCACTGGTACTCAATCAACTAGTCCTGTCCATGCTCTGGTACCGTCTCAACACCCTGGTCCCGGCCCCGGGCTTCCTGGCCGAGCTCCGGAGTGTGATTCTGGAGTTCTTTTGTCCAGAACTGTACTGGGTCTCTGGGGGGATACTCTATCTGCCCCTGGAGGAGGGAGGGCAGGGCTTGAAGTGCCTCCGCGCTCAGGTCCATGTCTTCCACCTCCAGGCCCTGCAGAAGCTCCTCTATGGTGCAGGTAGTCCGGCATGGAGAGTACAGGTGCACGCCTTCCTGCGCCACTTCCGAGGGCTCCGACATGACCGGCAGCTCTTTTATCTCGATCTGAGAGGTCTTCCGCGAGACCTCTCCGGGCTGCCGGTCTTCTACCAGGACCTTCTCCGGACCTGGAAACTGTTCTCAGCGACCAGGTCAGTGGTGGCCACCGGGGGGGCAGATCTCCTCACGGAGCCCCTGCTACACAACCCACAGCTTCGTGTGCAGGTGGCGGAGTCTCCCGCGGTGCACCAGAGGTTGGTCCTGGCAGATGTCAGTAGAGTCAGAGACCTTCTGGACTACGACCGGGGAGTCTGGCTGGATCCCCTGATGCTCACTCAGCGCATGGGGCTCTCCAGGCCTTGTACTCCCTGGTGCGTACTTCAGGAGGTGAGGGCCGCTTTGCTGCCCGCTGCTCGGGTCTACCTCGACCAGGTCCTGTGCGAGGGCATGCCCCACCCACCCTCAACCCCTGGTCCTCCGGACCTTTTTATCGGGCCCTTGCCCCGTGGACCCAACCTGCCCCCCGCCCCTTCTCCATGAGCCAGCTGCACGACTTTCAGCCGGTTCGTTTCCTGACCGCGCCAAGGAAACATCTATACACACTCGTGCTCCACAATCTTCACTTCCTCACCCTCGCGTCCCGCCCCGATACGAAGTCGCGGGACCTCCTGCCACCTGTTGAGGGTGAAAAGCCCCGGTGGGCCAGCCTATATTCCACCCTGGTCCTGAGGACCACCGGGGATATCAGCTCGCAGCTCCTTCATGGGGCCGTGAGCACGGGGGTGTACTTGGCACGGTTTACCCCGTCCCAGACACCTGTCCTTTCTGTGGTGTGAGGGAGACCCTGGCTCACATTTACTTAGTGTGCCGGGTTGCAACCCCTACACCAGCTCCTCACTGACATTATGTTGCATTTTTGGTTGCACATTTCCCCTCACCTTCTCATTTATGCACTCCCTATCCATGGCCCCACAAAGTCACGGGACCTCATGGTCAACTTCCTCTTAGCCCTGGCTAAGCAGGCCATCTATAAAACCAGGGAGAGGAGGTTGGCCGATGGAGGTTCCTGTGACTGTGGGGCCTGTGTCCGTTCCTCTGTCCATTCACGTATCCGGGCAGAGTTCCTCTGGGAGGCATCCACTGGCTCCCTTGACACCTTTGAGGAGCAGTAGGCGCTGTCCAGGGTTCTCTGCTCGGTGTCCCCGTCAGGTTCCCTTCTTTTGACCCTTTGACCGCACTCCTGTCCCTGTTTTTACATTATTTGTCCCCTGTAATCATTTGGGTTTTAGGCCCTGTGGGCCCTCCCCTTACGCTGGGGGGAATCCTTCAGCAGTGGGCGGGCTTCGCCCTCCTACTTCCCGGAACCCAATATGTACAGAGACAAAAAGGCATCTTTTAAAAAGTGGAAGTCCCTGGGCGAGATTATCGTCCCCAGAGACTGCCGAGGGCTGGAGAGGAGCCGTGACGATGGCGGGAGGAGAGGGTCGGTTCTACCAGAGGAAGAGCTGGCCAAGGAAAGGGGCTGATGTTCCCCCACACTGATAACCCGGCGCCCCAGGGAAAGCGAGGTGCTGAAAAGGCACCCGGGAGCAGGGCCGTCCCTAGCCATTCGTGTGCTCTATGCATCCCCCCCGTGGGGCTCAAGGCCTGCCCCCCATTCTCTGGGAGGCAGGAGCTGTGGGAGGCCACGTTTGGGGGCCCCACAGGCCCAGAGTGGCCCAGGGTATTAGCGGGTGATCAGGAGCAGCCCGCTCCGCTTCCCTTGCCCCGGCCGTATAACTCGGGGAAGGGAGGCCCCCCGGCAGCGGCAAGAACTGGAGCAGGCCGGCCCCAGCCTGCTCTACTCCGCCAGCTCCCAGGTGTGGCGCTCCGCTTCCCAACACTGGTGAGAGCCGAGGGCGGTCCTTTCTGTTACCCAAAATTGGGCCAGCTAGTAAGCTTAGGGAGGACTAATGACCCACCAGAGTTTGGCAAAAAGCAGCATGTTTATTATACTGAGAGCTAAGTTCAAAAGAAAGGGTCAGGGGGTCACACTCACACTCGCATACTCACGCTCCCCGGACAGGCACAGCACTGGAGACGTCAGGATCCTTTAAGGTAAGTGTCCCACAGCGCAGCGATGGATGGTGCGATGAAGGTAAGTCTTCCCGTGGCACGATGGAATGTAACACAGCGAACCACTGGCCAGGCGGTCCAGGCAAAGGGCCTTTATGGGAGGTACAAGCTTGTGAGTGCACCCCTGAGTGCATGGCCCCTTCCCTTTTTAAGGACCTGCTCCTCATGGTCTGCGTCTAGAGATGACTTGGCCACATCTGGTTGGTCACACTCCACCTCAGGCAGTGTCCATGCAGTGTCCATGCAGTGGGTGTGTGAGCGCTGCCTAATTAGAGGCCCAGACACCTCGTCTACCTGGGAGCTCTTCTGATCTTCCAGCTGCTCAAGCAGCCCTTTCATCCCACAAGCATTCCAGGAGGGAGGGGGAGGGGGAAAGCCACTTCACAAGTATTCAAAGAGGGAGAGGAGAAAAAAGGGGGGAAGTGTGAGAGACCTTTTGAGCATACAGGTTATACATAGCATACAGATCACTGGTGCTCCTACAACACTTCGCCCCTTGATCTATGATCATTACAGTAGTTGTTGTCGTTGTAGGGCAGAGGTGAACTGTTGCAAACAACCCAAACCGTTATAACCAGGTGAATATAACTAAAACCATTACAATTTACTAAACACCAGATATAACACAAACGCAAATGCAAATAATCATAATAATTGGGAATACAATAAAACCATCACCATTGCAAAAATTGGGTACATTGACCAAGAAATTGAGGCCCCAGTTTGATGCTGCAATAGCCATCAAACAATAAAAGTCAACCCTAACCTTTAAGTAAACACAACAAATAAGATTTGTAGGAGTACCACAGTTGTCATGCAAGGTTAAACTGATACATAGTAACAGAGAACTTGGTTAAATTGCTGATACTTAAACTAACATTTAGTTAAAAGAACAGGAGTATTTGTGGCACCTTAGAGACTAACAAATTTATTTGAGCATAAGCTTTCCTGGAGTACAGCCCACTTCATCGGATGCATAGAATGGAACATATGGCAAGAAGATATTTATACATAGAGGGAACATGAAAAGGTGGGAGTAGCTATACCAACTGTAAAAGGCCAATCAATTGAGATGAGCTATCATCAGCAGGAGAAAAAAAACTTTTGAAGTGATAATCAAGATGGCCCATAGAAGGTGTGAGGATACTTAACATGGGAAAATAGATTCAATTAGTGTAATGACCCAACATTCCCAGTCTCTGTTCAAACCTAAGTTAATGGTATCTAATTTGCATATTAATTCAAATTCAGCAGTCTCTCTTTGGAGTCTGTTTTTGAAGCATTTTTGTTGCAAAATTGCTACCTTCAAGTCTGTCACTGAGTGGTTAGAGAGGTTGAAGTGTTCTCCTACTGGTTTTTGAATGTTATGATTCCTGATGTCAAATTTGTGACCATTTATTCCGAAGAAGTGGGATGTAGCCCACGAAAGCTTATGCCCAAATACATTTGTTAGTCTCTAAGCTGCCACAAGTACTCCTCGTTCTTTTTGCTGATACAGACTAATACAGCTGCCACTCTGAAACAAAAGAAACAGTTACACCTTATGCAAAAATTGATATGGCTAATGTTATAGAAATTAAATTATGGAAGGAATGTGCATTTTCCTCAGAACATGTGCAGTGTATATTGTAAAAGGGGTAAAAGAAATGCAAAAACATACCATACTACTTAATTAAAATCCTATTAGGGCTCCAAAGGAGGTTGTGTTTTCTTTTTCAGATCGTTGTGCATTATGGAAGCAGAAGTTAAAAGTAATCAGAACTCTGGTGAAAGTTGATTGTGTCCCTTTTAAGACAGAGTCTCTGAGCTGCTGATGGCTTTGGATCCAAAAGCAAGCCAGAAAGCATCTGTGTTAATGCAAATAACCTAACTGATAAAGGCAGAAGCCATTGAAACCTGGCCTGCCTATAGAACAAACAGAGGAAAATATGGTGGTAATTCCTCTGTTTTGCCTGCAATCAGCAAGGACGGGTTAGATCACAGAAACCCCCTTGGGAGCTGCCACCCAATGTACCAAGACTACCGCTGCTCCTGTTTTCCCTGCCAGCTCAAGACGTCAGCACCCTGTCTTGCTGAGCCAGACACACCCATCTGCTCCAACACAGTCCCAGGGTCTGAATTACTTGTCCCAAAGCTGCAGATTTCCCTGAAAACAGCTCACAGAAGTGTGCTTGTCCTTAGCACTCAGATGCCCAACTCCCAATGGGGTCTAAACCCAAATAAATCCGTTTTACTCATAGATTGTTCGCCCTCTATAACACTGATAGAGAGATATGCACAGTTGTTTGCTCCCCCAGGTACTAATACATACTCTGAGTTAATTACTAAGTAGAAAGTGATTTTATTAAATACAGAAAGTAGGATTTCAGTGGTTCTAAGTAGTAACAGACAGACCAAAGTAAGTCACCAAACAAAACAAAATAAAAGGTGCAAATCTATGTTTAATCAAATTGAATACAGATAATCTCACCCTCAGAGATGTTTCAGTAAGCTTTTTCTCAGACTGGACACCTTCCAGGCCTGGGAACAATTCTTTCCCCTGGTACAGCTCTTGTTGCAGCTCAGGTGATAGCTAGGGGATTCTTCATGATGGCACCTCTCCTTCCTTGTTCTCTTCCACCCCTTTATATATCTTTTGCATAAGGCGGGAACCCTTTGTCCCTCTGGGTTCCCCCCCCCACTGGAAAAGGACCAGGTTAAAGATGGATTTCAGGTCAGGTGACATGATCACATGTCACTGCAAGACTTCATTACCCACTTGCCAGCACACACATATACATGAAGACTAACAGGTAAACACAGCCATCTGCAGACAATGCTCCTGGTTAATGGGAGTCATCAAGATTCCAAACCACTATTAATGGCCCACACTTTGCATAATTACAATAGGCCCTCAAAGTTATATTTTATATTTCTAGTTTCAGATACAAGAGTGGTACATTTATACAAATAGGATGATCACACTCAGTAGATTATAAGCTTTGTAACGATACCTTACAAGAGACCTTTTGCATGAAGCATATTCCAGTTACATTATATTCACTTCTTATTATGTTTTTATAAAACCATATAGACTGCACAACGTCACAGCCTAACTGATAAAGGTAGAAGCCATTGAAACCTGGCCTGCCTATAGAACAAACACAGGAAAATATGGGGGTAGTTCCTCTGTTTTGCCTGCAATCAGCAAGGGTATTTGTAAAAGAAAGGAATATTTTATGTGTAACCCTTCTCCCCGTCTGAGTTGGCAGCAACAAGGGCCGGGTGCAGTATCTAGGGGTTCCGTTTCAATAACACAATGCAAAACCAGCTCAAGCCCCCACCCAGTGACCTGGGACAATTACATACCACCCCCTGGGTGCCTCTAAGAGTCAATACTTCCCCTCTCACAAGCACAGAGTCTGAGTGTAGCAAAATCCTTTTAATAAAGTAGGGAAACAATGCAGCATTATGTTGGGGAAACACCACAAACAGGATTCATAACACAAACCATGAGCAAAAGACCCCCCCCCCCCCAAGTAAGTTTGGCAGTGTCCTTTTCCCCTCAGGGTCTTAAGTCCAGCAACCCAAAAAATCACCCAAAAGTCCAACCACTCTAACGTCTCTGTTCCTGGTCAGTGCAGCCCCAGAGTTCAAAAGTTTATCTGCAGAGTTTTACCTCCCAGCCTGTGGGGAGGGGGAAGCAGACAGCAGTGTTAAGGGGCACCTTACACAGTCAGAGGCCGACTGCCCAGCCTTTCCATGGGGTTCTGCTGCAGCCTTCACCGCAAGCTACTCCACCAGCCATCCCATGAGCCCCTCCAGCCATTCCATTAACTGCTCTGCTCCACTAGCTGCTCAGCAACACAGCTTCAAGTTCCTCCACAGCACTCAAGGATCTCAGCTCTTAGTAATTTTAGCTCTTTAGTGATGTCATCTTAGTACTGCTACACTGTTAGCCCAAAATGAATTCAGCTCAGCAGCCTATAACTAGACTCCTAATGGAATTAAAATTAGCTCTAATATTCTACAATAGAGAGAAGGTACAATTGATATTTCAGACCTTCAAAAAGGCCCCATAGCATCAGATACAAATACTTGTCCCCAGCCTCTCTCAAGTCATTGGGTTTTGGAACCTATGTCCCTTGTCTAGCAAGTGCTATTTAGTTGATGGCGAGTCCCTCTGTCATAAAACAGTTTCATTGTCCTTGATTCACATAATTAAGGTAACAACACTTTATTCTCCTGCCCCAGTAACAGAGAAACTGGGGATCCCACACCAGCCAAAGTGACCCTTTGGGCTCATGCTAGGCGGGGTGGGTGTGCCTATGCAAAGATCAGCCCCTGAAGTTCTTTTCCACAACTCACCACAATTCACCACCAGATGGCAGGGTAGAGCTCATCCTGACTCTACTTACATAAACAATAATCTGCCACCCCCAAAAGGGTAGCAACATGTTCTTTTTATCTTTCAGAAAATCAGGAAAAGCTGATATCAGCTGAAGAGCAACCCAAAATACCATGAATCTACGGTCACAATAGAAATTGTGTTTTGTGTTCTATGTCTTGTCTTGTGTTGTTTGTCTTGTTCCTAGCACTCTTGGCTACCCCAGACCTTGAGCCAGTGGGCTGGGGAGGATGGAAGTGTATGTTGCAAAAGCTGGGGAAGGCAGCCCACACTCCGGACACCAAGTGGATGGGTCCGTACCCCATTGTGAATTGCATCTCCCCGGCAGGGTACCAGCTTCAGCTACCAGGCAAACTAAAATGGGCACATGCCAATCAGCTCAAAACATATGTTTCTCCCTAGGTTTCTGGTCATGGCTTCGTGGGCCTCAGTTGTGGACTTGCCATCTGCCTGAACGATTCGGGTTTCCATCTGTTCATGGGATTATCTGGATAATTATAATTATAAGGAGGGAAAATACCTCCAGAGGCTCTCCCTGGTTTGAGTGGCTGATGGGGCCCGAGCCACAGTGTGGCATAAGGGTGGAGGGGAGGAGCCGTGGGGGCTATGCATAGACCGGATAGACATAGTAGGGCCACAGCAAAATACCTGGTGGGTGGCCCCGAACGTTCCATGGATCCCTGGGGGACAAACCTTGTTCCCCATGTGGTGGCCTGGAGTGTAATAGGAAGCCCTTTGGCAAGCAATAGTAGCCCCTTGATCCCTGGACAGAATATTGTTGTTGCAACCTCCTAAACCAGGCAAACAACATCCATGACAGAAGCCAGGAAGAGCCGTAACGGGACAACTAATGACTTCGAGAGTTTTATATGTGCCTCAGTTTCCACAATAGATGCATTTTTGTTGCTTTCTTTTTCTTTCCCTTTTGATTGTTAACAGGGCAAGGCAGTAACAGCGATAGCCCAGGGACAGCCCGAGCAGGAGTGGTGGGACCGGTTTTCCTGCTTCAGGCCTGCAGAATTCGTCAGCGCGATACGATGTATGGATGGTGGTACATATCGGTGGGGATTTTCAGGTGTCTGACACTTTTGTCATCCGTTGTTAACTTTACCACTGGGCAGGGTAGGATTCAAAGAGCCGCAAGGTGAAATGTTTCAGAGTAGCAGCCGTGTTAATCTGTATCCGCAAAAAGCACAGGAGTACTTGTGACACCTTAGAGACTAACAAATTTATTTGAGCATAAGCTTTCATGGGCTACATCCCACTTCTTTGGATGCATAGAATGGAACATATATTGAGGAGATATATATACAGACACATACAGAGAGCATGAACAGGTGGGAGTTGTCTTACCAACTCTGAGAGGCCAATTAAGTAAGAGAAAAAAAACTTTTGAAGTGATAATCAAGATAGCCCAGTACAGACAGGTTGATAAGAAGTGTGAGAGTACTTACATGGGGAGATAGATTCAGTGTTTGTAATGGCTCAGCCATTCCCAGTCTTTATTTAAACCTAAGTTGATTGTATCTAGTTTGCATATCAATTCAAGTTCAGCAGTTTCTCCTTTGAGTCTGTTTTTGAAGCTTTTCTGTTGTAAAATAGCCACCTGCAGGTCTGTCATTGAATGGCCAGACAGGTTAAAGTGTTCTCCCACTGGTTTTTGAGTAGTATGATTCCTGATGTCAGATTTGTGTCCATTAATTCTTTTGCGTAGAGACTGTCCGGTTTGGCCAATGTACATGGCAGAGGGGCATTGATGGCACATGATGGCATATATCACATTGGTAGATGTGCAGGTGAACGAGCCCCTGATGTTATGGCTGATGTGATTAGGTCCTATGATGATGTCACTTGAATAGATATGTGGACAGAGTTGGCATCGGGCTTTGTTGCAAGGATAGGTTCCTGGGTTAGTGTTTTTGTTCAGTGATGTGTGGTTGCTGGTGAGTATTTGCTTTAGGTTGGGGGGTTGTCTGTAAGCAAGGACAGGTCTGTCTCCTAAGAACTGTGAGAGTGAGGGATCATCTTTCATGCTGAACACAATGCCATCTACAGCCTCAGGAACAACTCTGACATCATAATTAAAAAGGCTGACAAAGGAGGGGCTGTCGTCATCATGAATAAGTTGGATTACGACCAAGAGGCTGGTAGACAGCTCTCTAACACCATATTCTACACGCCATTATCCTCTGATCCCACTGAGGATTACCTCTGCCCTGGAAAACCTGCAGCCCGCTCTCCGAGGAGCTGCCATGTGCAAGCCGGCCCCGGCCTACGCTGCACGGACAGCATCGTTCAGCCCCAGCGGGGGGGTCTTACACTTCCCGCCACAAGCTGCTCCACTCTCCTTCTGGCTCTGCTGTGCAATCTACAAGATAGAGGAGCTAGTCCTGTAATAATGCACCTACCCACACAACAATCTGTACAAATATCAAAGGACTTCACTGGCTTTCTAAATGACAGGAGTCGGAGAACAATTGGGAGCGTGGTTTTTATCACATCCTCCCTAGAGTCTGAGATCTCATCAAAGGACGTCCCTAATTGCTGGCTGTCTAAATGGCAGGAGAGCAATTCATTGGGAGCATGGTTCTTATCTACATCCTCCCTACAGTCAGCAATCTGCAGCCTACATCTTGATTGCTATCTGGTCCTATTTTTAGGCACCGCTTTTCGGCGCCCCCCAAATCATGGCACCCTAGGTGGCCGCCTAGTTTGCCTAGTGCTTGCATCGGCCCTGGAGCAGAGCCTAGCACAATGGAAACCTGATCTGTTGGGGTCTATCCGGGCACCTCTGTAATATAACTAATGACAAGTCCCCATAGCACTGGAGTCTGGGAGAGCAGCACCTCTGGGAATCTTTTCCAAGCTGATCCAGCTAAATATGGAGTCCGTAAAAATCTGCGACGAACATCTGAAAATGTTGCCCTGTGTCGGGCAAACAAGAAGGCCAGAGAATGGAGTGTCTTATAGGGTGTTCCCCATTCCCCTGTCAGCCCAGCCTGGGGGGGCATTCGCCCCTTGAGCTTTGGATTAAAAACAGCCCAGATCCCTAGACACCCCTAAATTCAAAGGCCAGGTCACCCCACTTCTCCGACACCCTGAAGGGCAGAGAGCAAAGATCCAGCCCCCTGGCACATGCCTGGCCCCAGGTGCGTTTAGGGGTTAATAGATAACCAGGCATGTTCCAGTAACAGGCCGAGATCCCGGCTCTGGGGCTGCAAATCTGGGAATGCCCCACATGGGGTGTCGGGGAGGGGCTGGGAGTCTGGACTAGCATCAGTTCTGGGAGAGGAGTGGGATCTAGTGGGGCTGGGAGTCAGGACTCCTGGGTTCTCTACCCCTGAATTCAGGACCCCTTGTGTGCTGGCCTAGAACGAGTGGGATAAGCCCTACTCACGGTGTGACCCTGTCTGGTTACAGTGGCTGGGATTGTCAGCGCCTGGCAGAGCCGCAGAGCTGGGGGCTGCACGTCCCCTCTAACCAGGACCCCGGTTTGCGCGGCCGAGCCCACACGCCCCTGCCCTGCTGTGCTGTCTGTGGCGGGGGCTGATCACATCCTGTCAGGGTGTAAATCCAGCGCCCGCAGCTCCACTTTATTAGATCAGGTCTCTGACAGCCTGCGAGGTAGAGACATTCGACATGCGCTCCTCTACGCTCCCCGTCCCCACCAGCTCTGCCAGAGCCCCTCACTCCCGACCCGCAGCCCCCTGCTAGCTCAGCCCTGGGATCTCGTGGTCGGCCACTCCAACCGGGACCTAGACAACACAGCCCATTTGATCTGCTGATCCACCTGGATCCGATCCCTGCGAGGAGACTATGTCATGGGAAATTTGTGTCAAAGCGCCCCACTGGTTCACCACCACACAGAAGAGGAGACACTCCGGGCAGGGGGGTGGTTCCCAGCTTGAGAGCCGTCCCCACCTGAGCGTGGAGCGAGCTAGCGCCTGAGAACAGAGTGCAGCCGCTCCGAGCGACAGGAGAGGCCGGGTGTCCGATCTGCGCTGAGCAGCAGCTGCCCTGATGGAATTCAGGAGCAAAATTAAATAAAACAAATGGACGATTTCAGCTACTGTGTTGTGTTATCAGAATAGAATCCGTCCCGTGCTCTGCTCTGTCCCATGGTGACATGCCCGGAGTCGTTTATAAGCACCTGTTGTAGCCTACGAGGAGTCTTGTAAGAATTAGATGTTTGATAACGAGCTCTTCAATCTCGCAGAGAAGGTGTAACATGATGCAATGGCTGGAAGATGAAGCTAGATACATTCAGATGGGAAAAGTGCAGATTTTTAACAGTGAGGATAACGATTCACTGGAATAGGTTACCAAGGGGGTTGGAGATGGGACGTCTTTCTAAAAGATCCACTCTAGGGATTATTTGAGGGCCGTTCTCAGGCCCGTGTGAAATGGGAGTTCAGATGAGATGATCACAATGGTCCCTTCTGCCTTGGGATCTCAGAGTCCAGTGCATATTGTGCCCCACAGCTACTGCCATGATCGGAATAGCCGACAGAGCTGAGATAAAACAAACGGGGAAAATACACATACAAAAGAAAACCCAAGTCCAACGGACTTTTCAAAAATTACACTGAAATGCAATGAATTTGTTTGTTTCAAAATGTTTCCTCAGCTGGGGCAAGGACTGTCTCTCACTGTGTCTGGGCAGCACCCGGCCCAACGGGACCCTGATCTCTTGGGGTCTATCCGGGCACCTCTGTCAAGTCCCCACAGCACTGGAGTCTGGGGGAGCAGCATCTCTGGGAATCTTTTCCGAGCTGATCCAGCTAAATATGGAGTCCATCATAATCTGCCACAAACATCTGAAAATGTTGCCCTGTGTCCTGCAAACAAGAAGGCCAGAGCTTGGAGTGTCTTAAAGGATGCTCCCCATTCCCGTCAGCCCAGTCTGGAGGGGCATTCGCCCCTTGGGCTTTGGATTAAAAACAGCCCAGATTCCCAGACACCCCTAAATTCAAAGGCCAGGTCACCCCACTTCTCCGACACCCTGCGGGGAGCGGTGCAGAGAGCAAAGATCCAGCCCCCTGGCCCATGCCTGGCTCCCAGGCGGGTTCAGGGGTTAATCGTTAACCAGGCATGTTCCAGTAACAGGCCGAGATCCCGGCTCTGGAGCTGCAAATCTGGGAATGCCCCACACAGAGGTGCCGGGGAAGGGCTGGGAGTCTGGACTAGCCCCAGCTCTGGCAGGGGAGTGGGATCTAGTGGGGGTAGGGCTGGGAGTCAGGACTCCTGGGTTCTCTACCCCTGGGTTCAGGACCCCTTGTGTGCTGGCCTAGAACGAGCAGGACAAGTCCTACTCGTGGTGTGACCCCGTCTGGTTACAGCGTCCGGGATTGTCAGTGTCTGGAAGAGCCGCAGACCTGGGGGCTGAACGTGCCCTCTAAGGCAGGACCCCGGTTTGCATGGCCGAGCCCACACGCCCCCTGCCCTGCTGTGCTGTCTGCGGCGGGGGCTGATCACATCCTGTGAGGTCTTTGACAGGCTGCAAAGTAGAGACATACGGCACGGGGCTCCCCTGGGCTCCCCGCCCCCACCAGCTCTGCTGGAGCCCCTCACTCCACCCCACAGCCCCCTGCTAGCTCAGAACTGAGCTTCCCCCACTCCCAGCTCTGCTGCTGTCCCTTAATCTACACCCAGAGCTCCCTGCTTGCCCAGCCCTGGGCTCCTCACACCCAGCTCTACCAGAGCCCCTCACCCCCACCGCCATGCAGCCCCCTGCCTGCCCAGCCCTGGGCTCCCCACACCCAGCTCTACCAGAGCCCCTCACTCCCCCCCACCCCACAGCCCCCTGCTTGCCCAGCCTCGTTTCCTCACACCCAGCTCTGCCAGAGCCCCTCACCCCCCCCCCTGCAGCCCCCTGCCTGCCCAGCCCTGGGATCTCGCAGTCGCCCACTCCAACCAGGGCCGAGTTGACACTCCCAGTGGATGAGCAGCATTTGCTCCGTACACCCGACGGGATCTGATTCCCTGTTTGATACTGAGAATTTCCAGGTCACAGGGTATTTATGTCAGAACGTCCCACTGGTTCACCCCAACACGAACAGGAGACACTCTGGGTAGATCCCCACTTTGCGCTGGAGCGGGGGTGTCCTGCTCGGAGAGCCGTCCCCACCCGACCACACAGCGAGCTAGCGCCTGAGAACAGAATGCAGCTGCTCCGAGCAACAGGAGAGGCCCCTGGCTTTCCCCTTCCAGACCCACAGAGCCAGGAGCCCCCGTCCCTGATCACTGGCCTCAAACTCCTGACGATAGCCCTGCTGGGCGTGGGGCTGGCTGGTAAGAGACTCCTGCCCCTGCGGCCACCCGGGTCCCTTCAAAAGCTGCTGGGGAAATGCCAAAGGGCATCAGACCCCAAAGGCAGAGGAGGGAATAGGGCCTGGCTGGCTCAGGGAATGGGACACAGGGCTGCTCGCCTCTAGGGGGCACCAGCTCTGATCCAGCTGACTCAGGGGCAGGGACTGGGACAGGAGAATTTTGTGATTTCTGGATCTTTGCGAGTTAAGCTGTGAGTAGCCAGGAAAACTGTCTGCAGGTGAAAGTGACAAGGCTGAACTAACACTCTTGACCATCAGGGGCTAATGTGGCACTACAGGAGGCTGGGGAGTCCAGGGCTGTTCCTGGGGGTGGTGTGCACTGGTCAGACTGGGAGGTGGTGATAGTGATGCCGGTTATTGGTCATTGCAGGAAGTCAAAGCAGGGAGGAAGCAGCATCTCTTCCACAATCCTTGTAGTGGGAAGCAGGGGGGGTCTAGTGGGTTAGAGTGGAGGGAAGGAGGGGGGCTGGGAGTCAGGACTCCTGGGTTCTCTCCCCGGCTCTGGGAGAGGAGTGGAGTACAGGGCATAGAACATTGCTTCCCAAACTGGGGGGCATGAAGAAATTCTAAGGAGGGAGTGTGAGGCTGTGAAATTTTCATAACGAAAAACATTTTTAATAGCATAAACATTATTTATTTATTTAATAGACCAGATGTGGGCAAACAATGGGCCGTGGGCCACATCTGGCCCATGGGACCATCCTGCCCGGCCCTTGAGCTCCGGGCCAGGGAGTCTAGCCCCCGGCCCCTCCCCCGCTGTCTCCCCTCCCCTGGAGCCATGCCACCGTGCGGGCAGCATGGCTTGCGCCAACCCACCTCCCAAGTTTTCCAATAAGCCAGTCCTGCCGCTCTGAGGAGCATGGTAAGGGGGCAGGGAGCTGGGGGAGGAGGGGTTGGATAAGGGCAGGAGGTCCTGGGGGCAGTCAGGGGACAGGGAGTGAGGGAGGTTGGATAGGGGGTGAGGTCCCGGAAGGGGCGGTCAGGGGACAAGGAGCAGGGGGGGTTAAAATTATGAATTGAATTTATTAAAAGGGGGGTTGGATGATCGTAAAGGAGAGGTGGGGGACGTGAGGGTTTCTCAAAAATTAAAAAGGGGCCGTGATACCGAAAAGTTTGGGAACCAATGGCATAGAACAGGGATCTCAAATACGCGGGCCGCGGGCGGCCCACAGGGCTATTTCCTGCGGCCCACCCCTGCCCCCCCGGCCTACCTCCAGGCCAGGGGTGGGCAAACTACAGCTGCAGGATTGTCCCGTTCGAGCCCCACGCCGCTCCCTGAATCGGTTGGCATCACGTCCCTGTGGTCGCGGGGTGGGGGAGGGAGAGAAGCAGAGGGCTCCATCCGTGTGTTGCCCTGGCTTCCAGGACCTCCCCCCTCCCCCGCCTTGGCAGCTCCCATTGGCAGGGAACGGGGAACCGCGGCCAATGGGAGCTTCTGGGGAGGTACCTGGAGGTGCGGCAAGCAGCGTGCGGAGCCCTGCATCCCCCTCCCCCAGGGGCCGTGATCCTGGTATACACGTAACTGCAGGGGGAAGAGATTTCTGTTGGGAGATGGCTCTTTAATCAAACAAAGGAAGACAAGATCCAATCATCTAAAACTGAAACTAGACAATTGAATCAAGAAATAAGGTGCAAATTTTAATAGTATTCATTAACCATTGGAACCATTAACCTAGGATGTGGTGGAGTCTCTGGCTATGTCTACACTAGAGACCTTACCAATGCAGCTGTTCCACTGTAAACTCTCTCGAGCTGACAGGAGAGAGCTGTCTCGTCGATGTAATAAAACCACCCCCAATGAACGGTGGTAGCAATGTCGGCGAGAGAAGCTCTCCTGCCAACATAGCGCTGTGCACATTACCGCTTATGCTGGCGAAACTTATGTCACTTAGGGGGGTATTTTTTTCACACCCCTAAGAGACAGACATTTTTCCAAGAAAAGTGCTAATGTTGATAGGGCCTTGATCACAGAAAGTCTTTACATTTAGATGGGATAGCTTTAGAGAAGGTGTGCTCTAAATAGAACAGAAGTTAGGGACTAGATGCAGGTCACTCTAAAAAAAATTCCTTTGGAAAAACTTCAACCATTGAAAAATGCTGCTCCAGTGGGATCATACACACCCGGAGCTGTGATTTGCTGCAAATGCTGTCATTCTGCACAGTGATGACCTGCCAGAATGTTAACAACCGGTTCCCTACCGGGTCTTCGGCGGAACTTCGGCAGCGGGTCCTTCAGTGCCGCCAAAGACCCGGAGCGAGTGAATGACCCGCTGCTGAAGTGCCACCGCCAACCCGGTAGGGAACCAGTTATTAAGCACCGCCCAGTGAGTACAAGCCAAGACCCCCCCACCCTAACTGCCTCCCAGGGCCCCACCCCCCCCAACTCGCCCTGCTCCCTGTCCCCTGACTGCCCCGACCCCAGGGGTGAAAGTAGAAATAGGGACTTACCGGTACGGGGCTGGGTTGGGGCCAGCTCTGGCCCCCGGAAGGGGCAGGGCCTCAGGCGGAAGGGGCGGGGATGGGGGGTCAGAACCAGCCCCAGCCTGCCCTGTACTTGTAAGTGCCCTCCCCCTCCCCCTCCCCCACCAGGGTAGCAGCGGCAGCTGGGGGCTCCGGCAGCAGTTTAAAGGGCCCAGGGCTCGGCTGCTGCTATTGCCTCGGGCCCTTTAAACCACTGCCGGAGTCCCCGGCTGCCGTGCTACCCCAGGGCTCTGGCAGCAGGGCTCCGGTGGCTATTTAAAGGGCCGGGGCTGTAGAGGCAGTGGGCGCCCCGACCCTTTAAATAGCCCCTGGAGCCCCGCTGCCACTACCCCAGGGCTCCAGCAGCAGGGCTCTGGCAGCAATTTAAAGGTCTTGGGGCTCCAGCCTTTAAATGGCCGCTTTGGAAGCCAGGCCGCCCCAACCCCGTCCCGTTCCACGTCCCCTGACCTCCGCCCCCAGAACCTCCGCCCCCTCCAACCACTCCTTGCCCCTTATCCAACCCCTCCTTCCAGCCCCGGCCCGGCCCCCTTACCATGCCCAGCCCTTTAACAGACGGTTCTAAACTGGCTTCTAAATTTAACAACCGCTTCCCACGAACCGGTGCGAACCAACTCCAGCTCACCCCTGATTCTGCACCTTTGGAGTGGAGAAGATAGTATCACCATGGACAATCATATACATGGTTTCAGCTACACTCCTGGTCCAGTAACCCAGCCACGAAACGACACTGCCCCCTACAGTGCAGGGTGCAGAAGTGCCCATTGCGCTTTTGAATCTCCTGCTAACCTAAGTGAGAGTTCAGGAAACACCCTCATCTCTTCTCAGGATGTGTCATAAGAGTCAATAAAACCGTTTCCAGTTCTTCTTTTCCTTCTAGTTTTAAAAATAGCCCAGGCCTTTTTTGTTTTTTCAACAGAAAACAAAATCATAATGATTTTTCATTTGCAAAAACACTTGTTAAATGTTTGAGGTGCTGACTTTCTAATGTGCCCCCAGCTCTGCCCCAGGCCCTCCCCCCACTCCACACCTTCCCCTAAGGCCCAACCCCGCTCCACCTCTTCCTGCCCCTTCCCCGCCTCTTCCAGCCCCCGCTCTGCCCCATCTCTTGCTGCCCCATTCCGCCCCCTCCCCCAAGCGTGCCCCACCCTCGCTCCTACCCCCTTGCCCCCAGCTCTTCCTGCACACCGCTGCACACTGCTGGGGGTGGAGGGGAGGAGCTGATCGGTGGGGCTCTGACTCCTCTCTGACTCCCTTTCCCAGTCTATCAATAACACAGTTTGCAAAGGGCACTGATGTAAAATGCACCGAGCTGGCTGGGGATAGAAAGGGATGGAATTCCTTCAGGGTATGGGGGATGGTACTTGTCTAATTCCCAGTGGGTTACTGGGACCATAATTGCTGTTTGCTATCTCTCCCTGGCCCTGCAGACCCTGGAATGATGAATTAATAAGAGACACGCTGATGAAACCAGATTTGCTGAACCGGTGACGCTGCCTGCCCTTACGCTTCCCGTGCTGCTGCCTCTCACCTCTCCTGACCAATCAAATGCCACATGAGAATCATCAGTCGGACTGATTGCGACTCTAACTGATTACTGTGCTGTTCATTGATTGTGGTGTCTTTCGATGGAACAAGGGCAAAGAGCTCTGTCCCTCTGTTGCCTGGGGAATGCCAAGAGCTTTGCAAAAATAAAAATAAATGCAACTGCACAAAAAGCTTTGGGATTGTTTCTTTTTAAAATGTTTCTCAGTAAATTAATTTGACTTCCAGACTGGCGCGGGATTTGCTCCATTCTCAGGGCATGTCTACACTACAGCCCTAAGTTGACCTATGTTAGTAATTACTGTGGTGGCTGATGTCCACACTACCCTCCTTCTGTCAGTGATGCGTGTCCTCACCAGGAGCGCTTCCCCAGACTAAAGAGGGGCAGTGTGGGAGGCTGAGAGCTCAGCTGCCTTCCTACCGCCCTGCCACCCCCACCCGCTACCCCCGGCTCCCCAGTGGGAGCGGGGGCCAGCTGCAAAGGGTTCTTGACTCCCTGAACAGGAAGCAGGGAGCCCCCAGGCAGCAGACTGGCTGGGAGTGGGGACCCGGGGGTAGCCGGGCTCAGGACAGCAAACTGCCGATGTAAGTAACACAGGTGTTTGCACAGACACTGCATCACCCTAACTACACCAACAGAAGTGCTACGCCTCTCGTGGAGTTACGATGTCGGTGTAGGAGGGCATTTTATCAGCAGGACAGGGCTGCAGTGTGGACACTGACATAATTAGGTTGAGGTAAACAGCCTTATGTTTAGACCAGACCCAAGTGCTGTAATTTCTGTTAGGGAATTCTGAACTCTGTGTAGGTGAGGCGCGGGGAATAGGTTGTGCTCTCCAATACCCTTCCCTCTTCCTCGGTTGGGAAGCATTGAGAAAAAATAAATAATTGAGCAACTCACAAATCCAGTTGTTGCCAGCACAGAGTGCCCGAGGCAAAGCAACAGCGGGGTCCGTTGCCCGTTGTGCTTCGCGCCAATAAACACACCAGGGGGAGAAGCAAACAAAGTTTATTTGGGATCCCAAAGCGGTGCAAGGAGACAGGCACATCTCAGATCAAGCACATTAACAGGAACAGTTTTTCTTCTTTTATACATTTTGCAGTTAAGCCTCACCCCCCCCTTTCCGCTCTAGCCCTCCCTTTCTCCCCCCCTTCCTCCCTCTACCCCTCCCGTCCCTGGTAATAGTTAAGTCATGCTTGGCAGCTATTAGCCTAGCTTGTTAGTAACTTCTTTAAACCGTTATCTTGTCCTTTTTCCCTTCAGCCAGAAACATGCAGCCTCATTATTACTGCTTGAGCAGGGGGTTGCACACAGATAACTGGTTGCTTACATATTCCAATTGCACCTGGCTTTTGAGGTTGATTAGAATTTAAACATGGAAGGATAGAGTTTGGTTCACTTAGGCCTAGTGCAAGAAGGCTTTATTGACACTTAGTGGCCTTCCACCCTCCCGAGTTACTTAGGGTGATGCCTAGTGACGTCAACAACTCCCTCATTTGAGAATGCTCAACAAGCTTTTGGCTGAGTTTTCTCATATTCTGTGGACAAGATATGATTAAGTGCTATGAAGCTGGGGTTTTCAATGAGAGGGTATGCCGGGATTTTTGAGGAACGGGGGGCACAAAGCTTACGGAGGAGCATTTTAAAGCAAGCCTTCAGGAGGAGGGTGACCAGGCACAGTACCACACCGGTGAGGAGGAGACGCACAAGGCCACCCCCGAGTCCTCCTAGGTTGGGCAACCAACTTCAAAGGGAATCGAAAACTGTGGGTTTCCTTTCCTGGGCCTTCCACTGCTTGAAAGCCTGTTTGGCCGACAGGACGTGCTTGTTAATGTCCTGTGAGTTTTCCGGGACATAAGTACAACATTCACTCCCAATAAGGGCACACACCCCGCCCTGGGAGGCTAAAACATAATTTAAGGCCTGTCTGTTTTGCAGGGATAGCAACCGGAGCTGGTATAGCTTTGAGTTAAGGCTCTTCTCTATGGCCAAGGTTTCATTGGCTAACGTGGTGAGAAACACAGAGAGCCTGCGATAAAATTGGGTTAGCCGTCCCACCCCATGGGATGGGAGGAGGATTATACCCAACCTGTCTCCTTCTTTAATGGGCTCTGAGGTGGCATACAAAGATTTATGCTGCCTGGGGCGGCCAGGGGTTGTCCCTTAATGCATACTGGGATTCAATGTGACAAGGGGGTACCTGAGGTATTTCTTCCCCTACTGAACCATCTCCAACAGATATCTGACCAATTTTCGGGGACCACCCTCCAGGGTAACCCTGCTGCATGATGTGGGATTTGGGAGCATACTCAGCAGTTAGAGAGGTTAAACTCTTGGGCAAAGCAAACCTTCAAGGACTCATATGTGTTTGTTTCCAAGTTAGTAGGGATCCCTTTCCATCCCACATGTGCCTGGGGGGAAACGGGAGGTAACGAAAGGAGTGTCCCTATGGCAAAGAGTACCACTGTGGCAGACCCTGGACCTGAACTCATGCTGGGCAGGTGACCCTAGGGCCTAACAATTACAATTCCCCAAATACCCACAAATATCAATTACCAATAGTAGGCAGATTAAAAACAAAAGGACCAGGCCACCAGGTTAGGCCAGCCCTGTGAGAGTAAACACAAACAACGCTTAGAGTTTTCAAGGGGAGTGCGCTGCGACTGTCCAAAGAGACCACAGGGCATTCCCAGCAGATCTTATTGTTTTTTTGAATAACAGTTTAAGTCCCAGGTCATCACTGGTAATCCTTTTCCGTAGGCTGGATGGTTCACCATTCAGGAGCGGGCACTGCCTTCAGACGGGAGTGATGAATCCAGTTCTTGTGTCCCTTGACCTTTGCTGCTGTGTGGGAGACCAGCAGGACGGTGTGGGGTTCCTTCCACTTTTCTTGGAGAGGCTCGTCCTTCCAGGTCCGAACGAGAACGGAATCGCCTGGCTGCAAGGAGTGGACAGGGGAATCCAGCGGGAGAGGCTGCAAATCTCTGGTATACCTGTGGAGAGAACAGAGAACAGCAGACGGAGAGCACATATACTGAGATAAAAAGCCACACCCCATTTCCCACTTCCTTGCCAGAACCGGTGTCCCGTTCATAGGCCATGCCCTTCCAAACATAATCTCGAAGGGACTGAGCCCTAACCTGCCCTTTGGGAGAGCGCGAATGCGGAGCAAAACAAGGGGTAAGGCATCAGGCCACTTAAGGGAAGCCTCTTGGCAGACCTTTGAGAGGTGCCGCTTAAGTGTCTGATTTGTGCGTTCCACTACCCCATTGGCCTGCGGTCGCCATGGAGTGTGGAGCTTCCAGGGGATTTGCAGGGCATCCGATATCTTCTGAACAACTTGCGATGTAAAGTGTGTTCCGTTGTCAGATTCCATCCACTGGGGGAGTCCGAAGCGGGGAATGATCTCCTTGACAAATTTCAGAGCCACCGTTTTGGCAGTGTTATGGCATGGGAAGGCTTCAGGCCATCCGCTGAATCGATCCACCAAGACGAAAAGGTATTTGAATCCTTGGGTCCAGGGGAACTCAGTAAAGTCTATTTGCCAAACCAGCCCCGGGCCTGGGGTAGGTTCCAGAGTGACTGGTGGGACTCACACTCCTGGTCGAGGGTTGTTCTTTTGGCAGACTAGACATTTAGCCTGTACCTGGGAGGCCAGGGGTCTAAGTCCAGAGGTTAGAAAATATTTACTCATAAGCTGGGTAAGAGCCTCCCTGCCAGCGTATGATTCTTTGTTTCTTCACCAGGGTCAGTTCTTAATGTCTTTTGTAGTCAGGAATTCCTGGACTTTGTGGTTTCAATGAAGCAAGTGTTCCTTCTTCTCTTTTCCTGAAACAGTGTGGTTCAGCATCATACAGGGGAGAGGTTACTAGCACATCACCCTGTCTTTAAATAGGATTATCATCAGTCGGAGAGTCCTCCCGAGGTGGAGGGGTCTTTTTACAGTAAGAAGCCTGGGTCCAGGTGGGCAGTCCTTGGTACTTCACAGCGGTGTTGGTGGTTAACAGGACTTGGAAAGGGCCTTTCCAGTGTGGAGCCAAAGCAGTTTTTCGTTGATGGACTTTACGTAGACTCAGTCTCCTTGTTTCAATGAATGACAGGGCTGCTAGGTTCATTGGTTAGCACTTCTTTTATCTGTGAGAAAAGAAACCTAACACATTTCATTAATGCCTGGCATTGTTTTGCAGATCTCATAGTTGCTTGGGCACATTCAGGCCCCCCTTTTCTTGGTTGTCAGCCAAGTCTCAGCTGTGAACAATGTCCTTGGATGGTGCCAGCATCTTATCTTTGGACTGAGCTTGCTAGCTACATTTTTTTCCCTCAGTTAACTCGTTCTGTTCTTTTTCCTTCTCTCCTTCTTGGCTTCTTTTAACTTAGAAAGGAAACTTCCACTCTTCACTCATACACCTTTTCCCAACAATGAACACGTACACATTGCCATTATACACCCAGCAAAATAACTTCTATACAGAGCTTTGGAGCAACAAACCAGGACGAGCACACCCACTTTTGAGGAGTCCAACAAAGTTCAGGAGGCTCACAGTGGCTTTAAGGCAAGGGATGAGACCCACAGCAGCAATTAACAAGTCATCCACATATTGCAGGAGGAGTACCCTGTCCTCATTGTCCCACTCCTCCAAGTCTCTGGCCAGGGCCTGGCCAAACAGAGTGGGGGAATTTTTAAATCCCTGGGCCAACACTGTCCAGCAAAGCTGCTTTTTAACCCTCCTTTTGTCCTCCCACTGGCTCCACTCTGGGGCTTGCAAGGCTGAGGGCTCAGTAGCAAGAGTCATTATCCAGGCATTCTCTGGGGGTAAGGTGAGGGTTATTTCATTTTGGGTGAAATGCAGGGTGGCTCCTAAACGACAAAGCAGGTCCCGTCCCAGTAGAGGCGTTGGACAATCAGGGAGGTAAACCAGTTTGTGAGATAGAGTTCTGTTTCCCAAAGCACATTCCGCTGGGGCATATACTGGGCACTTGGTTCCTTTCCCTGTGGCACCCACCACAGTGAGGGACTCTGACACAGGGAGCTGCAGGGGTTGGTTTACGGCGGTTCGTGCATCTCCAGAGTCTATTCAAAAGTCTATGTCCGAATCTCCCACCCTCATGTTTACTCGGGGTTCCGGGGGCAGGATAGTCCATCTCCCCTGACACCCCCTATTCTTGATCCTCCGCTGCCATCATAGGGGTACCTTCCCTTTCGGGGCACTCATTTTTCCAATGTCCCTTCTTTCGGCATCTGGCACACTGGTTGCGACCCAGACGCCTTTCCTGTGAGCCAGGGCGTCCACGTCCTCTCATTCCCCGGCCCCTTCCACCTTCCTGGAATTTTCCCCTGCCACCAACCTATACTGCTGCGACCATCATTTTCACTTGCCTCTTTTCCTTTTCTTTAGACACAACCTGATTACTCTCCACCCAGACAGCAGGGTCCACATAAGGACATTACAATCATCACAGTCAGGCTTACAGCTAGCCAGGCACCCTTCAAAGACCGAGATAGACTTGCTTGGGTTCGTAGAGAATTCCCCTGCCTGTGCCTTAAAGGCTGCTAGGTCCACCGGGTTAAAAGACACATGGATGTAAACCTGCATAGTAGTGGCCTGATTCCTATTTGAGCCACGTCTGGACACCACGGTCTCAGTGATCAACCGATAAAATTCCACATAGGGGGCAATCTCTGGGACCTGAGACACCTTGTCTTTATATGGTGGGGGTGTGATAGCCGAAGGGGACACCGGACCTGCCATTACAGCTGTGGGGGGGTTCTGGGGACTAACAGTAGCTACTACTGAACCTGTCGGAGTCAAATTACACTTTTTCAAAATATCTAACCTATCTCTTAGCAACATAAACAACTGTACATACATATGTTCATTCCATTTACCCGTTTGCCGACAAAACAGAAGTAATTGAAAGATCGTGTTATAATTAAGTGATCCTTCCGGTGGCCACCTTTCCTGGTCCTCTAGCTGATATTGAGGCCAGTCTACTGTACAGAATCTTTTCAATTTACTTTTAGTTATTGGATTTGCGCCAAACACTTTCCAATATACCAGAATGCATTCCAAAGGTGTACACCTTGCCCTGCCTGCCATACTCTGTCCCTGCCCCATAGGGAGACACTGGGCGTCCCCAGGTCATAACAGGTAGACACTGGGCATCCCCAGGTCAAGACAGATAAAGTCCCCACTGGACTGTTCCTACCTTATCCAAGAGTCCGGTTCTGCACCATCGCCCTATCCATGGGACCGATTCCCCACCGTCACCCGCAGCTGCTTCTCCACTACTCGAGCGCATTGCACTGTTGTGCCCTCTGGGGTCGACCAAACCACGTCTTCGCCGAGGCCCCCGGTAAAGTCACTGGTGCGCGCTGGACGTCGGTTGTTGCCGCAATCTGTCGACCTCTTGTCCTTTTTCCCTTCAGCCAGAAACATGCAGGCCTCATTATTACTGCTTGAGCAGGGGGTTGCACACAGATAACTGGTTGCTTACATATTCCAATTGCACCTGGCTTTTGAGGTTGATTAGAGTTTAAACATGGAAGGATAGAGTTTGGTTCACTTAGGCCTAGTGCAGGAAGGCTTCATTGACACTTAGTGGCCTTCCACCCTCCCAAGTTACTTAGGGTGATGCCTAGTGACGTCAACACAGTGGAGCAGGAAGGAAAAGGGTCTGTAACCTGAGCTCCAGGGCGACAGTTCCTAGGACTGTGGCTGGGAGAACAAGTGGCAATTTTCCTTTCAGGGTAGATGTTCCAGCACATAATCCCCAGAGGTCTGGAGATGTCTCCCTGCACTCCGTTAAACGAACCCTTTCCCGAACAGTTCCACTCTTTTGGCCTGAACATCACACAGGATTTGCTCCCATCAAAACAACCCAGAACCTGCACCTCAGTCTTGCTTCTTCAAAGGACACAAGTTATGGCACAAACTTATGAGAAGGCTTAATTTGTTCTAAATTATTTGGGGCTTCAGCCCCTTCCACTGGCTTCTGAGCTTCATCCAGTCCTCCTCTCTACGCCTGGACCAGCACTATCTATCCTTCACAGGAGAAACAAAATCTTTTCAGGAAAAAAAAAGACATTAGGGTGGCATTTTTCAAGGGAGAGTAAAGAAGTTAAAGGAGCTGGACACCTAACTTCCTTAGGCCTGTCTGAAAATCCCAGTCTAGGGCAGTAGAACAATATGTTTTTCAAAACAGATGAATGCAGTGTTGCTGTTTGGATCATTCAGGAAGGGCAATGTTGAACACTGTTGGGGAAAAAAGTGGTAGCTCCTTCCAGAGCCCCTCTCCTCGCTCTCCTGGATTGTGACAGCACAAGCAGCAACACCCACACAACCTGTAAGCAGCTGTCACAGCTCGGATTGAGCGCCCCCTCTTGGCCACTCACCAGACTGCTGTAGGGAGACCCAGCAACTGCCTTCCATATTTTAAGCCTCCAGAGTCTGAACAGAGCCCAGGCACTGCCCGTCTTGAGCTCCCTATGCCTGCTCTCGAGGTGCTGATCCTCTATCTAGCACCCCCTGTTCAGAGTTGCAATGCAGTCCAACCCCCCCCCACCCGAATCAGTGCTGCCCTCTCAATTTACGCTGTATCTTAAACACACCCTCTCCCGGAATCCCACTGAAGACACAACACAAGCTGAACAGTTTAACTCTCTCAGGGGGCACAAGATAAGATGTAGCACATCACAAGGATGATTAAAGGATTAAAACGCAGGCCTTATAGTGCAAGACTCGGGGAACTCAATATACTTTGGTTACCAAAGAGAAGGTTAAGGGGTGACTTAATGACAGACAGTAAGTACCTACAAGGAGAACAAATATTTAACAATCAGCTCTTCAATCTAGTAGAGAAAGATATAACATTATCCAACGGCTAGAAGTTGAAATTAGACAAATTCAGATCGGAAAGAAGGCATACATTTTTAACAGTGGAAGTAATTATCCATTGGAACAATTTTTCAAGGGTCATGGTGGATTCTTCATCTCAGGCAAATTTTAATTAAAAGATCGGATATGTTTCTAAGAGATTTGCATTGGTAATTATTTTGGAGGAGTTTTATGGTACGGGCTATATAGGTGGTCAAACTAGATGATTACAATAGTCCCTTCTGACCTTATGTATAAGGCATGAATAACACAGACAGACTTGCCATAGGATTCTAACACACTATTTGCCCTTTACTTAAGCAGGAAAAATACTCAGAGAGAGTAGATCATATAGAAAACCTCCAACATCCTGAACACAATGACCCTCACTCTGGTGCACCCTCTCTGTGGGAGTCCTTTGGGGACCATCTGTGTTCAGCCAGGCAGAGTTGCCTCTGCTTCGTGAGGCTCCTGCAGCAGCCCCCCTTGGCTTGAGCTGGCGACAACGGCCAAAGACCCCAAACGGATTAGCTCCTGCCTTTCTAACCTTCCGTTCCCCCTGTCAGGTGACTCCTGGATCTGCCTCCTCGAGTGGCAGGTGAGCACTCCCCTGACAAACTGGTTCTCCTAGTTGGGAGCCAGTCCACACTCTAGGATGTTTATATTTGAATACAGGCCAATCCTAATTTAACAACACTCTAGGGCAGTGATACTCAGACTGAGGCTGAAGTGCTGTAAGTGGCTCTTCAATGTGTCTCCTGCAGCTCTTTGCAGCGCATGATATTAAAACACTGGGGTTTTAATTATTAACCAAAGTTATTAACCAATCAGGATGATTTTACTGTGTTATTAACCAATTAAGTTATTAACTTGCGCTAAGTTATTAACTGATTTGCTGTGAGAATAACATATATATGTAAACTACAGTAACTCCTCACGTAACGTCGTCTTGGTTAACATTGTTTCGTTGCTGATCAATTAGAGAACATGCTCGTTTAAAGTTGTGCAATGCTCCCTTCTAACGTTTTTGGCAGCCGCCTGCTTTGTCCACTGCTTGCAGGAAGAGCAGCCCGTTGGAGCTAGCTGGTGGGGGCTTGGAACCAGGGTGGACCGGCAGCCCCCTGTATCAGCTCCCCTACAGTCCCCGTCAGGGCCGGTGCAAGGAAGTTTCACGCCCTAGGCGAAACTTCCACCTTGCGCCCCCCCCCAGCCCTGTGGCAGATCCCTGCCCCCCCTCCTCCCTGAGGCTCCTCCCCGCGGCAGCTACCCCCCCTGGGGAGCCATGCGGCAGCTCCCCACCCCAGCTCACTTCTGCTCCACCTCCTCCCTGAGCATGCCGTCCCCACTCTAATTCTCCTCCCCTCCCAGGCTTACGGTGCCAAAAAGCTGATTGGTGCTGCAAGCCTGGGAGGCGGGAGAAATGGAGCGGCGACCGTGCGGTGGGGAGGGGGCATAGGAATGCTGTAAAAAAAATTGGGGGCACCGCTTTTTGGCGCCCCCAAATCTTGGCACCCTAGGCAACCGCCTAGTTTCCCTAAATGGTAGCACCGGCCCTGGTCCCCGTGTGGCAGACACCCAGCAGGCTACCAATTGTTGGGCTGTCCCTCCCAGTCCCACAGCCCCTCACACTGCAGGAGGGGGCCCCTCAACCCCCAGGTTCAGTGGGGACCATGACCCCTCCCCGTGCGGGGAACAGGGCCATGGGGGTGACACCCACCAATTCTGGGGGAGGGGCCGTGCCCCACTGTCCACTTGGTTGTCTCCTTCATTTACCCCCCCCCCCCCATTGTGTGGAGAGGAAGAGGGGAGGGAGCTGCTCTCTTGTGCCCAGCCCTCGGGCTCTGAGGGGGCATCAGGAAGAGGCTGTTCCAGTGCCCCTCCCCCACTGATACTGCCTCCAGGCTGGATGGTGGGGGGGCTGTTCCAGCGCCCCTCCCCCTGCTGCTACTGAGGGAGGGCCGCTTCTGGCTGTTAGCGCCTCACGCTGTCTCCCCTCCACCCCCGCCTGTGTGTGCATGCGCTGCTGCCTTGCGCCAGGGCCAGGTGGCCGAGGGGGAAGGGGGTGAGAGAAACTGGGTGCGCGCGCCTGAGGGCAGCGCTTCTACACCCTGGGAAATTTCCCAAAATCTGGGAATTTTTGAGTAAAATGTTTCAACTTGGGAAATTGGGAATTTTCATTCAAAACCTAAATAATCCTGGGAAAAATTCATACAAAGTAAAAGACTTTCCAAATCTCAAAAATCCTGGGAAGTTTTCATAAAAAGTAAAATATTTGCGCTACTTTTAAATTTCTCTCAAAATGCGTTCTTCGATTGGTGAATATTTGTCACGTGATTTTCATAATCAGGCTGTGCTGCTCTCCTATTGGTGGTGCTTCAACGTACTATATCAAGACGGCACAAGTGAAGTGACAAGTGCGCACATGCACTCACAACAAACCAACCTCAGCAACAGCTGGCTGACGGGTAATGAGGAGATGGTTATCATATGTATTTTCTAGGTAAGGTTTCTTCCAATAATTAAATATATTGCAATACTTACTGATTATGATTAATTTCTTGATCTGTCATTAAATCTCTAAAATTTTGTATTTCTTCCTTGCAGTTGCACAGAGAATGAGAACCAGAGCGTTTGGCTGTTCATAAATTTGTAACAGCACCTTCCTCCAGGCAAATATTAAATAGCTTGACCTATTGTGTTAGGTTATAATATGTTCCCTTCTTTGATTTAAATATAAATTGAAATATACATTATACTAATTATCGCATTCCATTATTTCAGAGATCTCTTTCCATTTTTTAATCTAACATAAAGGCTGGTGAGAAGAGGAAGAGGACTGCAGGAGTAGACAAAGATCCTTCCACATCTAAACAAAAACGAAACGAGGAGAGCACCCCCGACAGAGTATTGAAGACTCGGGGTGAACTTCCACCAAAAGAGAAACCATCTACTTTGAAAAAAGCCTTTCAAGACTCGTGGCTTCAAGAAGGTAAATACAAAGACTGGCTGCAGAAAGTAGAAAACAATTGCTTTTTAACTTATTGCAAATGTTGTGATATAAAAATCCAGGGAGGTACTAGTGAGTTAGATAAGCACGCTAATGGTAAAAAACATAAACAAACGGTTGAGACAGTATCTAATACAAGGAAAATTGATGATATGTTTAATAAACAAGCTTGTGAAATTAAAAAAGCACAAAAATTTGAAGAGCAAGTTCAAAATGCAGAGATTAGAATGGCTGTTACTTTGCTGAACACAATGTCGGTATTCAATCTGTGGAACACTTGACTGAAGTAGTTAAAAAATGTTTCCCTGATTGCAAAATTGCTGAGGCTGTAACATTAAAGAAAGATAAGTGTACTGCTATAATTAGCAATGTTTTGGTGCAAACTGAGACTGAGGAACTTGTAGAAAAATTGAAAGTTAATGAATTTAGATTATTCAGGTCAATTCATGTTGGCAAATATATCTGAACTGGCTAAAAAGGTTCTCACATTACCGCATTCAAATGCAGCATGTGAAAGAATTTTTTCCATGGTAACTGACATAAAAACCAAAAAAAGAAACTGTATGACAACCAAAACACTCAATTCTAGTGTAGTTATAAGGTCAGCTTTGAAAGCAAAGCAAGAGAAATGTTCTAATTTTGTAATTACTATTAAGCACTTGTATTTACATTGTAAAAATATGTACAGTAAAAATGACAGGGATAAAACCAGCAAAAATATTAATGATGGTAATGATGTTCCTAGTGACGACTCAGACCATGAGTCAGAAAATGGATAAAACTCAGAGATTATAATAAGGAAAATGAAATAAAAGAGTGTTATTTGTTCTGTTTGCTTTTTTATCTTATTTTATAATCATATGCTTATTTTTTTATTTTTTCAAAGTAACTTTGATGTACAGTACACAGCAGGGCACATGCTGTACTTACTAATACTTTTGTACGGTAATACTTTAGTGAAATTTGTGTAAAATACATTGTTTTCTATAATTTCAATACTAGTCCTCATGTGTTAAATATTTTATTTACTGTATAAAGTAAGATAAGTTTAAAATTGAAAAACATGTCTATATGTATAAAAATTATAATAAATGTGAAATAACTTAAACAAATAAGAATAATTTGGATATAATATATATTATATAGTTATTAAAAACACACATATTACGTTCCTTTGAGATTTTGAAATAAAAAACTTTATCTGGGAATTTTTCACCAGATTTGGGAAATTTTTAGCGCTAGGTTGGGAAAAGTTGGCATCACGATATAGAAGCACTGCCTCTACTTCGCTCCTCCCTCTCACTCCATCCTGTGCAGGGGGGTTATTGGGGGCTCCTGAGGGGTCACATTGGGGGGCTGTGAGGGGGTTATGGGGGGCTCAGAGGGGGGTTATGGTAGACTCAGGGGCAGGGACTGGGACAGGGGAATTTGCAATTTCAGGATCTTTGCAAGTTAAGCGGTGAGTAGCCAGGAAAACTGGCTGCTGGTGAAAGTGAAGAAGCTGCACTAACATTCTTGACCACCAGGGGGTGGTGTGGCACTGCAGGCGGCTGGGGAGTCCAGGGCTGCCAGCACAGGGCTGTTCCTGGGGGTGGTGTGCACTGGTCAGACTGGGAGGTGATAGTGATGCCGGTTATTGGTCACTGCAGGGAGTCAAAGCAGGGAGGAAGCAGAGCCTCTTCTACAATTCTTGTAGTGGGAAGCGGGGGGGGGGAGGTCTAGTGGGATAGAGAGGAGGGATGGGGGGCCTGGGAGTCAGGACTCCTGGGTTCTCTCTCCGGCTCTGTGAGGGGAGTGGGGTGTAGGGCACAGAACAAGGGTGACTGGGACTCTTCCATTGTGTTACCGGAATGACCATTGAGAGGGGTTATCTCAAACAAATGTCTTAAGCTCTCTGTACTTGCAGTCAGTGGCCCTGTGAGAGGGGCCCTCACTTTGCAGTCAGTGCTGGCCAACTGCACCAGTGTGCTGCAGGGGGTGGGGCGGGTGAGGTAGGGGCTCCAATGCACCAGTATGGCGCTAGGGGGCGCTGTGCTACATGGGCTGGGTGGGGAATCTCCCCTGGCAGTCAGGACTGGCTCCAATGCCCCAGAGTGGTGCTAGGGGGCGCTGTGCTGCAGGGAGTGGGGTCGGGCACAGCCACACAGGGAATAGGTGACAAGCACATGGCACATGAGAATAAAGACACAAACTCCACGTCTAGGCAGACACTTTATTGGGGCTGAGCAGGAGGGTTAGCGTCCACCCTCCCCAAATCCAGTCACTCGGTGCCAGGTGATTTCGGCCCCAGGCTGGCTTGGATCTGCTCCCAGGCAGGGCTGGGGAGTGTCGTGGCGCCCACAGGGTGACCGGCAAAGGGGGTCATGAGGAGCAGCAGAACCCAAAGCCACCGTTCCCAGGACAGCAGTTATAGCAGAAGCGACAAACGAAATCCTGAGCCTTCTGGAAGAGACGGAGAGACTAGAGTGAGGCCTGCCCTTATCTGACCCCCGACTACCTTCTCCCAAACCTTTCCCCTCCCAGAGCTGGGGATGCAACCCAGGAGTCCTGGCTCCCAGCTCACCTGAACTAACCACTAGACCACACTCTCCTCCTAGATTTTTCCCAAACTATTATTCCCAAGTGGGAATAATCACTTCTCTGGATCTGCTGGCAATGCTCCTAGTAATGCCCGGATCTGCCCAGAGTGTCTCTGTTTTCTGTTGCAGTGAGCCAATGGGGCACTTTGACAAATGTTACCCGTGACATGGAAATTGCCAATTTCAAGGAGGTCTCCTTGCAGGGGTCGGATCACGTCGGGTCAACAGAGCAAATGCCGCTCAGCCACCGGGGAGTGTAGTCTAGGTCCCGGTTGGAGTGGCCAACCGCGAGATCCCGGGGATGGTATAGCAGGGGGCTGTGGGTCGGGAGTGAGGGGCTCTAGCAGAGCTGGTGGGGGTGGGTAGCCCAGGGGAGCCCCGTGCATGCTGTCAGAGACCTGAGCTAATAAAGTGAAGCTGTGGGCAGGATGTGATCAGCCCCCGCCGCCGACAGCACAGCAGGGCAGGGTGTGTGTGGGCTCGGCCACGCAAACTGGGGTCCTGCCTTAGAGGGGACGTGCAGCTCCCAGCTCTGTGGCTCTGCCAGGCACTGACAATCTGGGCTGCTGTAACCAGACGGGGTCACACCGTGAGTAGGGCTTGTGGAGTCAGTGATTGGCAGGGGAGGAGAGATTCCAGTAAGGACCGGGCTGGATGAACAGCTGTTTACCTACAATCCACATACTTATGGGAAAAGACTCTTGTGGTTATAAAATATGGGACTTTTTTTACCAAAATGCTTCCATCTCTAACCAGGGGACAACACCCTGATTCTCAGCCCCCTGCTCTGACCTGCTAGACCCCCCCAAAAGTGGGGTAGAACGAGGGTTGTCAATTTTGGTTGGACGTATTCCTAGAGATTTCATCACATGACATAATATTTCATTAAAGCTTAATCTTCAATTCCAGGAGACACCCTGGAGGGTTGGCAACCCTAGAGAACCCAGGAATCCTGGCTCCCAATCCATCTGCTATGATCCATTATACCTCCCTTACCTCCCAGACCTGGTGCTGGAATCAAGGAGTCCTGACTCCAATTCCCTTTAACACCCTTTCACACCACTCCACAGTCTGGCCTTCTTGTTTGGAGGACACAGGCCAATATTTTAAAAATTGGCCAGAGATTTTCACTGACTCCATGTTCAGCTGAATCAGCTTGGAAAAGATTCCCGGAGGTGCTGCTCTCCCAGACTCCAGTGCTGTGGGGACTTTTCATTAGTTATATTACAGAGGTGCCCTGATAGACCCTGACAGATCAGGGTCCCATTAGGCCGGGCATTGCCCGGACACAGTGAGAGACAGTCCCTGCCCCAGCTGAGGAAACATTTTGAAACAAACCAATTCACTTCACTTCAGGTCATTCCAAAATTTCTCTTTGAAATGTCTGTTGGACTTGGGTTTTCTCTTTTGTGTGTATTTTTCCCGTTTGTTATATTTCAGTTCTGTCGGCTATTTCAGATCATGTCAGTAACTGTGGGGCATAATATGCACTAGACTCCGAGATTCGAAGGCAGAAGGGACCATTGTGATCATCTCGTCTGACCTCCTGTGTCACACGGGCCTGAGAACGGCCCCCAAATAATCCCTAGAGTGGATCTTTTAGAAAGACATCCCATCGTGATTTATACATTGCCAGTGATGGAGAACCCACTCCCCACCCCCACCCTGCTTGGTAAGCTATTCCAGTGATTCATTATCCTCACTGTTAAAAATCTGCACCTTTCCCAGCTGAATATATCTAGCTTCATCTTCTAGCCATTGCATCATGTTACAGCTTCTCTGAGAGATTGAAGAGCTCGTTATCAAACATCTAATTCTTCCAAGACTCCCTGCAGGCTACAACAGGTGATTATAAACAACTCCTGGCTTGTCACCATGGGACAGAGCAGAGCACAGGACGGATTCTATTCTGAGAACACAACACAGTAGCTGAAATCGTCCATTCGTTTTATTTGATTTTGTTCCTAAACTCCTTCAGGGAAGCTGCTGCTCGGCGCAGATCGGACACCCGGCCTTTCCTGTCGCTTGCAGCGGCCGCATTCTGTTCTCAGGCGCTAGCTCGCTCCGTGCTTGGGTGGGGACGGCTCTCGAGCGGGGAACCACCCCCCTGCCCGGAGTGTCTCCTGTTCAAGTTGCAGTGAACCAGTGGGGTAATTTGACACAGATTCCCCATGACATGGAAATTCCCAGTTTCAAACAGGGCTCTCAGGGCTTGGATCCTGTTGGGTCTGCAAAGCAAATGCCGCTCAGCCACCGGGGAGTGTAGTCTAGGTCCCAGTTCGAGTGACTGGCCGTGAGATCCCAGGGCTGAGCTAGCAGGGGGCTGCGGGTCGGGAGTGAGGGGCTCCGGCAGAGCTGGTGGGGGCGGGGAGCGTAGAGGAGCGCATGTCGAATGTCTCTACCTCGCAGGCTATCAGAGACCTGAGCTAATAAAGCGGAGCTGCGGGTGCTGGATTTACACCCTGACAGGATCTGATCAGCCCCCGCCGCAGACAGCACAGCAGGGCAGGGGCGTGTGGGCTCGGCAGCGCAAACCAGGGTCCTGCCTTAGAGGGGGACGTACAGGCCCCCAGCTCTGCGGCTCTTCCAGGCACTGAAAATCCCTCTGATACCAAAGGGTTCACGCTGCGAATAGGGCTTGCCCCGCTCTTTCTTGGCCAGCAACCGCAAGGGGTCCTGAGTCCAGGGGTAGAGAACCCAGGAGTCCTGACTCCCAGCCCCACCCACACTAGATCCCACTCCCTCCCAGAGCTGGGGCTAGGCCAGACTCTCAGCCCCTCCCCAACACGCAATGTGTGGCATTCCCAGATTTGCAGCCCCAGAGCCAGGATTTCGGCCTGTTACTGGAACATGCCTGGTTAACGATTAACCCCTGAACCCGCCTGGGAGCCAGGCATGGGCCAGGGGGCTGGATCCTTGCTCTCTGCCCCTCACCCGCTCCCCGCAAGGTGTCGGAGAAGTGGGGCCACCTGGCCTTTGAATTTAGGGGTGTCTGGGGATCGGGGACATTTTTAATCCAAAGCTAAAGGGGTGAATTCCGCCCCCCCCCCCGCCATCTATGCTGGCTGTGGAATGGGGAGCAGGCTCTGATATCACTTCTGTACATGGCATTAGTCAGAGTCATGTGATGAAATCTCCAGGAATACGTCCAACCAAAACTGGCAACCCTCGTTCTACCCCACTTTGCGGGGTCGAGCAGGTCAGAGCAGGGGGCTGAGAATCAGGACTGACTGGCAGAGGGTGTTTTCACCTGGTTAGAGACGGAAGCATTTTGGTAAAAAAGTCCCATATTTTGAAATCACAAGAGTCTTTTCCCATAAGGATGTGGATTGTAGGTAAACAGCTGTTCATCCAGCCCCGTCCTTACTGGAATCTCTCCTCCCCTGCCAATCACTGACTCCACTGGCCAGGAGGGCTGTGAGCTAGTGAATAAATACAGGCCCCTGTAGCTCCCAGCTCCACTCGGTTGCGCAGAGAAGACCCAACCCCAAGAGAAGATGAGAGTCCAGATGCTGGCTGTCCTGCTCCTGTTCGTGTCCCTCCTTTGTGCCGAGGGAATCCGCGGAGCATCCCTGGCTGGGGTGAGTGGGGTACCCTGTTCCATTCCTGGTGTGTCAGGCGCTGCTCAGACACACAGCAAGAGGCTGACCCTGCCCCAAAGAGATTCCGATGCAGTAAAGGGTGGGAGGGGAAACTGATGCTCTGTCTGGGGAAGTGAGTTTCTCCTGGTCACACAGCAAATCAGCAACAGAGCTAGGAATGGAATTCAGCAGTCCTGCCTCTCAGACCCCCCCTCCCATCCCACTCTCCCTCTGCTGCTCTAATGCAGTGGATTTCCCTCCCCTCCCAATGCAGGGGATACACCCCAGGAGTCCTGACTTCCAGTGCCCCTGCTCTGAGCACTAGACCCCGCTCCCCTGCCAGAGCTGGGGACAGAGCCCAGCAGTCCGCTCAGGACGTGCTTTAGAGACGGGCGTTAGATTCCCCATGATCCCACCGAAATCATGACTGCTGGTCAAACAGACATGTTGGGCACTAGTGACTCCCTGCTCTCCCGCTCTGACAGGGCTCGGAGTCCCAGCACTCGGAGGAAGGACGAGGCGAGTCCAAGGTGATGGTGAAGAGAGAAGCGGTGAGTAGTGGGAGGTGGCTTCACTTGGGTTACTGCTGGGACTGATGCGGGGAGGGGAGGGGTATGCTGGGTGCCATGGGCTAACTCCAATAAAATACTGTGATAGGTGGTTTGACAGATTTATGTCTAAAATATCCCCTACGTTGAGTGAATTAATATCCAGTGGTAGAGAGTCCCATAGGCTAACCAAAGGAAACCCTGTGGTAGGGAGTCCCATGGGTTAACCCCAACATATCCTGTGGCAATGAGTTCCACAGTTTAACACCAATACTATTGCATGGGTTAACCCCAATAACATCTCATGGCAGATTCCTACCAACAAGCATGTCTCCTGCCCAGCAGAGGGCAGCGTTGTTCAGTCTGTGAACTCTGACATCCTGCAGAGAACATAACCCTTTAGTACTCACTTATTGCTGGGAGTCAAGAATAGAATCCAGGAGTCCTGATTCCCAGCCTTGTCCTTCCTCTGCTCCTTCCAGCTCCCTATCTAACCACTAGACCCCACTCCCCTCCCAGAAGCCTTTAAAAATTTAAATTCTTCTTTAGGGATCAAAAAGTGTCTCTAACACCACATGGGAGTAACAGGTTGGGGAAAAGCTGGGAGGGGACTGGGAGTCAGCACTCCTGGGTTGTGTCCCCTGTTCTGGGACGGGAGCGGGATCTCGTGGTTAGCGTAGAGGGGCTGGGAGCTAGGACTCCTGGGTTGTGTCCTCAGTTCTGGGAGGGGAGTGGGGCCTGGTGATTAGTGCAGGGAGGCTGGGAGCCAGGACTCCTGGGTTGTGTCCCCGGCTCTGGGAGGGGAAAGCGGCTTGGGAGAACATAGTTGGGGCGGGTTGGTTAAGGGCAGGTCTCACTCTAGTCTCTCCATCTCTTCCTGAAGGCTCAGAGTTTCGCTGCCTGTCGCTTCTGCTGTAACTGCTGTAGGATGAGCGGCTGTGGGTTCTGCTGTGACTTCTGACCCCCTTTCCTCGCCACCCTGTGGGCACCGTGAGGCTCCCCAGCCTTTCCTGGGAGCAGATCGAAGCCAGCCTGGGGCTGAATTTGCCTGGGTTCAGGGGGACGCTAACCCTCCTGCTCAGCCCCAATAAAGTGTCTGCCTAGATGTGGAGTTTGTGTCTTTATTCTCACATGCCATGCTTATAGTGGGAAAACTTCCCAGTGTAGACAAGGCCTTAAACTGTAAGATTTTGGGGGCAGGGGCAATCACTTATGTGGATGGGCCCTGAACCAGGAGTGGGCCCCTGTCCATGCTATTCTCATACCACTGCTAATAAAACCAGCAGGATTCATCTTGGAGAAAGCCACAACATTGTTTACAAGGATTTTATGGCCTGTCTAGCAGTTTGTTCCTTTATCCCTGTCTGGCGCATGTAGAGAGGTTTATGAGTCTGTCATTAGCTGTAAACTAACAGGCCACGGATGCTGTATGTGTTATTATTGCCGGCACAGAGGCCCGAGGACAGCAACAGTGGGGTTTGTTGCCCGGTGTGCTTCGCGTCAATAAACATACCGGGGTGGAGAAACAATCAAAGTTTATTTGAGATCTCAAAGTGGTGCAAGGAGACAGGCAAGTCTCAAATCAAGCACACCAGCAAAAACAGTTTCTCTATTCTTATACATTTTACAACTAAGCCCCCGCTTTCTTCCCCTCTCTACCTCCCACCACTCCCCCACCCCTCTCTACCAAAGGCATGTTTATACATTTAAGCAATTAAATCATTCTAGGGCTATAAATCTAGCTTGTTAGTAACACTCCTCTAAACAGTTATTTGGTCCTGTTTACCCTTAGTTTATTACCCCTTCTCCAGCTAGAAACATGCAAACCTCATCAGTATCGCTTGGTACCTGTATGAGCAGGCTCATAATTGATAACTGACTGTTTACACATTCCAATTTCTGTCCTTGGCTTTTGAGGTCGATTAGAGTTAAACATGGAAGGACAGAGTTTAAACATGGAAGAACTTTGGTTCACATAGGCCTAATGACGTCAACATTATGAAACCTCGTGGGCTGCACAGATCCTGGTGTAAATTAGGAGGGCTGCTCCCCAAAATCTCTCCTCTCCCTAATATTATGCTGATGCCCCGTCCCGTCAATAAGAGGGCTTCCAAGAATGTCCTGTATTCCACCAGGGAGAGGGGTAGTTACAGAGACACTGACACCCTGCGAGCTGGGAGGAGCTAGATGTGAAATCCCCTCACTAGGCATTTTTTGCAGCTTATTATATGGCTTATTAGCTGGCATCTTGGTTACTGGGTATAAGGACCTTCCTGAGGAATACCAGGTACTAAAGGGATTTTAAATCTAGCAGAGTAAGAACCAACCGCTCGAAGTTAAAGCCAGGCAAATTCAAATAAGAAATAAGGCCCAAATTTTTAACAGTGATGGTGATTAACCATTGGAAGAATCTCCCCAGGGACGTGGTAGATTCTCTCACTCCTGATGTCTTCAAATCCAGGCTTGATGCCCTAGTCAAACTCAAGTAGTGGGCTCAGGAGCGGGGACACTGGGTGAATTTCTCTGGCCTGCGTTATCCTGGAGGTCAGACTAGATGATCATAATGGTCCTTTGTAGCCTTAACATCTAGGTCTCTGTGAAAAGTGCCCCGTACTTCACACTTGTTTTCTTTTCCCTTCCAGCCGTAGAGGTTCAAACAGCAGGGTGATCACTGAAATGTCAGCTGGGAACCAGGCTCTGATGATAAGAAGGAAGATCCATCTTCCACACTCTGATCTCGTAAATCAAATGCTAACCGCAAATTGCATAGTAACAACTGCTGTGGGGGGCTGGGGCAGGAATGATGTTAATAATATATGGATATACCTATCTCATGGAATTGGAAGGGACCCTGAAAGGTCATTGAGTCCAGCCCCTACCTTCACTAACAGGACCAAGTACTGATTTGGCCCCAGTTCCCTAAGTGGCCCCCTCAAGGATTGAACTCACAACTCTGCGTTTAGCAGGCCAATGCTCAAACCACCGAGCTATTCCTGCCCTCTGAGAGTTGATTTTGCTGCCTTTAATCAGCAAGCAGACAATGGGGACGTTCACTAATGTTTACACCAAGAACAGCAGAAGCTCCACCAGGACTGAAAATAAATCTCACCAGCAAACCATTTCTCTCCTCTCCCTGTTCATTAGTGACAAATTTAATATTTTTCTGTGCATCACAATGGAATGTTGCACCATTTAAGATCGTGCCAATTCCTATTCAAGGGTGGTACGAAGGCTGGTCTGGGCTAAGGCACCGGGACTCAGGACTCCTGCTCTCAGTTGCTGGCTCTGCTACAGAATCTCTGTGTGACCTCATGCAAGTCACTTATCCTCTCAGCCCCCTCACCTATAAAAGGGTAAGAATAATCCTTACCTGGACTGTTTAGAGTGTGAACTCTTCGGGGGCAAGGACTGTCTCCCTCTGTGTGTGTCTGGGCAGCGCCTGGCACAACTGGGCCCTGATCTCAGCTGAGGCAGTAATTGTCTCTTGCTGTGTGTCCATGCAGTGCCTGGCTGTCACGGAGTGTGCGGGAGTCAGGGCCCTGCACCCCCGCACTTCCTGCAATTCGCCATGACTCTCACCCAGCCAGTAAAGCAGAAGGTTTATTAGACGACAGGAACAAGGTCTAAAACAGAGCTTGTAGGTAGAGAAAACAGGACCCCTCAGTCAGGTCCATCTTAGGGGGTGGGGAGCCCAGATCCAGGATCTGGGCCTCCCCCCGTCTCCCCAGCCAGCTCCGAACTGACACCCCCTCCAGCATCTCCTCTGCCTTTGTCTCTTTCCTGGGCCAGGAGGCCACCTGATCTCTTTGTTCTCCAACATCTTCAGTTGGCACCTTGCAGGGGAGGGGCTCAGGCCATCAGTTGCCAGAAGACAGGGTATAAGCCATTCTCTCTGCAGACAGCATCACACCTGGCCTCTAGGGCTCTGCAACAATCACACACCTTATCCCACCACCTAGATCCTTAAGAAATGCAAAGAGAAAACTGAGGCACCCACACAGTATTCAGAGAAAACATTAAGAACATTCCCACTTAGTCACATCTCTCCCCCCATTCGAGACCAAACTGAGCAGGGTCACTTTAGCCGGTGACCTGAGGAAGTTAGAACCCACCAACGTTCCCATGGATGCCCCAGCATCTCTCCCATTCCTTGGTGGGAGTTACACCAGGCCCTTCCAGTTTCACGCCCTTCTTTGGGTCGGGTGTGCTCGATGGCAGTCGCAGGCCGCATATGGGAAGGTTTATGTGGCCTGTGCTCTTGTGCCACCCCACAACCCCTGGGGTTAAAACTAGGATCGGATCTTCTCCCAGCGCTCCAGTCTGGAGGGCTGCGATTCGGGCTCTCTTGGTTAAGAGCCCCCATCTTGACCTTGGCCACCCTCTGCCCAGGTGTCTCTGTCACCAGCAGCTCGGCATCAGCCCCTTTCATTTGATGCAGCCACGTCAGAGGAGAGTGGTCAGTGTACACAGTAAAGCGCTGCCCAAATAGATACGGCTGCAGCTTTTTAAGGGCCTGCCCCATGGCCAGGCATTTCTTCTCTATGGCCACATAGTTCTGTTCCTGGGGCAGCAGCATCTTGCTCAGGTACCCGATGGGGGGTTTCTCCCCCCTTAGCATGGGCCTGCATCAGCACCACGTCCAGCCCTGTGTCTGAGGCATCAGTGAACGCTGTAAAGGGCTTGGCAAAGTCTGGGTTTACCAGATTTATCGGGCCCTGGATTAGAGCCTCCATCAGCGCACAGAGAGCCCTCTGGCACTGCTCGGTCCAGACCACCTCATCTGGCTTCTCCTTCTCACATAGCTCATTGATGGGGGCAGCTAAAGTGGGGTACAAAGCCCTGGTAGTACCCCGCCATCCTGATAAAGGCCTGGACCTGCTTCTTAGCCTGGGTAATGGGCCAATCTCTGATCATCTCCACCTTGGCCGGCTCTGGGCTTGGGCAACCGCGCCCCACCTTGTGGCCCAGGTACGACACCTCTGCCATCTCCACCTTACACTTTCCAGATTTTACCGGCAGTCCTGCCTCCTTGAGGCAGCCCAGCACTGTCTTCACCTGGGACACGTGTTCCTCCCAGGTCTGGCTAAAGACACAGATATCGTCAATGTACGCCAGGGTCAAGTTCTCCATCCCCCTCAATAACCGATCCACCCGGCGCTGGGAGGTGGCCGATGCCCCCTTGAGGTCGAAAGGCAGGACCAGGAACTCAAAGAGCCCCAAAGCGGGGGTGAAGGCAGATTTCAACCTGGCATCTTGGCCCACAGGTACCTGCCAGTCGCCCTTGGTGAGATCCATAGTACGGAGGTAATGAGCCCCCCGCAGCTTGTCTAGAATCTCACCAGGCCTAGGCATGCGGTAAGCATTGGATGATGGCATTAAGCTTCTGATAGATCGACCCGTCTTTCTTGGGGGCCAGCCCCACGGGCAAGGCCAATGGGCTGTTGAACGGCTGCATCACGTCTAAAGCCATCATGTCCTTGACCTCTCTCTCCAGGCTCTGGGCTCTTCTCCAGTGACTCTGAATGGAGGACACTTGATGGAAGGATTGGCTCCCATCTCAGGGAAGAACAGGGCCCACACTCCAAAGGGGTCCCAGCCCAGCCCGCTCTTCTCCGCTTCCTGCCCACCGCTCTCTCTCCTGTGGGGGCAGAAGCTGGGTCTTGCCAGATCCTGCAGCAGGGCAGGCTCTGACGGCAGCCAAGCTCTCCCCTCCCCCACCTCTTCCCCAGAGCGTGCCGCGTTCCTGACCCTCCCACTCCTAGTGCTTCCCCTGCTGCTGAACAGCTGATCGCCCGCACGAGGGAGGGGGAGGGGGAGGAGTGGAGCCGCAGTGCGCTTGCTGTTCAGAGGAGGAGGTATAGATGAGGCGGGGATGGGGCCTTGGGGAAGGGGCTGGAATCGGAGCATACCCCCTCCAGCCCCCTGCCATGAGCCACTCAGGGTAGGGAGCTGGGAGCACCCCCACAACCCCAGCCCACACACCCAACCCCCTACCCTGACTCCTGCACCCCCTCACACCCCCACCCTGAGCACCAAAAGGGAGCTCCTGCACCACCCCCAACATTCCCACCTGCAACCCCTCACACCCCCAGCCTTCTGCCCTGACTCCTGCACCCCCCCACACACTCAGCTCCTACACCCCCTCTACAGCCCCGACCCCCCTGCCCTGACTCCTGCATCCCCTTCATACCCCCATCCCTCTGTCCTGACTGATACCAGAGACCTCTGTGTTCCTGGGGAACCAGGGTGCAGTATCCAGCCAGACTCATGAAAGACACCCTCCCCGAGCCTCTGCTTAAACCAAAACCCATCAGAAAAAGAAAACTTGCAGAGAGCAGTGACGGGCGTTGGGAGACACACCTAGACCCCTCCTGACAAGGGTGACAAGATGAAGACATCTCCATTAGCATACAGAATGGAGAGCATAGACAACTCCCCTAGCCTCATCTGCATGAAAGATGGGACAGGAAGACATCTCAATTAGCATACAGAATGGAGAACAGAGAACCACACTGAATTCTGGGACCAGAAAAAGCAGGGAAGCACTGCATCCTGGGAATCTCTGCTCCAGATGCTAATGAACCTACGCCTGCACACACCCAGCTCAGCAGTGATCAGAGCAATTCTAGTAATGAATCCTTAATTGATATCCAAATAGTGAAGCAGCCTAGTTGCTTTGTGAGCTCCCTGGAAGAAAAACCACCCATAGCCAAGAGTGATCAGCTCCTATTGTCTAGTCTAAAGAAAACCCTTGAGTCATCAGCTTACCTATAAACAAATCTAGTGTTCTCCCTTCAACCATTGTAATTTCTCTACAAAAATCCCTACTCACCCTCTAGTCAGGGTTCTGATGCTTAGATCCACACTATGCATCAGTTCCACTGGAACGTCATCTTCTCCTGACTGATCGTGCTGGGGGCTCTGCCTGTCTCCAGCATTCAGGACCCTCCACTACCACCATCACCTGGGAACCCCGACCAGTTCAAGCCTTGTGGAGTGGGTGAGACCCCCCCTCTTTCTCTCTCTCTCTGTTTTCCTTTCTACCTTAGGTATTAACAATAAATAACTGCTATGGTTAAGTTGGTTGCTTCTCTCTCTCCTGCTGAACTTTACTCGTTTGTGTTTTTAGCTTCCCCCATTCACTCTACAGCAATGCTTCTTTTACCTAAGCTAAAGATCCCTGCAGCGCCCAAAATACTGTGGGGTTTGCTCATGGAGTAGGTTACTGCCAGTACAATTGTCTTGGGGGAGTGGGGTTAGGGACGTGCTGAATTTGGGACGCATAAGGGTAACAGCTTGAAAGTGCTGCTTGACCCAGTCCATGGAGCCCAAGGGCATATAAGGAGAGACAGCTTGAAAGTGCTGCTTCCTCCAGCCCAGTGAGTCCAGAGACATACAAGGGGTCAGCTTGACAGTGCTGATTGACCCGGTCTGCTCAGACTTGCTCTGTTAATGTACGTATGGGTGTGTGGGTGTTCATCCGGTTCTGGGGTGGGAGTAACCCAGCCCTAGGGACCCTAGGTCCTGCAGGATAGCTCCATTGGGAGGGGACTTGCAGAAGGGAGAAGTAGAGCTCCATATGTAAACACAAGTGACACAAGCAGTACATTGACAGGATTACAGAACCCCCTTCCCCAGAGGAGAAACCCAAATAAATGAGCATACCCCAAAGTAATGGGCACATCTGGTAACATGACTCCTGCATCCCCCTCATGCCCCCAGCCCTCTGCCCTGACTCCTGCACCCCCTCACACCCCCAGCCCTCTGCCCTGACTCCTGCACTCCCCCCACACACTGAGCCCCCTGCACCTCTCACACCCCAGCGCTCTGCCCTGACTCCTGCACCCCCCACACATACTCAGACCCTGCACCCCCGCTACCCCCCCAGCCCCCCGCTCTCACTCCTGCACCCCCTCACACCCCAGCCCCTACCCTGACTCCTGCACTCCCCCCACACACTGAGCCCCCTGCACCTCTCACACCCCAGCGCTCTGCCCTGACTCCTGCACCCCCCACACATAGTCAGACCATGCACCCAAGCTACACCCCCCCCAGCACCCTGCTCTGACTCCTGCACCCCCCTCACACCCCAGCCCCCTGCCCTGACTCCTGCATCCCCCCCACACACCCAGCTCCCCTCCCAGACTCCTGCACTCCACACACACACACCCAGCCCCCTGCCCTGACTCCTGCACCCCTCAGACACACCCAGCCCCCTGCACCCCTCACACCCCCAGTCTTCTGCCCTGACTCCTGCAACCCTCAGACACACCCAGCCCCCTGCACTCCTCAGACCCCCAGTCTTCTGCCCTGACTCCTGCACCCCCTACACCTCCCAGCCCCCTGCCCTGACTCCTACCTCCCCTCAAACTTCCCCAGCCCCTCCACACCCCATGCCCTGACTCCTGCACCACCCACATCCCCACCTCCACCCTGAGCATCAAATGGGAGCTCCTGCCCCCCCCCACATTCCCATCTGCAAACCCTCACACCAAATGGGAGCTGCCCCAGGTAAGGACTCCACACCTCAACTTCCTGCCCCAACCCTGAGCCCCCTCCCTCACCCTAGCTCCTGGCCAGACCCCGCACCCCAATCCCCAGCCTGCTCCTGCACCCTAACGCCTTCCCAGACCCTGCACCCCAGCCCTGTGCTCAGTGCACCCCCACCCTCAGCTCAGTGCAGACAGACACGAAGAGAATGGGATAGAATGAGGGAGAAGGTAGGTAACCGCTCTATGTGGGCAGGGGTGGGGGGAACCTGTTTACCCCCTCCCCAGCCTTGCTCTGCTTGCAGTTTATCCCCAGCCCATCCAGTGCTCCAGGGACCAACCCTAGCTCCTGCCCCACTGTGCTCATCTTGCCCCTGGCCCAACCTCGCTGCAGCTGGGGACCAATCCTCCCTCCCCCCACACCGTGCCCCGCTGTCAGGGGCGATAAAAATCAATGACTTTTTTAAAAAAATTAAAAAACAGATTTTTTTTAATTTAAATCAAAGTTTTTGAGGAAAAAAACTATCTAAAGATACTTTTAATTAAGATACATTATATCTCATCATGGAATAGTGATTATAAATTATAATTCTATAGTATGAGACAATCTATTTGTGTAATGTTTAAGAGAAGTTTTATAAATGAGTTCCAATAGTTCATGGATTAGGGACCCAATTTTCGGGGGTTCCAGGGGCTTCTGTACAGATTTTTTAGGTTAATCTTTTTATCTACCCAATGGGACTCAGTGCTCAGTCCAGAAGATACCATCAGAGATGCTTAGCTTTGCAGGTCTCAAACTGTGGATTTGTGTCTCCACAGATAACATGCTTGTTAACAGCAAAAATGTTTTAAAATAAATAAATAAATATAGATAGAGACGTGAGAAATAACAGACCTCAACTCTACTGTCCCTTTGCAAATGTGTGTACACAGAGTCAATCCCTTACCTCTCTCTATTAAGTGAAAAGTTTCAAAAAGTTCAATGAACAGAAGATTGTTGGGGGCGGAATAGATCTGGACAAGAAGAAGTCTGGAGATAAATGTGAGAAGCGAGGGACAGATGCTTTTCTGTTAAAATATTATGTTTGCTGTTGAAGAAAAAAATCCAGAATACTTAACATAGTTGTTTTAGTTAAATAAAATAATTTAAATGTCTGTCTGATGATGTTCGCCTCCTAATACAGCCTGGCAAGAAAATCCTCCAAATATTAATGATTAACCTGTTGAACTGGAGATAGTTCACCTCCCAGTGACTTCATAAATATCTGCTTCAATTATCTTTGGTAAATGAAATAACCAAACAATCATTCATTTTCTGATATACCTGTAAAACTCACCAAAATAAATCACTCTTTAAACATGTATAGGGTGTACCTTCTAAAAATGAAACCTACATCTATCTCTGAGTTGTGAAGACTATGTATTAAGGTTATAACAACCAACAAGAACGCACTTTTATGTAGAAAACCATGATTAAATCAAGTCTTCCTGACTAATGATTTAAATCAAATCCTCCCTGCCCACTGTGCTCTTGCTCCTGGCCCCTTCATTCCCCAGGGGGCCCCACAAAAAGTTAATCTGGCCCTGGGAGATCCACTGGGGGTCTTCCCCCTTCTCCTCCCAATCATCCCTTACCAGGCTCAGAGGACCCCTCACTCTCCTCCCATACAGCAGCTCGAAAGGGAAGAACCCTGTGGATTCCTGGGGCACTTCCCTGTACCGCAGGTGGGGCAGCTACTTGTCCCAGTCCTGCGGATGCTGGTTCATAAAAGTCCTCAGCATCATCCTCAGGGTCTCATAAAATCTCTCCACAGGCCTGTTGGACTGAGGGTGATATGCAGCGGCCCAGGTGCGCCAGACCCCACATTTCTCCCACAATCCCCAGAGCAGGGCTGACTTAAAATTGGACCACTGATCTGTAAGGACCTCGCTGGGAACCCCAACTCTGCTGAAGATGGTCAGCAGCACGTCTGCCATGGTGTCTGCCTCGGTGGAGGACAGAGCCACCACCTCCGGGTAGCGGGTGGCGAAATCCATCACCACCAGGATGTATTTCTTCCCCTAACAGGTCGCCTTGCTGAGGGGTCCCACTATGTCCATAGTCACCTTCTGGAAAGGTTCATCTATGATGGACAGGGGTCTCAAAAGACTTTTATGAACCAGCATCCGCAGGACTGGGTCTCAAAAGAGCTTCACCCTTATCCCGGGCCTTCCCCACCCTCTGGCAGGGGTTACAGGACCTATTGGACTGCGTCACAGACTCTGGGCCAGTAAAAGTTCTGCAGCAGCTGCTGCCTGGTCCACTGGATCCCCTGGTGTCCTGAGAGAGGGACATCGTGGGCCAGGTACAATAACCTGCAGCAATACTTCTGGGGCACCACCAGCTGCCTCCTGATTCCCCACAGTTCTACTTCCCCTTGGGGAGCCCATTCCCAGTACAGGGATTTCTTCTCCCACAGGACTCTGTCCCTGCAGCCTGTTCCCTCTCACTGGCTGGCCTGGGGTCACAGCCCCGCTGAGCCGTGCCCCTGGTAGCTCCATCCCTGCCATGGAATCACTTCCCAGCAGCACCTCAGGACAAGGCAAACCTGGTTGGCAGCCGTCCTGCCCTGCCTGTGTGTCCCCCCACTCAGCTGGGGTCTCGGCTCCCACCATGCTCAGCGCTGCCCTTGCTAGGGTTACCATATTTCAGCAAGCAAAAAAGAGGACGGGAGGAGCCCCGCCCTAGCCCCGCCCCTGCCCCTCCCACTTCCCGCCCCCCCAGAACCCCCAACCCTCCCCCCGTTCCTTGTCCCCTGACTGCCCCCTCCTGGGACCCCTGCCCCTAACTGCCCCCCAGGACTCCACTCCCTATCTAAGCCTCCCTGCCTCTTGTCCCCTGACTGCCCCAACCCTTATCCACACCCCCACCCCCAGACAGACCCCTGGGACTCCCACGCCCCATCCAACCACTCCCCACCCCCTGACAGCCCCCCCCCGAACTCCCAACCCATCTAAACCCCTCTTCTCCCTGTCCCCTGACTGCTCCGATCCCTCTCCGCACTCCTGCCCCCTGACAGCCCCCCCCAGAACTCCCAACCCATCTAAACCTCTCTGCTCCCTGTCCCCTGACTGCTCCGATCCCTCTCCCCACTCCTGCCCCCTGACAGCCCCCCCCCAGAACTCCCAGCTCCCCACCCCCCTGCTCCTTGTCCCCTGACTGCCCCTTCCTGGGACCCCTGCTCCTAACTGCCCTCCAAAACCCCACCCCTAAGCCTCCCTGTTCCTTGTCCCCTAACTGCCGCCTCCTAAGACCCCCCCCAACTGCCCCCCAGGACCCTACCCCCTACCTGTACCCTGACTGCCCAAAACTTTCTCCACCCCCCCCAAAAGCCCCCCCCCGTTTCTTGACTGCCCCCGGTCCCCCTTACCCTGCTGCTCAGAACAGGGTGTTGGGCTCTGTGCGAGCCGAGCCGGACACGTGGCTGCGCTCCCCAGCACAACAAAACCCGGTCCCTGGCCCTGCACAACAAAACCCGGTCCCTGGCCCTGCACAGTGCTGCCGGACCGGGATGCAGGAGAGGCCAACTCAGAATGCAGGGCGGCTCCAGCTCCTCTACAGCTGCTCAGGAGTCCAGCCCGGGATTTTTCTGCAGCCCTCCCAGCCGCTCGCTCTGCCGGGGGAGGGGGAAATCCCGGACATTGTGAGTGCTTTACAAATTCCCCCCGGACGCTATTTTTAGCGCGAAAAGGAGGACATGTCCGGGTAAATCCGGACGAATGGTAACCCTAGCCCTTGCTGTCCCAGTGGGAGCAGGCAGCGAGCTCGCTGCTTTGGTCACAGCATCAGAGCCTGCATGAGCCCCCTCTCCGGTGTGCAGGGGGGCGGGGAGCATCTCTCCCTGCCACTCAGCCCCAGGGGTTTGGTTACAGCCCCAAGCTTAGCAGCTCCTCCCCCATGCCAGCCATGTCATTTGCATTTTCACTGACAATTTCAATCTCAGGCAGTTGGTTCCCTGGATTCAAATTCAGATCCTCGGCTGTTACAGGAGCAGGGCCTGGATCCTGTCCCAAAGAGAGACAGTCATCTCACAACAGGACTTCACAGCCCATATCTTGGAGAACCCTAACTACCAGCCAGCCCGACCCCTCCTGTGTCTGCACAGGGATCTGGGCCATAGGCAGAGCGAGGGACTTCATCCCTGGGACCTTTACCCAGGTCACACAGCCCCTCAGCATCTGGTGAGGCTGCACAACCCAGAGCCTGACAACAGTTCTCTCTGTCCCAGGGTCTCACCACCCCAGAAACGTCTCCCCATTGACCACCTTCCGCTCCCACTGGGGGTCTGAGGGGCCTGAGCCCAGGAGAATACAAACAGACATATAGGCTGGGGTCAGGAGTGGAAGCCTGTCCACTACCCCACCCATCTGGCTGACAGCATCTATGACCTTGGGACCCAGCAAGGGAGCTAGATACCAGGGCTTTTCCGCAGGGTCCCACTGGTTCAAATCGCCAGCCTGCTCAAAGGCAGTGCGGTGGGCATCCACACACCCTGCCCCTTAACCAGGGGCAGCAATTTAGTATCGAGGTTAGTAAGAGCATAAATATCAGTGATCCCCTCCTCACGTCATGTAGCTTTATACATATCAGGGCAATAAACCAGTGAATGAGAATGATTTTGGGGCAGATGCGCAGTTCATATAAATTTGCCATAGTTTCATGGGAATCAACGGGGCCATGTTCCCACTGCTGTAAAATGTCCCGAGAAGCACTGGAATCAATACACCACATCCCCAGATGCTATAAATTGTCCATGGCCCCAATAGGTTGATGGAATATCCGTTGGAGCCCTATAGGTGTTACCACAATACACATAATAAATATTCCCCCTTTTGCAGGAATCTGGTAGCGTAAAGACCGGCAACGTGGGTGACGGCAGCTTTGACGACAACAGCATAAGTACCAGAGATTACCTCTCCATGCTATGTAGCTTCACACACATCAGTGAATGGAGCCCGTTTCAGCTAGTTTCATTTCTGGTAACGTTTGCTTTTGAGGAGCATTGACTGCATTTGTCCATGTTGTGAACGCAGCATGGAAAGTCCACCAACTCCACAGGGCTTATGAAAATCTCCAGAGGCTTATAGGAGATTGACTTCCTCTCCCACAGTCTCTGGGGTTGCAATGAGGCATGCCAGAAGGGGCTTATTCATATCACCCGGAAAGCATTCTGCTTGGAGCTACTTCAGGTGGTCCCCAGGTGAACACGTCTTTGGGCGGCTTATATGAGATTTCCAGGGTTGATGGGAGGTTGTCATCTCCACTATTCCTGCTGGGCACCCCTGTAATATCCTGACAGACAGTCTTGCACATCACCCACAAGGCATTGCACATGGAAGATATCCCAAGAGTTTTGGGACACATACGCACCCCACTGGGGGCCTCATGAGAATTTCCTGTGGCCTCCTGGGAAATCTCTCACAGGAGTCCTTCTGAAATCACATGGAATGCTCTGCTCTTGGCAACGGTCCTAGGAACTCAGGGTAAATTGTGTCTTATCAAGAATAGCTTGGCTGAATCCTTTGCTATTAGATTAAATTTGCATCATGTCTTCTGAGTGGGAATAACATGTGGCTTGTTTCTTGCGGAATAATAAAGGAGACCCAGATATCTGTGAATAAGAAACCTACTTCGCTGTGAGGGGATCTCAGCATAGTATAAAAGCTAAAGTGTTAGAGTAGCACCAAGGAGATATTACCTATGTCTATGGCATTGATCATGCCAGCACTGGAATAGTGGGCATTTTGGGGCCCATTCGTCTGTTCCAGCCCCGGGAGGGTCATCAGGGTAGATTGGCCTATTGGTCTGATCTAGTGTGGCTATTCTGAAGTTACTAAATGGTACAACCTCTGCTACTGGTGGGGAGTTGAACAATGTGCATTCCTAACTTCTCTTTCTGTTGTAGCAAAACAACCAATTCTGGTCAGTGGTGAGTATCAGCCGTTATCTTTCCTATCGGACTATCATGCTTTGTCTCAATAGTATTCTGTATCGCTGCTCACTAACAGCCCAACCCTCTGTTGGCGCAACTCTGTACGCAACTGCCATCCTGACCCCTTCTATCCCATCAGTCTGGCTTTGTATAACAAATTTGCAGCCTTGGGATGACGGAGCTTTACCAAGCATTATCTCTTGGTTTCCACCAGTGGATGAGAATGATTTGGGGGCAGATCCCCAGTTCATGTAAATTTGCTGTAGTTTCATTGGAATCAATTGGGCCATGTTCCCACTGCTGTAAATTGTGTAGAGAAGCACTGGAATCAATACTCCACATCCCCAGATGCTGTAAATTGTCCATGGCCCCAGAGGGTAGATGGAATATCACTGGAGCCCTACAGGTTTTACCACAATACACGTAATAAATATTCCCCATCTTGCAGGTCTCTGGTAGCGTGGACACCGGCAACGTGGGCGACAGCAGCTTTGATGACAGCAGCGTAAGTACCAGAGATTACCTCTCCATGCTATGTAGCTTCACACACATCAGTGAATGGACCCCGTTTCAGCTAGTTTCATGTCTGTTGAACTTTGCCTGTGAGGAGCATTGGCTGCATTTTTCCATGTTGTAAAGGGAGCATGGGAAGTCCTCTTACTCCACAGGGGTTATGAAAATCTCCAGAGGCTTATAGTAGGTTGATGTCCCTCTCCAACAGTCAGCAGGGTAGCAATGAGACATGCCAGAGGAGACCTTTTGATATCACTCAGTAGGCACTTCTACTGGGAGCTACCTCAGGGGGCCCCAGGTGAGCACATATTTGGGAGGCTTATATGAGATTGTCAGGATTGATGGGATGTTGTCCTCTCCGCAATTCGTTTAGGCACCCATGAAATATCTTGCAAGGGGGTCTTTGACAAACACCCACAATGCATTGCACCTGGGAGATATCCCAAGAGTTTTGGGATACATCCCCATCCCCACTGGGGGCCTCGTGAGAATTTCCCTAGTTACTTGATGGTACAACCTCTGCTACCCTTGTCGGGAGCTGAACATTATGCATTCCTATCTTCTCTTTCTGTTGTAGCAAAACAACCAATTCCAGCCAGTGGTGAGTATCAACAGTCATCTTTGCTTTCTGAATAACACACTTTACGTCAAGAGTATCCTGCACCGCTGCTCACTCTCAGCCTCGCCCTTTGCTTGCAAATTCTCTAGGCAACTTCTGTCCCCCTGTATCTCGTCAATTGGGTGTGGTGAAACAATTAATGCAGGCTTTGGATGTATGAACTTTTGCAAGGGTTATATTCCTTTCCAGCAGTGGATGAGAATGATGTTGGGGCCAGATCCCCAGCTGGTCTAAATATTCCAAAGCTTTATTGAGTCATTTGATTATCAGTTGGGGACCTTTAGGTTTTACCATAATACATATAATAAATATTCGGCAACTTGCTGGGCTTCACTAGTTTCAAGAACAACACCGTAAGTGACAACAGCTTTAAAGGCAATAGTGTAAGTGGCAGAGATTACCTCTCCATGTTTTGTCTGGTTTGTCACGTGGTAACATTTGCCAGGTAAGGAGCATTGGCTTTGTTTTCCAATGTTGCAAAGGCACTTTGGAATCACCAGCTGCTCCAAAGGGCTTACAGGAAGTTGACCTCCCTCGCCCTCCCCCGGTATCCACGATGCAGAACACAAAAAGCTTTCAGTATCACCCAGAAGGCATTGCTGCTGGGTGTTACCTCGAGCAGTCTCCTAGTGAACACACAGTAGCTCCGGGGAGGTTAAGGGAGATTGCCAGGAGTGATGGGACGTTGACATCTCTACAGTTCCCTTCAGTACTCGTGTAACATCTCACAAAAAGTTCCTCTGAAATCACCTGGAATTTATTGCAGCTGGGAGATGTCCCAGGAATTCTAGAATACATAATCAGCTGGCAGCAGGGGCCTCATGACAATTTCCCACGGCCTTATCAGAAGATGATCTCTTCTCCCACAAGTCCAGTAGAGAGGCATGAAAGTGTCCCATAATTTCTTTTGGGTACCCATGAAATCTCTTGCAAGAGGGTCCTCTAAAATCAGCCAGAATGGAGTGCTCTTGGCAACTGTCCTAGAAAGTCAGGATAAATTGTTTCCTATGAAGCATGCTTTGTCTGAGATATCTATGAATCAGAAACTACCTTTGCTTTGAGGTTCTCTCACCAGAGCCTAGCAACTGCAGTGTTATAGTAGCAGGAAGCTGAAATTGATGAGGCCAACAATGGAATACGGGGCCAAACTTTCCGTTAACTTAAAATGAAGTTACATCAGTAGAGACTTGGCCCCACTATGTCTAATTCGGGTGTTCATTCTTTAGAAAGGATGTTGAGATCATTGGAGAGGGTTTCAAGAAGAGCCCTGAGATGGATTCAATGCCTGGAAAAAAAGTATCTCAAGGTGTTTAATCTATTTAGTTTATTCAAGAGAAGGTTTAAAGATTACTTGATCCTGGCATATAATCACCTGTACTGGGGAAGAGACTTCTGATAGTAGATAGCTCTTTAATCTAGCAGAGGCATAAAAAGGCCTAATGGCTGGAAGCTGAAGCAAGATGAATTCAGACTAGAAATAAGGTGCATTTTTTAACAGGGAGGGGGATTAGTCTTAACTGCTTTGGAGCAGTGGTTTCCCAAGCTATTGAAAAGGGACACCCCCCCCACCACCACCACCACCACCATGGCAGGAGAATGAAAATTGCCCCACTCTGCGACCACAGCCTCACAATCACTCAAAATAAACGATTATTCATGGTAGTAGCCTCAACCAATATCAGGCCCCGCTGCACCTGGCACACACTGTCATGTAGAGAGCGACGGCCCCTACTCCATGGGAGGCTATGCCGAGTGCTGCACAGACACACGGTGAGGAACAGTCCCTGATCTGGGCCTCGTTATTTGTGCAGGCTGTCCGGCAGAAATGACTCGGTGAGGTTCTCTGGCCCGTGTTATGCAGAAAGTCAGATGAGATGATCACAATGGTCCCTTCTGGACTTTCAGAATCTTCTGTCTCTTATTTGACTTTTAATTGTACACTGCGCCATCTCCATGCCCTGAAGATGTCCTTGTGTCTGACCCAGCAACAAGTCTCCTTCCCAAGGCAATGACACCAATGGGGGAGAGTTGTTCCCAGAAAAGCCCCAACTGGAGAGATATCAGTATCTACTCAATGGTGAGTCTGTTGTGAGTGGAAACTCCCGTGGGGCACCAGAGTGGTTTTCAGCTCTTGCTTTATAACCTGGGGGGGTCACTGAGTCTCAGTGAAGTTGGGTCCCCACAGCTGTAATTACTGGACCTCCCCAGATGCTTCCATGCACTGTGATATCCCCCAACAGTACATCAATGGAATCATCTCCAGCTACTGAAGAACAATCAGCAGATGAAGGAGAAACCCTGGTACCTCTTAAGAGATGAAGTAAATCTCAGAAAATAACACTTTGTCCCCATGCACCTTGTATTTTTAATTCCTGTGTCTGACCTTCGCAGGAATGATTCAGGTAGGAAGCAGTGATGTTTGAGATTAATTTGGAGAAATAAAACATTTATAACATTTAATCCTTCTCTCAACCAGGAGTATTGAATTAGTCCCACTTTCCACAAATGCCTCTTCTATCCCCCTTCTTTTTTCTGACTTGATTGCTATGCCAATTCCTAGCAATAACGCTCCTTGGACAGAGTAACTAGTGATCAGAACAGTCCTCCCTGCAGAGATAGCATTTTGATACAGGATATTAACAAATGGGTTGTGGAAGGAGCTGGTGTAACCTTGAGCAGGTTGCAGATTTGGTTCCTAGTGTATAGTCCATATCGTTGTGGCTTGGTTTTATCCGGTCTTTATAGCTGTGGCTGGAGCCCCTTCCATGGTGTTTCCTAATACACCTAAGAACACGACACTGGCCCAGAAGATATCCCTGGCACCATCAGTGTTGCCCAAAGGCAGCACTCTCTGGTTGAGATGTTTGTGCCAAACATGGAAGTTTCCAGGAGGAATAAATACTTCCCACTATCACCCAGGGCCTCCCACTGTGCTTCTGCCAATTAAATCAGCTTTGTTCCTATGATATGGGCGATAGAGCAGAAACAAGGAACTCCTGGTTGTATTTTGAAGAAACCTGCAAAAGGGATAGTGAATAAAGTGCTGGACAAAAGAGCTGTGGTAAATATCAGATGTTCTCTTGCCTCTAAGACTCTTTCATGTTGGTATGTCACAGGGCGAGGGGTCTGCCTCATTGCTCAGTTCCAGCACTGACTGAGAAATAATCCCTAATCAGGACACCTAGAAGCCATTGGCAATGACAGCGCTTGTCTCTGCTGTTATGATCCACCTACCCACAAGGCTACCACCCCTAGGTAGCAGTGCAAATGTGACAGGGTCTGGGGAAGTTTTCATTAACCCTGTTTAGATCCAATCCTTCCCCAAAAGGAAATTATTTTTTGTTTGTTACTTGGCCCTTCTCTAGCGCTTTCCCTCGGAAGATCTCAAAGCGCTTTACAAAAACCAATGATTTAAAGGAAGAAGGGAAGTTCCAGCAGATAATCCCCAGATATGTGCAGGTGTCTCTATAAAATGAATCCTTTCCAGAATACTGACATGCTTTTGGCCTGAACATCACATAGGCATTTGCTCCCATCCAAACAACCCATAAACTGCACCTCAGTCTTGCTTTTCCAAAGGACACAGGTTAAGGGACAAATTTATGAGAGGGTTTAATTTATTCTAAGCTAGTTTGGGCTCCAGTCCCTTCCACTGGTTTGCCACCCTCATCCACCCCTCTGGCCTACCTCTGACTATGACCATCTATCCTTCCTATACGACACCAAATCTTTTCCCCAGAAGACATTAAGGCCTGGTCTACACTAGGAGGTTATGTCAAATTTAGCAGCGTTAAATCGAATTAACTCTGCACCCGTCCACACAACAAAGCTATTTAGTTTGACATAGAGGTCTCTTAAATTCGACTTCTGTACTCCTCCCCAACGAGGGGAGTAGCGCTAAATTCGACATGGCCATGTCGAATTAGGGTAGGTGTGGATGGAAATCGACGCTAATAGCTCCGGGAGCTATCCCACAGTGCACCACTCTGTTGACACTCTGGACAGCAGTCCGAGTTCGGATGCTCTGACCAGCCACACAGGAAAGCCCCGGGAAAATTTGGATTCCTTTTCCTGTCTGGGCAGTTTGAATCTCATTTCCTGTTTGGACATCGTGGCGAGCTCAGCAGCACTGGCAACGATGCAGAGCTCTCCAGCAGAGATGGCCATGCAATCTCAGAATAGAAAGATGGCCCCAGCATGGACTGATCGGGAAATCTTGAATCTGATCGCTGTGTGGGGCGATGAGTCCGTGCTTTCGGAGCTGCGATCGAAAAGATGGAATGCAAAGATCTATGAGAAGATCTCAAAAGCCATGACAGAGAGAGGATACAGCTGGGATGCAACGCAGTGCCGCGTGAAAATCAAGGAGCTGAGACAAGGGTACCAGAAGACCAAAGAGGCAAATGAACGCTCCAGATCCCAGCCCCAGACATGACGTTTCTACGAGGCACAGCATTCCATCCTGGGTGCGGCCGCCACCACTACCCCACTACTCACCGTGGACTCAGAGGATGAGATATTGTCGACAGCCGCTTCCTCGGAGATGTTAGCGGACGGGGAAGATGAGGAAGGAGATGAGGAGGATGAGGCAGTCGACAGCGCTTACAACGCTGATTTCCCAGACAGCCAGGATCTCTTCATCAAACTCACAGAGATCCCCTACCAACCGTCCCCAGTCGTTAACCCGGACCCAGAATCAGGGGAAGGATCAGTCAGTAAGTGTTTTAAACATGTAAACATTTATTTTGAACAGAACATTAATATTAAGAGTGGGTTTTTCATGATTAGTTTGCCCTAGGCGCTTAATGTTTAAGTCCTTGGCAGTGCAACTACTGCAAAAAAATCTAACAATGTCCGGTTTATCATGATTGGTTTGCCCTAGGTGCTCTACTGTTTAGTCCAAGCCAGTGCAGCTACAGTAAAATTCAGTCTATATGTCCGAGGATAGAGCTGAAATCCTCATGGGACATCTCCATGAAGCTCTCCTGGAGGTAATTGGAAAGCCTTTGCATGAGGTTCATTGGGAGAGCGGTCTTGTTGTGTCCTCCGTAGTAGGAAACGTTTCCGCGCCAGGCTAGCAGCAAGTACTCCGGGATCATTGCCTTGCAGAGCATGGCGGCATACGGCCCTGGTCTTCGCAGGCTTTCACGAAGCATGCGTTCTTTGTCGGTCTATGAAATCCTCATCAGAGTGATGTTGCTCATGGTGACCCGCTTAGAATTAGGGGAATGTTACTATTGGGACTGCTTGCCTGTTCCTTTACAGAACTGTAACCGGCGGTTTACAGCCATGCGATGGAGGCGGGAGAGGGGCAGCATACAGGGATCTTTCCAGGGGACAGCCGCGAGGGGGTGGGACAGGGGCAGAGTTCATGCTTGCCGGATTGCTGGCAGCAGGAACTGGCCAACGCTAGGAGCATTGCTTTGAACATGAAAGGAGGGCAGTGCTATTTTTAAAGTTTTAAGCAGCCACAAGTCTATGGCTTACCATGTCAGCCTGCTACCCAAATTCCGCTGTCCTGCCCCTCTTGTCTGATATGCACTGAAGACCCCAGGCACTGAATGCGAAGGCCAAAAATTCGACCTTGTCCTGAGTGCGCATGTGATAGGTGCTGTGCATGGTCTTGTTCACAGAGAAAGACTATATTCTTTGTTCACAAAAAAAAAATTATCTTTCTGAGGAATTCACTCCCTTTTTCCCATCCCACAGCTGTGACTGTCTCCCGACCTACCCTAGCATCCCCCTCCCAGAGGCTGGTGCAGATTAGACGTAGAAAGAAAAGGACACGGGACGACATGTTCTCACAACTTATGGGCTGCTCCCGAGCCGATGCAGCCCAGCAGACCCAGTGGAGGGAGAACATGTCGCAATACCAGCGAGCACACAGCGAACGAGAGGAGAGGTGGCGGCAGGAAGACCAGCAGGCAACTCAAACGCTGCTTGGACTAATGAGGGAGCAAACGGACACGCTCCGGCGCCTTGTGGATGTTCTTCAGGACCGGAGGCAGGAGGACAGAGCCCCGCTGCAGTCTATCGTAACCACCCTCCCCCGCCACAAAGTCTCATACCCCCCTCACCCAAAGTACCAAGAAGGAGGGGCAGCAGACTCCGTGAAAACTCTCACTCCACCCCTGCAGACTGCTCAAGTAGCAGAAGGCTCTCATTCCCCAAAATTTGATAAGTCCTTTCCTTCCCACCTCACCCAAGCCCCCATCCCAGTTTCATCCTCTAACTGTCCATTTGCTAATAAAAAATACGTTTCTGTTAATTACTGTTTCCATCATGTTCTTTTAGAGGAGACTGTGTTTGAAGGGGGGGAAGGGGGTTGGTAATTGGAGAGGACAGTCACCTTTACCAGGGTACAGACATGGGGGCAGGTTCAGCAGCAGGTCACACATACATTGCAGTCACTAGGCACCCTGGTCAGTCTGGGATGTGGTTTTCATTTTCTGTGTGGGGGGTCTATGTGACTTTGTGGCGGGGGAGGACGGTTAGAGATCTTATGCAGCGGTCCTTATCCTGGATCACAGAGCCATGCAGCAGGGGATCTGTAACCGTCCTCCCCCCGCCACAAAGTCACATAGCCCCCACACACAGAGTCCCGAACAGGAGGGGTGGCAGGCTCCGTTGAAACAACCAGTCCACCAGTGCGGACCACTGTAGAAGCAGGAGCCTGTCATTCCTCTAGTTTAGAAGCATCTTTTGCATCTCTACACTACACCCGCTCCCCACCACAGTCTGCGTCCCAGTTTCAACACTTTACCGCGAAAACAGTAATAAAGAAAACGGTGTTCATTAACAAATTTCCAGTGATTTTATTTTTAAACATGTGTTGGAAGGGGGGGAAATGGGGTGAAGGGGGTATGAAACTGGAGAGGATAGTGAACATTCACTGGGTAAAGAAACGGGGCCAGGTTCAGCTTCTCTGTAAACAAACTTAATAGTCACAGGTTACCCTGCTCACTCAGGAACCTAGCTTTCAAAGCCTCCCAGATGCACACGGCGTCCCACTGGGCTCTTCTAATCGCACGGCTGTCTGGCTGGGCGTAATCAGCAGCCAGATGATTTGCCTCAACCTCCCACCCCACCATAAAAGTCTTCCCCTTGCTCTCACAGAGATTGTGGAGCACACAGCAAGCTGCAATAACAATGGGGATATTGGTTTCGCTGAGATCACAGTGAGTCAGTAAGCTTCTCCATCTCCCCTTCAGACGTCCAAAAGCACACTCCACCACCATTCTGCACTTGCTCAGACGATAGTTGAAGAGTTCTTTTTCACTGTCCAGGGCGCCTGTATAGGGCTTCATGAGCCAGGGCATTAGCGGGTAGGCTGGTTTCCCCGAGGATCACTATAGGCATCTCCACATCCCCCACAGTTATTTTGTGGTCCGGGAAGTAAATACCTTCCTGCAGCCGTCTAAACAGACCAGAGTTCCTGAAAACACGAGCGTCATGAACCTTGCCCGGCCATTCAACGTTGATGTTTGTAAAACGTCCCCTATGGTCCACCAGTGCTTGCAGCACCATTGAAAAGTAGCCCTTTCGGTTAATGTACTGGCTGACCTGGTGGTCTGGTCCCAGGATAAGGATGTAAGTTCCATCTATAGCTCCACCGCAGTTTGGGAATCCCATCGTGGCAAAGCCATCTATGATGACCTCCACGTTTCCCAGGGTCACTACCTTTGACAGCAGTACCTCAACGATTGCGTTGGCTACTTGCATCACAACAACCCCCACGGTAGATTTGCCCACGCCAAAGTGGTTCGCGACTGACCGGTAGCTGTCTGGCGTTGCAAGCTTCCAGTGGGCTATGGGCACTCGCTTCTGGACAGTCAGGGCTGCTCGCATCCGGCTGTCCTTCTGCTTCAGGGCAGGGGACAGGAACTCACACAGTTCCAGGAAAGTTCCCTTCCGCATGCGAAAGTTTTGCAGCCACTGGGATTCATCCCAGACCTGCAGCACTATGCGGTCCCACCAGTCCGTGCTTGTTTTCCGTGCCCAGAATCGCAGTTCCATGGCATCAACATGACCCATTGCCACCATGATGTCCATGGTGTGGGGTCCCGTGCTTTGTGACAGGTCTGTGCCTCTGTCAGACTTCATGTCCTCACCGCACTGCCGTAGCCTCCTCGCCCGATTTCTCAGTATCTGCCTCTGGAAAAGGTGGCTGATAAGGTGCGAGGTGTTGACAACGGCCATAACTGCAGCAATGGTCACAGCGGGCTCCATGCTCGCAGTGCTGTGGCGTCCGTGCTGTCACTCACCAGAAAAGTGCGTGAACTGATTGCCCGCTGGCACTTTCAGGGAGGGAGGGCGGGAGTGACGGTTGGATAACGACAGTTACCCAAAACCACCCTCGACACATTTTTTTCCCCAGCAGGCACTGGGGGCTCGACCCAGAATTCCAATGGGCAGCGGGGACTGCGGGAACTGTGGGATAGCTGCCCACAGTGCACCGCTTCCAATGTCGACGCTTTCACCGTTAGTGTGGACTCATACAGTCGAATTACTGTCCTTAGTGTGGATACACACGTTCGACTTTGTAATATCGATTCCACATATTCGATTTAAGTAAAATCGAACTACTCTCGTAGTGTAGACATACCCTGAGGCTGCAATTTCTAAACGGAATTAGTGGATCTGGACCATTACTTCACAGGCCCCTTTGAAAATCACTGCAATAGAACAATGTGTTTTGCAAACAGATGGGTGCAGGGCTGCTCTTTTGGATTCATTTAGCAGGAGCAATATCAAACACTATCAGAAATAAATGTGGTAGCTGCTTCCTGGACCCCTTTCCTGAAGCTTAGGATGCTAGATGACTGTGACTGCAGAAGCAGTGCTCCCATACTACTTTTTAGGTAGCCACAACAAAGTTTTGCCGGAAAAGCTGGGGTCCACCATAAAATCTAAAGGAAATGCAGATGTGATTCACACTTAGGGTGACCAGATGTCCCAATTTTATAGGGACAGTCCCAATATTCAGGGCTTTTTCTGATATAGGCGTCTATTACCCCCCACACTCTGTCCCGACTTTTCACACTTGCTATCTGGTCACCCTAATCACGCTTCCGAGGTGTGGATTTGTGCCTCTAAGAGGCGGGGCAACATAGACAGTTATTAGTTGGTTACTGACTTTTATTTAACAGCTACGACTCTTTTAGTTCAGGCAGTATACTTTACAGCCACCAGCGGTCTTCAGAGAATTGTAATTAGCTGCCAGATGAATTCAACTTGAATTCCATTTAAATGTGTTTTCATTTCAGATTGATGCAATGTATTTTGTTAAAATCTAATCCCCACTGGTAATGACCTGTCCATGGATGTCCCATTACAATGTACCTGAGCACATAAAAGCATGAGTCTCTACTGCATGGGATAAAGAACCCAGCATCTCTCTTAGGCCTGGTCTACATTAGGAGATTATGTCGAATTTAGCAGCGTTAAATCGAATTAACCCTGCACCGGTCCACACAACAAAGCTATTTAGTTCAACATAGAGGTCTCCTAAATTTAATTTCTGTACTCCTCCCCAACGAGGAGAGTAGCGCTAAATGTCGACGCTTGCCCTGTTAGTGTGGACTCACACAGTCAAATTACTGTCCTTAGTGTGGATACACACGTTCGACTTTGTAATATCGATTCCACATATTCGATTTAAGTAAAATCGAACTACTCTCGTAGTGTAGACATACCCTTAGCTCAAAACAGACTCATTAGCACTATGTGGTCCAGCCACCAGAGGGAGTCAGAGAGCCATGCTGTGTGAACGGTGATGGAGCAGTGGTTCTCAGCCAGGGTACGCAGAAATCTTCCAGGGGTTATATCAACTCATGTAGGCCTGGTCTACACTACGAGTTTAGGTCAAATTTAGCAGCGTTAAATCGAATTAAACCTGGACACGTTCACACAATGAAGCCCTTTTTTTCGACTTAAAGGGCCCTTTAAACCGGTTTCTTTACTCCACCTTCAACGAGGGGATTAGCGCTGAAATCGGCCTTTGCGGGTCAGATTTGTGGTAATGTGCACGGAATTCGACGTTACGGGCCTCCGGGATCTATCCCACAATGCTTCATTGTGACCGCTCTGGACAGCACTCTCAACTCAGATGCACTGACCAGGTAGACAGGAAAAGCCCCGCAAACTTTTGAATTTCATTTCCTGTTTGCCAGGCGTGGAGAGCACCAGGTGACCATGCAGAACTCATCAGCACAGGTAAACACGATGGTATCTCAGGATCGCAAAAGAGCTCCAGCATGGACCGAACGGGAGGTACGGGATCTGCTCCCATATGGGGAGACGAATCAGTGCTAGCTGAACTCCGTAGCAGTAAACGAAATGGCAAAATATTAGAAAAGGTCTCCAAGGCCATGAAGGACAGAGGCCATAACAGGGACGCACAGCAGTGCCGCATGAAAATTAAGGGGCTAAGGCAAGCCTACCACAAAGCCAGAGAGACAAACATAAGGTCCGGGTCAGAGCCGCAAACATGCCGCTTCTACGTGTAGCTGCATGCCATGGTAGGGGGTGCAGCCACCACTACCCCAACTGTGTGCTTTGACTCCATCAATGGAGAATCACGCAACAGGGAAGCGGGTTCGGGGTACGAGGAAGATGATGATGAAGACAATGAAGATAGCTCACAGCAAGGAAGTGTAGACACTGGTTTCCCCAACAGCCAGGATATGTTTATCACCCTGGACCTGGAACCAGTAACCCCTGAATTCACCCAAGGCGTGCTCCCAGACCCTGAGGGCACACAAGGGACCTCTGGTGAGTGTACATTTGTAAATATTACACATGGTTTAAAAGCAAGCGTGTTTAATGATTAATTTGCCCTGGCAATCGCAGCCAGTGCAGCTAGTGGAAAAGTCTGTTAACGTGTATGGGGATGGAGCGGAAATCCTCAAGGGACATCTCCAGAAAGCTCTCCTTGATGTACTCCCAAAGCCTTTGCAAAAGGTTTCTGGGGAGGGCTGCCTTATCCTGTCCGCCATGGTAGGACCGTTTACCACGCCAGGCTAGTAGAACGTAGTCTGGAATCATTGCATAACAAAGCATGGCAGCGTATGGTCCCAGTGTTTGCTGGCATGCAGACAACATCCATTCCTTATCTCTCTTTGTTATCCTCAGGAGAGTGATATCATTCACAGTCACCTGGTTGAAATGGGGTGATTTTATTAAGGGGACATTCAGAGGTGCCCGTTCCTGCTCAGCTGAACATAAATGTTCCCCGCTGTTAGCCACGCGGTGGGGGGGGGGGGGAGGGTTGAAGTGATCATCCCAGAGAATTGGGTGTGTGGGGGAGGAGGGTTAGTTGGGTTTGTGCTGCATGTTAACCTGGGAACCCCAGCCCCTCCTTTTACATTGCAAACCCATTTTAAATGGCCAACCCAATGGGTGCTTGGTATGGGAAATGAGAGCGCTACTGTTTGAAACCATTCCCACATGTTAAGAAGGTTAAATAAGCCAAAAGACTGTGGCTTACCATGGCTGTCTGCAAGCTGAATTCTGTTGCCTGGCACTGTGTGAGTGATCTCTCACAGCAAACCGGCAGGCCCTCAATATAAGAGGAAAAATGCGACATTGTAATGAAAGCACACGTGCTGTGTAATGTGAACAGCAAAATTTAACGTGAAAGAGTGTACCTATTGTTCTCTAAAATGTGTCTTTTTTAAACCACCTCTCCCCTTCTCCTCCACCAGCTGCAAATGTTTCTCCTTCGCAAAGGCTAGGGAAGATTAGAAGGAGAAAACGGCGGACTCGGGATGATATGTTCTCGGAGCTCTAGACGTTCTCCCACGCTGACAGAGGACAGCAGAATGCGTGGAGGCAGTCAATGTCAGACTACAGAAAAGCACAGTATGAACGAGAGGAGAGGTGGCGGGCTGAATCGTGGGATGAACAGAGCAAGTGGTGGGCTGAAGAGGATAGGTGGCGTCAGCTTGCAGACAGAAGGCAAGAGTCGATGCTCCAGCTGCTGGAGCATTAAACTGATATGCTCCAGCCTATGGTTGAGCTGCAGGAAAGGCAGCAGGAGCAGAGACCGCCGCTACAGCCCCTGTGTAACCAACAGCCCTCCTCCCCAAGTTCCATAGCCTCCTCACCCAGATGCCCAAGAACGCGGTTGGGGGGCCTCCGGCCACCCAGCCACTCCACCCCAGATGATAGCCCAAGCATCAGAAGGCTGGCCTTCAATACGTTTTAAAGTGCAGTGTGTCCTTTTCCTTCCCTCCTCCCCCACCCATCCCAGGCTACCTTGGCATTTATCCCCATAGTTGTGTGATGAATTAATAAAGAATGAATGAATGTCAAGTAACAATGACTTTATTGCCTCTTCAAGCGGTGCTTGAAGGGGGAGGGGAGGGTGGTTAGCTTACAGGGAAGTAGAGTGAACCGGGCGGGGGAGCGGGAGGGTTCATCAACAAGAAACAAACAGAAGTTTCACACTGTAGCCTGGCCAATCACAAAACTGGTTTTCAAAGCTTCTCTGATGCGCACCGCACCCTGCTGTACTCTTCTAACTGCCCTGGTGTCTGGCTGCACGTAATCAGGGGCCAGGCGACATGCCTCAACCTCCCACCCCGCCATAAATGTCTCCCCCTTACTCTCACAGATATTGTGGAGCGCACAGCAAGCAGCAATAACAATGGGGATATTCTTTTCGCTGAGGTCTGATCGAGTCAGTAAGCTGCACCAGCGCGCTTTTAAACGTCCAAATGCACATTTCACCACTATTCGGCACTTGCTCAGCCTATAGTTGAACAGGTCCTGACTACTGTGCAGGCTGCCTATGTACGGCTTCGTGAGCCATGGCATTAAGGGGTAGGCTGGATCCCCAAGGATAACTATAGGCATTTCAACATCCCCAACAGTTATTTTCTGGTCTGGGAAGAAAGTCCCTTCCTCCAGCTTTTAAAATAGACCACAGTGCCTGAAACCGCGAGCATCATGTACCTTTCCCGGCCATCCCACTTTGATCTTAGTGAAACGTCCATTGTGATCCACCAGGGCTTGCAGCAGCATTGAAAAGTACCCCTTGCAGTTCCGTCTATCGCCACACAACAGTTTGGGAATCCCATTGCAGCAAAGCCATCCACTATGACCTGCACGTTTCCCAGAGTCAATACCCTTGATATCAGCAGGTCTTTGATTGCGTTGGCTACTTGGATCACAGCAGCCCCCACAGTAGATTTGCTCACTCCAAATTGATTCCCGACTGACCGGTAGCTGTCCGGGGTTGCAAGCTTCCACAGGGCTATCGCCACTCGCTTCTCAACTGTGAGGGCTGCTCTCATCCTGGTATTCTGGTGCTTCAGGGCAGGGGAAAGCAAGTCACAAAGTTCCATGAAAGTGCCCTTCCGCATGCGAAAGTTTCACAGCCACTGGGAATCGTCCCACACCTGTAACACGGTGTGGTCCCACCAGTCTGTGCTTGTTTCCTGGGCCCAGAATCGGCTTTCCACGCCATGAGCCTCCCCCAGTAACACCATGATTTGCACATTGTTGGGGCCTGTACTTTGTAAGAGGTCTATGTCCATGTCAATTTCCTCATCACTCTCGTCGCCGTGCTGCAATTGCTGCAATCGCCTCCTCACCTGTTTTTGCTTTGGCATGTTCTGGCTCTGCATATACTCCAGGACAATGCGCGTGGTGTTCATAGTGCTCATATTTGCAGTGGTGATCTGAGCGGGCTCCATGATCCCAATGCTATGGCGTCTGGGCTGAAAAAAGGTGCAAAACTATTGTCTGACGGAAGGAGGGAGGGAGGTGCGAGTGACGACATGGTTTACAGGGAATTAAAATCAACAAAGGTGGCTGTGCATCAGGGAGAAACACAAACAACTGTCACCCAGAATGCCCCCCCCAAAGATTGAACTCAAAACACTGGGTTTAGCAGTCCGTTGATTTCACGGAGGGAGGGGGAAGCAAATGAATACAGAACAAATCTGGTCCATCTATCTTTTACACTTTATGCTGGCAGCAAATTCTGCAGCATGACTGATAGCCATCGGCATCTTCTGGGTGCTTGGCAGAAGATGGTGTATTACGGTTGCTTGCCATCATCGTCAAGATGGATCAATAGGACTGCCGGCAGGACTGAGTCTCCAGGAGACAAAACATGTCTGCCCAGGTGCCTCTGACTGAACTCACTGAGGAATACGACGATGATGGATACCAATCATAATACACCATCCACTGCCAAAAGGCAAGGAGCTACTGATGTATAGCAATGCAGCCCCATGTCTGCCAGCACCCAGATAGCCGATGACGGCTACCAGTCATACTGCACTGTCTACTGCCAAAAGGCAATTAGCTGCTGCTGTGTAGCAATGCAGTACCACGTCTGCCAGCACCCAGATGACATATGGCGACGGTGAGTTGAGCTGAGCTGAGCGGGCTCCGTGCTTGCCGTGGTATGTTGTCTGCACAGGTAACCCAGGTAAAAAGGCGCGAATGGATTGTCTGCCGTTGCTCTGACAGAGGGGGAGGGGCGACACTGTTTTTGCATCATCAGGCATTGGAATCTCAACCCAGAATTCCAATGGGCGGCAGAGACTGCGGGAACTGTGGGATAGCTACCCACAGTGCAAGGCTCCAGAAGTCGAGGCTAGACTTGGTACTGTGGACGCGGTCCGCCGACTTAATGCACTTAGAGCATTTTATGTGGGGACACACACAATCGGCTGTATAAAACTGATTTCTATAAAACTGGCTTCTATAAATTCGACCTACTTTCGTAGTGTAGACATACTCCTAGATATTTGCCTAGTTTTACAACGGGCTACACGAAAAGCACTAGCAAAGCCAGTACAAACTAAAATGTCATACAGGCAATGACTTGTTCATACTGATCTATATACTACACACTGAAATGTAAGTACAATATTTATATTCCAAATGATTTAGTTCATAATTATAAGGTAAAAATGAGAAAATCAGCAATTTTTCAGTACTAGTGTGGCTGTGACACTTTTGTATTTTTATGTCTGATTTTGTATGCAAGTCGTTTCTGAGTGAGGTGAAACTTGGGGGTAGGCAAGACAAATCAGACTCCTGGAAGGGGTACAGTATTCTGGAAAGGTTCAAAGCCACTGAGGCAGTCTAGAGAAAGCTTCATAGCAGAAGTCTTCCTTGTGGTTGTGCCTATACACAGAGACAGCAATAATTACAGCACCCATTAGGAGGCAATATTCATCTGCAGGTCACAGGGTTGCCGATTCAGTTTTCTGCTCTAACCAGGCCTGCCGGCAAAGAGGGGAGGGAAAGGGGCAAGTGCCCAGGGGCCAGGGTGATTAAAAAGGGGCTGGGGGCCCCCAACCGCTGCCACAGTAGCAATGGCAGTGACCGGGAGCCCCTGGCCTTTTAAATCGCCCAGGTGGGCCACAGGGCTCTTAGGCGCGCGCGGGGTGGTACTGGCGGTGGTGAAGGCAGCCGGGTGGCCCATTGACTGTTCCGCCCTGGGGCCCGGAATTGCTATCGACGGGCCTGGCTCTAACAATGCAGCATTGGATGCTGTGGGACAAATTCAGCCTTACATTCCTTTGAAGGCATATGCTGAGAGCACATGACAGACAGCGTTGGGTGTTAGGGTTGTAATTCAAACTGTTTTGTGGGAAGTCAATAAAGAGAGTAGCCAACGGCACTGATTGTCAGTGACGCTCCTTGTAACTGTGATTTACATCCACTTCAAGGTCTATTTACACGGCCAGGGGGTTTAAAGTGGCCTTCGTATAACTAAGAAATGGGTCAGAAATTTCCAAAGAGACGAGTGATTCTGGGTGACTCCATTTTAGGAAGCTCATATACAGCCTCCTTCTGTCATGGGGCACCTGGCCCCTCTGCCCGTCTAGGAGCCTAATGGCCTTTGGCTCAGTAACAGGCAGGCCCTTAAGTGCCTAATTCACTTTGGAAAATGGGGCTTAGACTCCCAACCCAGACCTAGGTACCTTTGAGGATCTGGGCTCTAAGTTACTCTACACGGCCCGTGGAAGCAAGGCTCCCAGCCAGGGTCAGCAGACTTGGGGGTGCAGGGCTGGCAGACTGAAACTAGCCGTGTAAACAAAGCTCTGAAACTGCAGCTCCATCTGGAGTTTGGGCTCTGAAGGCTGGTGAAAGGGGTGGGGTTCAGAACCCGAGCTCCCTCCTGATCCGCACACAGCTATTCCTAGAACAGTAGTGCGAGGCCGCAAGCCCACATCTATCTGGCCCTGTTGACTCCAATGCAGCTATTGTCCATTCACACCAGCTGTAGACGTGGCCCTGACAGAGCAGCTTAGCATTTCACCCTGAATTACCTCGCCCACCTACCTAGTGTGTCTGTCATTACCCACATGTCACAACCACAGAACAACAAAGAGCTTGTGAGGCTCCTCTTTGACTTTGCCTCAAGGCACATTTAACTTGTCACCAGAGCCAAATCCCTCTGTGAGGTGACATCTCCCTGCCATCACCCCTGATGCAAGAGCACTCCTAGAAACCAGCCTTGAGAACACCTCCTCTTGTTCATCTCTGGCAGCCATCCGCCTCATGCTGATTAAGAGCAGCTAAGGGCAAGTCAGCAGCCCAGTTGAGGAACAATATGCATCTGTTCAGATCCCTGAATGACAGAACATGCTCCTCACGCCAACTCGGACACATAAAGGACAAGGGACACATCGCCTTCCAGAGCTTGTGTGGGGCGGGGGATGGGAGCTCTCTCTTCAGAAGAAGTGACGTTTTTTACCCATGAAAGCTTATGCCCAAATAAATCTGTTAGTCTTTAGGCTGTGTCACGGACTCACAGATCACTCTTGGCCCCGTGCTGTCAATGGGGGGGGTGTGCCCCTTTCAGTGAGACAGCCCTTTTCCTGGGGGTCCACTCTCTCTCGGGGTTGGCCCCTCCACCTCCAGGAGCCGCACCTCTCTGAGCCTTAGCACGTCTGTCTCTCCCGTGAACCCCCTCAGGGAGTCCACTTGCTCTGGACCCCCGGGGCCTCCACCCCTGAAGGGGTTGATGCAACCCTATCCTCTAGACTGGTGTGACTCTCAGCCAGCAAAAACAGGAGGATTTATTGAGCGTTGAACACAGCGTAGGAAACTCTCTGACCCTCAGGCCTGGCCTCCCTCAGCACAGCACATTCCCCATCTTCCCTGCATCCAGGTCGGCCCTGCCTGCTCCCTCCTCCAGCCCAGCGCCCCCTTGCTTCCAAGCTGGGCATCTGATATCACCAGCCCCAAGCCCTGCCTCTGTCCATTGTCTTCTCTCCAGGAAAACAGGGTCATCTGGGCCTCCTCTCCTCTCCGCCCTCCTCTGTCTGGAACCGGCTGGTCAGATCACCGTGGTCCTCTCTTCGCAGCCTATTGTCCTCCCACTGGCCAGAACCGGTTGCGACTCCTGAGCTGGGTCTCCGGGTCGTCAGGTCACCAGTCGCTCGGGTGTCCCTCCTCCAGGCCATTGACCAGGGTCCCAAGTTGCCTCTCCGGTCCTCTTTAACAACAAACACCCTCTCCCCTCACCTCGTTAAACCAGTAACATTCAGGGGCACTGAGTCCCACTCCCTCTGCATGCAAACCTTTGGAAAACCACAAAAAAATAAAAAAAAATCCCCACTTCGTCACAGGGTACCACTGGACTACTTCTTGTTTTTTTCAGAGATGGTGTTGTGTCAGAGAGCGTCCATGTCAGCCATCCCTACCGAACCCAATTCACATCTCAATCTTAACTAGAGTGGTGCTACCATCCCTGCCAGTGTAAAGGGGACATTTAAAGTGACTGTAAAATGCAATCACTTTCAGTGGTTTGTGTCACTGAGAATCAACTTCTCTGGGCCCTGATATTAGGAGGCTGTAGATAAGGCAGGATCACCAGACTGGAGATTTGGGTTTCATTCCCATCTCTCCCACGGACTCCCTGTGTGACCTTGGCAAGTCACTGCCTCGCTCTGAGCCTCAGTTTCCCCACTCTGCAAAGTGGGGATAATAATCCATCCCTTGGCCACGTACATTGTAAACCCCTTGGCGGCAGGGGTTGTCTCTCATGCAGCGTTTGTGCAGTGTCCAGCATCATATTGGCAGGGTTGAGAGAACTGAGGCGTCCTGACTCCCATCCTCTTCAATAGCCTTTCAGACTGTTCCAAAGTCCATCCGTCTGGCATGGAAGATACAGGCCAACGCTTTCCCAAGTTGGCCACTGATTTTGTCTGAGTGTTTGTAGCTGTCCCAGTTTAGGTCAGGATTTCACAGGTGCTGATCTCTCACTGACTTCAGTGATGTAGCATTTGTTATAATTTATGTTAACCCAGCACCTAGAGACCCCACCTGAGATCGATGCCCGGAGGTGAAAGTAAGAGCCGGTACACCCTGCCGGACCGCACCAGCTTCCGCGTCGGGGATTTAAATGGCTCTGGGCTCCCCGCAGCAGCCGTTTGAGCCCAGTTCCTTTCCGGACAGCATTTTCATTTCACGGCTCCCAGAGAAAGAAAAGCAACAAGAATTAATGTTTTAGTAATAGTTTTTTTCCTTCTAGGCTGATTTAAGCAATGAAGGTGATTTGTCTGTGAGAATTCAGAATTTACTCTCCTTCGGAGCTTTTACATTAGTTTGGGACTGTAGGGGTCCGGACTTACCCCTGCGGTGCCTCCTGCTGGTCGTCCAGGGAATTAGCTCACCAGCCTCTGGAGAGCCCTCTGCAGGCCAGTGATCTGCCTTTCCTCTTCTCTGGCCCCCGTGTCCCTCCCAGGACCCCGGTGGCCCTTGCTTTGGGTGCTGCCTCCTGGCAATACCCATACATATGCTAGGTCTCCCCTCCCAGGGGAACCCCCACCCACTAACCCCACCTCACCTCAGGATAAGGCCACTGCCAGTCACCAGCTAGCCCCCACTCTCTGGGGCAGACTACAGTATAGGTCACTCATCATCAGCAAGATTGGGTTTGGACCTGCTGCCTTGGCCTAGCCTTGGGCTGCCCTCTGCAACCCCCAGTACCCCTTGGCCTATTACCAGGCCACAGCCTGGGGCTATCCAGGCTGGAGCTCCCCAGCTCCTCAGCCTTTCCCCAGCCCTGCTCCACTCACATACCCTGTCTAGCTCCCTGCAGCCAGGCCCTTCTCTCTCTGAAGGCAGAGAGAGACTCTGCTAAGCTCCATGCTCCTAGCCTCTTATATAGGCCAGCTGAAGCCTGATTGGGGCATGGCCCAGCTGCAGCCACTTCCCTCAATCAGCTCAGCCTTCATGCTACCTGCTCCCTGGGCTATCTCAGGCCCTTCCAGGCCGGAGCAGGGGTCCACCCTGCTACAGGGACCTTTCAATCAGATTAAACACAGGAAGGCCATTGGCCTCCAGAGGGGGACTCAGAGGTTAGGCTAGCTGAGAGAGCCCGGGCAGTCCAAAGACAAGAAGCGCAATCTATGCCAGAGAGGTTACAGTGGAACAGCTGTGCCAAGAAAAAGGGTAATAGAGATAGGGCCTTAATCACTGAAAGTCTTTAAATCTAGATGGGATCTGTTCAGAAAAGGTATGCTCTAAATAGAACAGAAGTTAGGGCTAGATGCAGGAATCATCGGGTGAGATTCTGTGCTGTGTTATTCGGTAGTTCAGTCTAGAAAAAAATTCATTGGTAAAAATTTCAACCAGCTCAAATTCTTATCCCGAGCACTAAGGAAACTGCCAAACTCTGGAGGTTAATCCCAGCACAGAGAAAGAAGGGCAGTGGGAACGTTGCCCATCGCAGAGCTGTCAGGAGACATCTCTACACTACAGACTTCTGCTGGCATAGCGGTGTCATTCTGGGGGCTGAAGATATTTGACCTCTGACTGACATGGCTGTGCTATAAAATGGCCCTAGTGGAGACACATTCATAGCAGCATAACCGTGCATTTGCCATAGAGATCATTTTGCTCAGAGACAGCTAGAATAATCTACACCGCCAACACTGCAGTAGTACGCTGGGATCGCCATACTGACACGGCGCTGCTCGTGTAGCCGGGGTGTGGTTGAGCTATGGACAATGGGAGGGAATTTGATGCCATTGGAGAAAGAGCAGCAGCAATTAACTCCCAGCAATTTCCTTGCAGGCTTCTGGGAGACTAGCTAGAAGCCTTCTTGGGGTGAGTCATCACATTTGCTTTGTTGTCAGGCTGTTTTACATTATCCCAGCACCTCTTAGCAAGCCCAGACCCGAAGGAAGTGTCAGTTGGAATAGCCTGAACAGATGTGCAAGGATTGGGACAAAAAACATAGCAATGGATTCCTAAATCCCAAAGGGGCTAATCCAGGAGTTAATCCAGAAGTTTTTTGCAGTTTCATTTCCCCTCTAATACTAGTTGCCGGTGTGTTCCATCTCCGTGGGCCTGTTCTTTAGAACCATCTGAAAAATCACTTGCCACTTTGCAGGGGCATGCGCGGGAATTTAAATTTGACCCCTTTTTGGGGGGCACAGAACCTCACTCTTCTCCCTCCCCCACCCAGCCCTGGGAGGATCTTGCTGCCCCCCCTCCCTCCACCCGCCCTAGCCCTGGTCCCGGCAGGAACTTGATATTCCCTGCCTCCGCGGAATTCGGCTGACACGGCTGTGCTGGCAAAAGCCCCTTGTCTAGACACAGTCATAGCAGCAAAACGGCACTTTTCCCTGTAGAGATTAATTAGCTCAGAATGCGCTAGTATAACCTACACCCAGAAAAGTGCACTGGTACGCTGGGATAGCTATACTGACAAGGTGCTGCTGGTGTGGACATGGTGTGGTTAACCTATGGACAATGGGAGGGAAATAGCTCTAGTTTGATGATACTGGAGAAAGCGCAGGATCAGCTAACTCCCAGCTTTTTCCTTACAGGTTGCAGAGGACGTAGCTGAGAGCCTTCCTGTGGTGAGTATTCCAAATCTGATTTGCTGTCAGGGTGTTTTCTGTTCTCACAATGGCTCTTAGCAATCCTGAACCCTGAGCCAGTGGTCAGTTGGAATAGCCTGGACAGATGTGCCTGGAAGGACTGGGGCAAAAGACAAAGCAATGGGAGTCTAAATTCCAAAGTGTGTGTCAGAATCAATCCAGATATTCTTTTCAGTGTCAATTCTTCTATTATACAAGTAGCCATTTTGTGGGGATTCGGTGGGATCTGTTCTTAATACCCATGTTAAGAACCACTGCCTAGTAGGATCATACACACTGGGAGCTGTGATTGGCTGCAAATGCTGTCAATCTGCACATCTGGAGTAGGGATAATAGCATCCCAATGGACAATCGTAGACATGGTCTCAACTACACCAGAGAGCTGCTCCTCAGCAGATGTAAATTGGCCTTGCGCCACTGAAATCAATAGAGAAATAAATGCCAGTTTACATTAGAATAGAATTTAGCCCATTTGAAAAAGGGGTTTCTTCACATGCAAGCCAGTGAAGCACATGGGGATCTAGGAAATATTTCAATAGAAGGGAAGGTGGAAATCGACCAGGAAGCTGGGAAATTTCCCACCCCAGGAGCTGCCAGGCTCAGTCACTGCCACGAAACTAGCATCATTTCAGTGATATCGGAGAAAGAGCAGCACTAAATCACTCCTGACTTTTCTGGCTAGCGGTTTGAGGGCATGTTGAGCCCTGCCTGCTCTGTCCATAGATACTCCAGAGGCAGTTGACTCTGAGAGTCTTTAAAGTGATTCTGGTGAATTTAACAGTGACCAATCAGACTAACTGAAGGAAGGCAAAAAGAAGAAGAAAGAAAGGCACAAAAAAGGGAAGCGACTCAGCTAAAGTCACGGGGAAAGTCAGCAGCAGAGCCCAGAACAGGTCCCAGAGCTCTTGTCTCCCAGCCCAGTGGTTTGAACATTGGCTTGCTAAAGTCAGGGTTTGTGAGTTGGATTTTTGAGAAGCCACTTATGGATCTGGGGCTAAATCAGAATTCGGTCCTGCTAGTGAAGGCAGGGGGTTGGATTTGATGACCTTTCAGGGTCCCTTCCTGTTCTATGAGACAGGTACATCTCATATACGTACTTTTAACCAGACCACACTGGCTCCCGTTTCCCAACCAGCAGCTGTTTGAGTCCAGTTCCTTTCAGGACATCATTTTCATTTCACTGCTCCCAGAGAAAGAGCAGCAATAAGGAATGCAGTGTTTGCACAGACACTGTGTCACCCTAACTACACCAACATAAGAGCTACACCTCTCGTGGAGTTACGATGTCGGTGTAGAAGGGCACTTTCATCAGTGGGACAAGGCTGCAGTGTGGACACTGACATAATTAGGTTGAGGTAAACTGCCTTACGTTAAGACCAGGCCTAAATGCTGTCATTTCTGTTAGGGAATTCTGAACTTTGTGTAGGTGAGGCGGGGGAATAGGTTGTTGTAGCGGAGTGGTCACCCCTCCTGCCCATAAGAGCTTGAAATCAGCCCTGAAGGAGGGCTGCAGTGGTAAAAGCAGCCCTGGAGAGGGCTGCAGCTCTAAAACCTGGGATGATTGGGAAAGTGGCCGCAGCTGGGCCATACCCCAATCAGGCCCCAGCTGGCCTGTATAAAAAGGCTGTGAGCCAGGAGCTCAGCAGTCTCTCTCTGTGTTCAGAAAGAGAAGGGCCTGGCTGCAGGTATCTGGAGTGGAGCAGGTTGGGGACAGGCCAAGGGAGCCAGGCAGGCTCCGGCCTAGGAAAGCTGCAGGCCTGGTAAGGCCTATTAGGTACTGGGTTGCAGGGGCAGCCCACAGGTAGGCAGAGGCAGCAGGTCCAAACTCCTTTGCCTGTGATGAGTGGCTGACACTGCAGTCTGCCCCAGGGAAAGGGGGCTAGATGGAGACTGGGCAGTAGCCAAGACTGAGGTGAAGTGGGGATAGTGGATGGGGGTTCCCCTGGGAGGGGGAGACCCAGAACTGTGGGAGGTACTGCCAGGGGGCAGCACCCAGAGAAAGGGGCACCGGGGTCCTGGGAGGGACACGAGGACAGTGACAACGTGGATCACGGGCCTGCAAAGGGCGCTCCAAGGCTGGGAGAGCTAATTCCTGAGGACAACCAGCAGGAGGCGCTGCTGGGGTGAGTCTGTGCATTGCTACAGTTGTGCTCTGCAATATCCTTCCCTCTTCCTCAGTTGGGAAGCACCAAGAAAAAATAAATAATTGAGTAACTCACAAATCCAATGGAGCAGGAAGGAAAAGGATCTGCAACCTGAGCTCCAGAGCGACAGTTCCCAGGGCTGTGACTGGGAGAACAAGTGGCAATTTTCCTTTCAGGGTAGATGTTCCAGCATGTTGCCTGCCCAGAACTGAGCCCCGAGATGGCAAACAGGGTTCGTTGCCCGGTGTGCTTGGCACCAATAAAGACACCGAGGGGAGAAAGCAAGCCAAGTTTATTTCAGAGCTCTGAAATGGCACTAGGAGACCAGCACGTCTCAAATCAAGTGCAGCACATACAAATAATTTTTTCCCTTTTATAATCCAAGCCGTTTCTATGCAAGCCTTTGTCTATTTCACCCTTACCCCTCCCTTCCAGACAACAGTTACAGCAGGTACACAGTGTGCATGTTAGAAACTTTCCCTTCGCCTGCTTATCTCTTGGCCTTGCAAGGCCTGTGCAGCAGTCTTCCCCCATCTTATCTCTACAAGTTTTGCTAGTGTGAACAAAACCACAGCTGTCTGCTAGAAAAGCTGACCCTTACATTTGTGCTTCAGCATGTAAGTAGTTAACACAGAAGTAGGTGAGAGTTCACAAGATGGAGTCACTGTGGCTCACAGACCCAGAGCAGAAGAGCTTCATCGGCACTTTTGGCCTTCCACTCTCCTGAGTTACCTGGTAGCTATGCCTAGTGACACCAACAAGCGCATAATCCCCAGAGCTCTGCCCCAGACCTGCCCCCACTCCAAACCTTCCCCTAAGGCCCCCTCCCCGTTCTGCCTCTTCCTGCCCCCTCCCCGCCTCTTCCATCCCCTGCTCTGCCCCACCTCTTGCTGCCCCATTCTGTCCCTTTCCCCAGAGCGTGCCCCACCCTCGCTCTTACCCAATTGCCCCCAGCACCCCCTGCACACCGCTGCACACTGCTGGGGCAGAGGGAGGAGCTGATCGGCAGGGCTCTGACTCCTCTCTGACTCCCTTTCCCAGTCTATCAATAACACAGTTTGCAAAGGGCACTGATGTAAAATGCACCGAGCTGGCTGGGGATAGAAAGGGATGGAATTCCTTCAGGGTATGGGGGATGGTACTTGTCTAATTCCCAGTGGGTTATTGGGACCATAATTGCTGTTTGCCATCTCTCCCTGGCCCTGCAGACCCTGGGATGATGAATTAATAAGAGACACGCTGATGAACCCAGATTTGCTGAACCGGCGACGCTGCCTGCCATTACGCTTCCTGTGCTGCTGCCTCTCACCTCTCCTGACCAATCAAATGCCACATGAGAATCATCAATCGGACTGATTGCGACTCTAACTGATTACTGTGCTGTTCATTGATTGTGGTGTCTTTCGATGGAACAGGGGCAAAGAGCTCTGTCCCTCTGTTGCCTGGGGAATGCCAAGAGCTTTGCAAAAATAAAAATAAATTCAACTGCACAAAAAGCTTTGGGATTGTTTCTTTTTTAAATGTTTCTCTGTAAATTAATTTGACTTCCAGACTGGCGCGGGATTTGCTCCATTCTCAAGGCAGGTCTACACTACAGCCCTAAGTCGACCTATGTTAGTAATTACTGTGGTGGCTGATGTCCACACTACCCTCCTTCTGTCGGTGATGCGTGTCCTCACCAGGAGCGCTTCCCCAGACTAAAGAGGGGCAGTGTAGGAGGCTGAGATCCAAAGCTCTCAGTTCCCTGCAGCTCCTCTCCAGGAGCTCAGCTGCCTCCCCCGCCCTGCCAACCCCAGTGGGAGCGGGGCCCAGCTGCCCAGGGTTCTTGACTCCCTGAACGGGGAGCAGGGAGCCTCCGGGCAGCAGCCTGGCTGGGAGTGGGGAACCGGGGTAGCTGGGCTCAAGACAGCAAACAGCCAATGCAAATAACACAGGTGTTTGCAGAGACACTGTGTCACCGTAACTAGACCAACGTAAGTGCTACGCCTCTCGTGGAGTTATGATGTCGGTGTAGGAGGGCACTTTCATCAGCGGGACAAGGCTTCAGTGTGGACACTGATATAATTAGTTTGAGGTAAACGGCCTTATGTTTAGACCAGGCCCAAGTGCTGTCATTTCTGTTCGGGAATTCTGAACTTTGTGTAGGTGAGGTGGGGGGAATAGGTTGTGCCCTCCAATATCCCTCCCTCTTCCTCGGTTGGGAAGCCCCGAGAAAAAATAAATAATTGAGCAAATCAGAAATCCAATGGAACAGGAAGGAAAAGGGTCTGTAACTGAGCTCCAGAGTGACAGTTCCCAGGCTGTGACTGGGAGAACAAGTGGCAATTTTCCTTTCAGGGTAGATGTTCCAGCACATACTCCCCAGAGGTCTGGAGATGTCTCCCTGCACTCCGTAAAACGAACCCTTTCCCAAACAGTTACACTCTTTTGGCCTGAACATCACACAGGCATTCGCTCCCATGAAAACAACCCACAAACTGCGCCTCAGTCTTGCTTCTTCAAAGGACACAAGTTATGGCACAAACTTATGAGAAGGCTTAATTTGTTCTAAATTATTTCGGGCTTCAGCCCCTTCCCTGGCTTCTCAGCCTCATCCACTCCTCCTGTCTATGTCTGGACCAGCACTATCTGTGTTTCCCGGACTAACAGGACTTATGTGAGAAGGCTATGACAGATACAGAGGCAGCAGTGGTAGTGACACAACCAGTGGAAGACACAATGAGGATGATTGGATGTGGAAGCTGCGGCATGTACATGATCCTGGAGGGGGTACCTGAAAAGAGTTTTGTCTGCATGAAGTGCCTCTGATAGAGCTAATGGAAGAAAAGATCCGAGATTGGAGATGCAGTTGGAAACTCTGGTTGAGTGTAGAAGGGGGTTCGAGCAGACGATAGATCAAAGACATGAGGAGGCTGAAGGAAAAAGCTCAGATTTGCAGATGGAAGCAGGACCAAAGAAATCTGAGGGGAGGCTTCTGGGTGAGGAAAGTGGACAGTGGAAGAATGTGACTAAGAGAACCAGGCAGAGGAAAAGACGGGCTAGTGAAGGAGAAATAGAGCTCAGGAACAGGTTTGCAGGGTTGGAAAATGAAGAAGGGGCACAGCAGTTGGTCGCTGAAGGTGAGAAGGTAAGGAAGAAGAGAAGAACAGCCAATCCTATGGGAAGAGAGGAAGAGTCAATGGAGATAACAACACCAAATATGAGTCCCAGGAGTATACGGAATGGGTTGCAGAGGGTTTCAAGGGACAATAGGAATCGAGAGGACTTGCAGCCAGAGGGAACAGGGGATAGACCAGAGAATCGCACCATCACCAGGAAAAGGCAGGTCTACATGATTAGGGACTCCTTACTCAGAAGAATAGACAGGCCTGTAACTAGAGCTGATCCGGAGAACAGAAGGGCGTGCTGTCTGCCGGGTGCTAAGATACGGGATGTGGACCTGAGGCTGAAGAGGATCCTAACGGGAGCAGGAAAGAATCCACTGACTGTCCTTCATGTGGGAACAAGTGATGCACTAGTTTCTCGCTGGAACATATCAAGGGAGACTATGGCAGACTGGGGAAGATGCTTTGGGAAATCAAGGCTCAGGTGATCTTCAGTGGGATTCTGCCTGTTCCCCGGGAAGGGCAACAACGGTGTGACAAGATTATGATGATCAACCGATTGCTCATGCAGTAGTGCTATAAGGAAGGCTTTGGGATGTATGGCCACTGGGAGGCATTCATGGAAAGAGGACTGTTCTCTCGGGATGGACTTCACCTGAGTAGGGAGGGAAATAGACTTCTAGGATGGAGACTGGCGCAACTGATGAAGAGAGCTTTAAACTAGGAATTCGGGGAGATGGTTGGGAGGTGTCCAGGTAATCTCCACGCCGGATTTTAACATTGAGAGGGAAGAAAACGAAGTAAGAAAGGATACAGACGTGGGTAGGAGAATGGACATAAGGAGGAAGGGTAGTGTAGATATGAGTCTAATAAGTGATACTGGTGGTAGAATGTCTGGGCCTAATTGGGTAAAGAATGTGAGCGAAGCCAAACAGCAAAAATTAAGATGTTTGTACACTAATGCAAGGAGCCTAGGTAACAAAATGGAAAAACTAGAGTTACTGGTGCAGGAAGTGAAACCAGATATTATAGGGATAACAAAAACAAGGTGGAATAGTAGTCATGACTGGAGTACAGGTATTGAAGGGTATGTGCTGTTTAGGAAAGATAGAAATAAAGGCAAAGGTGGTGCAGTAGCACTGTATATCAATGATGAGGTAGACTGTAAAGAAATAAGAAGGGATGGAATGGATAAGACAGAGTCTGTCTGGGCAAAAATCACATTGGGGAAGAAAGCTACTACAGCCTCCCCTGGGATAGTGCTTGGGGTGTGCTATAGGCCACCGGGAACCAATTTGGATATTAATAGAGACCTCTTTCATGTTTTTAATGAAGTAAATACTAATGGAAATTGTGTGATCATGGGAGACTTTAAACTTCCCAGATATAGACTGGAGGACAAATGCTAGTAGTAATAATAGGTCTCAGATTTTCCTGTATGCGATAGCTGATGGATTCCTTCACCAAGTAATTGCTGAACCAACATGAGGGGATGCCATTTTATATTTGGTTTTGGTGAGTAGTGAGGACCTCATAGAAGAAATGGTTATAGGGGACAACCTTGGTTTGAGTGATCATGAGCTAATTCAGTTCAAACTAAATGGAAGGATCAACAAAAAGAGATCTGTGACTAGGGTTTTTGATTTCAAAAGGGCTAACTTTAAAACATTAAGAAAATTAGTTAGGGAAGTGGATTGGACTGAAGAACTTGTGGATCTAAAGGGGAGGAGGCCTGGATTTACTTCAAGTCAAGGTTGCAGAAACTATCAGAAGCCTGCATCCCAAGAAAGGGGAAAAAAATCATAGGCAGAAGTTGTAGACCAAGCTGGATGAGCAAGCATCTCACAGAGGTGATTAAGAAAAAGCAGAAAGCCTACAAGGAGTGGAAGATGGGAGGGATCAGCAAGGAAAGCTACCTTATTGAGGTCACAACATGTAGGGATAAAGTGAGAAAGTACAAATGCCATGTAGAGTTTGACATTGCAAAGGGAATTAAAACCAATAATAAAAGGTTCTATAGCCATGTAAATAAGAAGAAAACAAAGTAAGAAGAAGTGGGACCACTAAACACTGAGGATGGAGTGGAGGTAAAGGATAATTTTGGCATGGCCCAATAGCTAAACGAATATTGTGCCTCAGTCTTTAATGAAACTAATGAGGAGCTTAAGGATAATGGTAGGATGACCAATGGGAATGAGCATATGGAGGTAGATATTACCCCATCTGAGGTAGAAGCCAAACTCGAACAGCTTAATGGGACTAAATCGGAGGGCCCAGATAATCTTCATCCAAGAATATTAAAGGAACTGGCACATGAAATTGCAAGCCCATTAGCAAAAATTTTTAATGAATCTGTAAACTCAGGGGTGTACCGTATGACTGGAGAATTGCTAACATAGTTCCTATTTTTAAGAAAGGGGAAAAATGCGATCCAGGCCTGTTAGTTTGATATCTCTAGTATGCAAGGTCTTGGAAAAATTTTTGAAGCAGAAAGTAATTAAGGACATTGAGGTCAATGGTAATTGGGACAAAATACAACATGGTTTTACAAAAGATAGATCGTGCCAAACCAACCCGATCTCCTTCTTTGAGAAGGTAACAGATTTTTTAAATAAAGGAAACACAGTGGATCTAATTCACCTTGATTTCAGTAAGGCATTTGATATGGTTCCTCATGGGGAATTATTAGCTAAATTGGAAAAGATGGGGATCAATATGAAAATTGAAAGGTGGCTAAGGAACTGGTTAAAGGGGAGACTACAACGGGTCATACTGAAAGGTGAACTGTCAGGCTGAAAGGAGGTTACTAGGGGAGTTCCTCAGGAATCGGTTTAGGGACCAATCTTATTTAATCTTTTTATTACTAACCTTGGCACAAAAAGTGAGAATGTGCTCATAAAGTTTGCGGATGACACAAAGCTGGGAGGTATTGCCCATACAGAGAGGGACCGGGATATCCTACAGGAAAATCTGGATGACTTTGTAAACTGGAGTAATAGTAATAGATGAAATGTAATAGTGAAAAGTGTAAGGTCATGCATTTAGGGATTAATAACAAGAATTTTGTTATAATGTGGGGAGGCATAACTTGGAAGTAACAGAGGAGGAGAAGGACCTCAGAGTATTGGTTGATCACAGGATGACTATGCCACCAATGTGATATGACCGTTAAAAAATCTAATGCAGTCTTGGGATGCATCAGGCGAGGTATTTCCAGTAGAGATAAGGAGGTGTTAGTACCGTTATACAAGGCACTGGTAATCCCTCATCTGGAATATTGTGTGCAGTTCTAGTCTCCTATGTTTAAGAAGGATGAATTCAAACTGGAACAGGTACTGAGAAGGGCTACTAGGATGATCCGAGGAATGGAAAACCTGTCTTATGAAAGGAGACTCAAAGAGCTTGGCTTGTTCAGCCTAACCAAAAGAAGGCTGAGGGGAGATATGATTGCTCTTTATAAATATATCAGAGGGATAAATACCAGGGAGGGAGAGGAATTATTTAAGCTCAGTACCAGTGTGGACACAAGAACAAATAGATATAAACTGGCAATCAGGCAGTTTAGACTTGAAATTAGACACAGGTTTCTAACCATCAGAGGAGTGAGCAGTGGCGGCAAAAGACATATCTGGCTTCAAGACTAAGCTTGAGAAGTTTATGGAAGGGATGGTATGATGGGATAGCCTAATTGCCTAATTTTGGCAATTAATTGATCTTTGACTATTAGCAGTAAATATGCCCAATGGCCTGTGATGGGACACTAGGGTGGGATCTGAGTTCTCACAGCAGAGCAGGGTAAGGCTGGCTCCCTGTGTTGAGGATTAGAGTGACCTGGCAGATCACCAGTCCAGATAATCCCAGGGGAACATCACAGTGGGTTTCTGCCAGTCCTTTAATGTCCCGTCCTCCCAGCCCAGTCAGTCACCTGACACAGACCCCTCATTCTCCTGCTCTGTGCACAGCCAGCTGTTTAACCCTTTGGCTAGCAACCCCTAGACAGGTCAGTCCTTGCCAGGCATCTCATTCAGAAAAACATTGCCGAGAATTCCTGCTTCCTCCCAGACACAGGAACCCTGGGGTAGAAATGAAGCGTTCATCCCTCTCTCCTGTTGTTGCTAATGGTGAACAAGTGCGTGCAGACTTAACCCTGGCTTCAGGCACCCGGGTTCCCCTCTCCAGGCTGCTCAGGTCAGAGGCAGATGGGGTCTGTGACAGTGAGGGGCCCCTACGTGGGCTGCTTGTGTAACACGCAGATGGAGGTTGGAGTCGTTGTCCCCTGATAGCCACTGTCACAGGCGGACGGGGTCCCCGTCCCTCTCTGAGAGTCAGGTCTGCCCCCAATCCCTCAGAGCACACACAGAGTGGGGGGCCAGCCCAGACCCTGCAGGGTCACACAGGGCAGAGGGGTTAGCGGTTAGTACCACACTCTAGGCTGTCTCAGAGAGAAAAGAGGGGAGCCACTTAACAGCCACTTCATCTACCCTGGAGAGAAACCAACTTCACGCCACCAGCCCTTGGTATTGCAGGCAGGGAGTGGGTCTGATGTCAGCTCTGCTCATCACCAGAAGCTCTGTGATCGATGAGGTCAGTGCAGTCTCCCTGCCCTGCCCAGGTGTGATGTCAGACAGATGGGGACAAAGGGCATCGGAGGCTGGAGCTTGACGGAGCCAGCTGCAGCCTTCACCCCCCCTGCCCAAGAGAGGCCGGGACAGACCGGGCTGCAGGGACCAGGTCATTGGAATCCAGGATGACTTTCTGGAAACTGGGTCCAGCCATTGTTCAATAGTGGGTGCCAGGTGCTCACGGTGCCTCTTGCCCTAACGCTCTTCCTCAGCACTGCCGATGCCAAGTGCTAGCCCAGCCCCCTGCAAGCATTGCAGGGTCCAAATGTATCCCTGGCACTGCCAGTGCCTTACTCTCCCGGTGCCTAACCCCAGCTGTGATCAGGAGCAGGCCCGGCTGCCAGAGCTGTGTGGGGAATGGTAATTCCACTGTCGGGAAGAGTTGCTAGATCTAAACCCGGCTTGGTTCTCATTTGGGACAGAACCTGAAATTGCTGAAATTTGCCATGAGGGGGAAGGTCGTGGGGTCCCTGACTCTGGGGCTGCCCTAGAGCCCAGACCCTTCATGCCCTGGGTTCTGTGACTGTGGGGCTGCGCTAGAGCCAGGCCCTCTCATAGGTCCAGAGAAGTCTGGGCCACTTCCAACTTTTGAGGCCCCAGCCATAATAAAAATAAAAAATGAGGACACATGAAAACATAATAAGGCACCAAAAATATGATTTGAATATTTTTTATTTAACAAATGCTTTTCTAGCCTTTTTCTATGCAAATGCACTAATTAGTGAGGAAAAATCTAGCTTTCGTGCAATGTCACACTTGATAATAAGCATGGTGAGCCCATTCAAACACTCTTTTCCTGTAGTTGAACGGTGATAGTTCTTTACCTGCTTCAACATGTTGAAGGTCCGTTCACCTGAAGCCACTGATGGAGGCAAACTGACAAAAATACGCAATGCAATTTTGATCTTAGGAAACACCCCAGAGAGTCCAAGTTCGAGTATTTCTTGAAGTAATTCCTTTGGCTTGCAATCCAATTTAAAGTTTGTGGACTATATTTGTTTGAGGAAGATGACCTCGACACTGAGATCTTTTGAGATTTCTTTGTTGTACTGTTAGTGAAATTGTTCAGCTGCAGAAAGAATATCTTCATTACTCAGTCTATTGAACTGCCAAAGAACCCCCAAAATGGTACAAATTAGTCGCAGTGACTCAAATTGATGAGTAAGACCTGATTGAATAGAGTCAATGATAACAAGGAAGACATTGATCCTATAATGCTGCTTGGCATCGGATTCAGTAGGTAAGTTGCGATTGGTGGAGAACTCAGATGAAATGCCAATATTCTGTGCTACTAATTTGGATTCAGTCAGTATCGTATGCCATTGTTCACAAAACTGTTGAATGTCATTGATAAGACTTTCGATGTTATCCCTCTCAACATCAAGTGTAGCATTGCGGGCTTCACTTACCAGATTAGTTTGGTGGATCATTGTAAGTACAGGTCTGTTGCATCTTATGCGCATTTAATATGCATGATTTCAACTTTACATGGTCGACAAAAAGAAAAACAAAACAAAAAAGAGAAAAATAACAATTTTAATACTATACCTGTAGTGTGGGCGATTCCGCCCGCCATTGAACTGAATGGAATTTTGACTATATGCGGTTTTCACTTTATGCGCTAACCACGGAACGGAACCCCCGCGTAAGACGAGACAGACCTGTAGCTTCATCCACAACGATGACATCAGAATGCATTGAAATTTGGACATGTGCTTCTGAATAGACTGAAGTGCAGTTCGAGCCTGCGCAGTGAGATTCACACAAATGCTGAAAAGACTTAAAACAAGGGAATAGTAATTAAGAACACAAAATGAAACAGTCAGACAGGTTATTATCCTTATCACTGAATCAAAACTCAAGCACGCAAGCGATAATATAACAGGCTGAGCTGAAGACAAAGGGATGACATATATATAGTAAACACAGACACGGATACAGACAGAGGGATAATGTCCAAACATTTCAAATGTGTGTCCTCATGAAAATTGCTGTACAAGATTGTCCTCACAAATTTTCACCTTGAATCTGGACCTATAGAGTAGGAAAGCCTATGATGATGGCCAAGCTACCGAGCTAGGGCTCAACCAACCAACCAAACACCTCTTTTAGATACCATAGGAAGATAATAATGAGGAATTCTCACACATAAATAATTCCTTAGTCAGCTAGATTTAAAACTATAAAGACACTAAAATGTAACAATTCTCTACCTTTCAACACACACCTGATCCAGCACCAGCCACTAGTAGTCGTTTGTTTATATAATTTGCTGATCTGAGAGGACACGTTCATCACGGTCTAATCCTGTGCCATCAGAACTGATATTTTTTTATTAATATTTATGAACATTTTAAACGTATTAATATGACAAAATCTATATTAGTTAACAAAAAATTATGTCTTTTACCAAATCACGTCTCTTATTTACTCAAATTTGCAGCTCTAAGCTGAGAGAGCATGTCACATTTTCGTCTGATAGAGATGCACATAAAAACATGTTGCGAAACTTATCAAATGCCAAAAAATTAACAAGTCTCTAAATTTGAGGCCCTCTTTGAGCTTCAGGCCCAGGCCAAATGTCCCTGCTGGCCCCTCCTCTGACTGGCCTCCTGGCTAGAGCCTGAACCCTGCAGGCCCTGGGATCTGTGTCTTGGGGGCTGTGTGAAGAAGCAGGGGGGTTTCTTGTTGGTTTCAATGGTTTGCATGCAGAGGGGGTGGGACTCAGTTTCCCTGGGTGTTACTGGTTTACAAGGTGGTGGGAGAGAGAGTTTGTTGTTACAGAGGGCCAGTGAATGGTCTGGAGATACCCCAGCGACTGGTGACCGGGAGGCCCAGCTCGGGAATCACAGCCGGTTCTGGCCAGTGGAAGGACAATGGGCTGCGGAGAGAGGACCCCGATGACCTGACCAGCCAGTTCCAGCCAGTGGGAAACAAAGGACAGCTGAGAGGAGAGGCTGAGAGGAGAGGAGGCCCAGGTGGCCTGTCTACCTGGGACAGAAGACAAAGGACAGAGTCGGGACTTGGGGGACAGTGATACCGGATGCCCAGCTGGAAGGAGGGGTTTCTGGGCTAGGAGGAGAGAGCAGCCAGAGCCCACCTAGAGGCAGAACAGATCTAGACGTATGGTGCTGAGGGAGGCCAGGCCTGAGGACCTGAGAGTTTCCTCTGCTGGGTTTAGACACTCAATAAACCCTCCTGTTTTACACTGGCTGAGAGTTGCTCCGGTCTAGAGAACAGGGTGGCATTATTCCCTCTGGGTGTGGAGGCCCCGGAAGTCCAGAGTGAGTGGACTCCCTGAGGGGGCCCACGGCGAGAGACAGTCATGCTGAAGGCTCGGAGAGGTGCGGTTCCAGGAGGCAGAGGGGACTACAGCTAAACCCCTGAGAGAGAGTGGACCCCCAAGAAGAGTGTTGTACTGGAGGGGGTTCCTCACAGAGACCATACGGGGCCGAGACAGCACGAGTCCTGTGAGTCCGTGACAGGCTGCCCTAGAGCCGACACCCTTCCTTCCCCGGGAGTCAATGATTCTGGGGCTGTCCACCTGGCACACTGCCCTGGAGGCCAGAGCCTGTAGGCCCAGGGTGCTGTAGAGCTGCAAGCCTAGGAACATCACAGCCAGTGCTGCCAGGGGCATTCTGGGCATGTCGAGGGGTTTGGGGCCTTGGCAGGCTGCGGAGAGACTTCTCCGGTTTATGCCTCCCCTGCACAGCAGCAGAGCAGGAAGGGACATCTGGCACCCCGGGAGCTGCAGCACTGTGGAAACGTTGCATATGGGAGCAGTGAGACACTTGCCTCTCCAAGAGCAATGTCTCGAATTCCCCAGAAGGGAGCGGTTTGAGACATGCCTGGGAACAGATGATGCAGAGTCACCAGGTGCAGTTCCTCAGAGCTCTGAGGGGGGTAGGAGTGAAATCCCTTGGCACGTTACACAGCTCAGTTCTTTCCCTCCCTCTCGCTCTGTCAAGGCTCCTTCCCCACTCTGAACTTTAGGGTATAGATGTGGGGGCCTGCATGAAAATTTCTAAGCTTAACTACCAACTTAGATCTGGTCCGCTGCCACCACTCCCAATGTGCTAATTCCCTTCCCTGGGTAGCCTTCAGAGACTCTTCACCAATTCCCTGGTGAATACAGATCCAAACCCCTTGGATCTTAAAACAAGGAGAAATTAACCATCCCCCCTCCTCTCTCCCACCAACTCCTGGTGGATCAAGATCCAACCCCCTTGGATCTAAAAAACAGGGAAAATCAATCCGGTTCTTAAAAAGAAGGCTTTTAATTAAAGAAAAAGGTAAAAATCATCTCTGTAAAATCAGGATGGAAAATAACTTTACAGGGTAATCAAACTTAAAGAGCCCAGAGGACCCCCCTCTAGCCTTAGGTTGAAAGTTACATAAGAAGAGATAAACACCCTAGCAAAAGGTACATTTACATGTTGAGAAAACAAAGATAAAACTAACACATCTTGCCTGGCTGTACTTACAAGTTTGAAATATGAGAGACTTGTTCAGAAAGATTTGGAGAGCCTGGATTGATGTCTGGTCCCTCTCAGTCCCAAGAGCGAACAACCCCCAAAACAAAGAACACAAACAAAAGCCTTCCCCTCACCAAGATTTGAAAATATCTTGTCCCCTTATTGGTCCTTTGGGTCAGGTGTCCACCAGGTTACCTGAGCTTCTTAACCCTTTACAGGGAAAAGGATTTTGGAGTCTCTGGCCAGGAGGGATTTTATAGTATTGTACACAGGAGGGCTGTTGCCCTTCCCCTTATAGTTATGACACGCTCAGTTTCAGGGAACTCTGCAGGTGACTCAGCAGGTGACCCGGCCATGAAGGGAGCCAGCGGATGGGTAACATGTGGCACGTGTCCCCGTGACCTTTCTGCAGTAATATTGCAGCCTAGGGAGGTCAGACCCCGCTGGGCTGACTCACAAGGTACCAACCTGGGGCCCCACCAGGGGATTGTAACTCCCCAGCCTCCCCGTCAAGGCTGCTGAGAGAACCTCAAAAGTGTGAGCGGAGCATGAACTGAGGCCTCCATCTGCGGCAATAGCTCCACTAGACCCAGCCCATGGATCTCAGCCCAGGCTGGGGGCTCTGCCAGTCTGTGCACTGCGAGTTGTTCCCTGGCCACAGAGTTCAGCCCTTTCCCCAGGCAGCACTATTCTCTGCAGACAAGTGCCTGCCAAGACACCGGGGTCCTTAGCCGCCCAGCCTGCAGGTCCCAGCTGAATGGCAGGAGGACGCTTAGGACAGAAAGGGCTGAGAGACACTGCGCAAGGTTATCATCTGCAGAGACTGCCAAGGGCTGGAGAGGAGCCGTGACGATGGGGGGAGGAGAGGGTCAGTTCTACCCGAGGAAAGAGCCGGCCAAGATGAGGGCCTGATGTTCCCCCACGCTGAGCAGCCAGCACCCCAGGGAAAGCAAGTGGGAGCTGCAGACAAGGCACCCGGGAGTTTATCTAGCCCTACAGGGAGCAGAGGGGATATGAGCATGTGAATATATGGAGATATACCTATCTCATAGAGCTGTAAGGGACCTTGAAAGGTCATCAAATCGAGTCCAGTCCCCTGCCTTCACTAGCAGGACCAAGTACTGATTTTGCCCAGATCCCTAAATGGCCCCCTCAAGGATTGAACTCTCAACCCTCAGTTTAGCAGGCCAATGCTCAAACCACCGAGCTATCCCTATCCATTCATGCTGAGAAAGTATGGCAATCGGCTAGTTTTCTTAGTTGCGTGTATGCGAACACAGAAAGCCTAGGAAACAAGCAGAAAGAATTGGAAGTCCTGGCAGTCAAGGAAATATGATGTGATTAGAATAACAGAAACTTGGTGGGGCAGTTTACATGACTGGAGCACTGTCATGGATGGGTATAAACTGTTCAGGTATGGGAGGAAACGGGGAGGAGTTGCACTGTATGTAAGAGCGCGGTGTGATTGCGCTGAGCTCCAGTTTGAAACTGGAGAAAAGCCTGTTGAGAGTCTTTGGGTTAAGTTTAGAGGTGAGAGCAACAAGGGTGATGTCATGGTGGGCGTGTGCTATAGACCACCAGATCAGAAGGATGACATAGATGAGACTTTCTTTGGACAACTAACTGAAGTTTCCAGATCACAGGCCCTGGTTCTAATGGGGGACTTCAATCACCCTGACATCTGCTGGGAGAGCAATACAGCAATGCACAAACAATCCAGGAAGTTTTTGGAGAGTGTTGGGGACAACTTCCTGGTACAAGTGCTGGAGCAACCCACTAGAGGCCGTGCGCCTCTTGACCTGCTGCTTACAAAAAGGGAAGAATTGGTAGAGGAAGTAGAAGTGGGTGGCAACCTGGGAAGCAGTGACCATGAGATGGTTGAGTTCAGGATCCTCACAAAAGGAAGAAAGGAGAGTAGCAAAATACGGACCCTGGACTTCAGAAAAGCAGACTTTGACATCCTTAGGGAACTGATGGGCAGGATCCCCTGGGATGCTAATATGAGGGGGAAAGGAGTCCAGGAGAGCTGGCTGTATTTTAAAGAAGCCTTATTGAGGGCACAGGAACAAACCATCCCAAAGTGCAGAAAGAATAACAAATATGGCAAGCGACCAGCTTGGCTTAACAGTGAAATCTTCGGTGAGCTTAAACTCAAAAAGGAAGCTTACAAGAAGTAGAAACGTGGACAGATGACTACGGAGGGGCATAAAAATATTCCTCGAGTATGCCAGGGTGTAATCAGGAAGGCCAAGGCACAATTGGAGTTGCAGCTAGCAAGAGATGTGAAGGGTAACAAGAAGGATTTCTACAGGTATGTTAGCAACAAGGAGAAGGTCAGGGGAAGTGTGGGACCATCACTCAATGGGAGAGGCAACCTAGTGACAGACGATGTGGAAAAAGCTGAAGTACTCAATTCTTTTTTTGCCTCGGTCTTCACAGGCAAGGTCAGCTCCCAGACTGCTGCACCGGGCAGCACAACATGGGGAGGAGATGAGAAGCCCTCAGTGGTGAAAGAACAGCTTAAGGACTATTTAGAAAAGCTGGACATGCACAAGTCCATGAGGCTCGATGCAATGCATCTGAAGGTGCTGAGGGAGTTGGTTGATGTGATTGCAGAGCCATTGGCCATTATCTTTGAAAACTCGTGGCGATAGGGGGAGGTCCCGGACGACTGGAAAGGGGCAAAAAAATTCCCCGTATTTTAAAAAGGGAAGAAAGAGAACCCGGGGAACTAGAGACCGGTCAGCCTCACTTCAGTCCCCCGCAAAATCATGGAGCAGGTCCTCAAGCAATCCATTTTCAAGCACTTGGAGAAGAGGAAGGTGACCAGGAACAGTCAATATGGATTCACCAAGGGCAAGTCATGCCTGACCAACCTGATTGCCTTCTTTTATGAGATAATAACGGGCTCTGTGAGTATGGGGAAAGCAGTGGATGTGATATATCTTGACTTTAGCAAAGCTTTTGATACTGTCTCCCACAGTATTCCTGCCAGCAAGTTAAAATTCCTGCCAGCAAGTATGGATTCAATGAATGGACTATACGGTGGATAGAAAGCTGGCTAGATTGTCGGGCTCAAAGGGTAGTGATCAATGGCTTGATGTCTAATTGGCAGCCGGTATCAAGGAGAGTGCCCCAGGGGTTGGTTCTGGGGCCAGTTTTGTTCAATATCTTTATTAATGATCTGGATGATGGGATTAATTGCACCCTCAGCAAGTTTCCAAATGACACTAAGCTGGGGGGAGAGGTAGATACGCTGGAGGGTAGGGATATGGTCCAGAGTGACCTAGACAAATTGGAGGATTGGGCCAAAAGAAATCTGAAGAGGTTCAACAAGGACAAGTGCAGAGTCCTGCACTTAGGACGGAAGAATCCCATGCACTGCTACAGGCTGGGGACCGACTGGCTAGGCAGCAGTTCTGCAGAAAAGGACCTGGGGATTAGAGTGGAGGAGAAGCTGGATATGAGTCAGCAGTGAGCCCTCGTTGTCAAAAAGGCCAACGGCATATTGGGATGTGTTAGTAGGAGTGTTGCCAGTAGATCAAGGGAAGTGATTATTCCCCACTATTCGACACTGGTGAGGCCACACCTGGAGTACTGTGTCCAGTTTTGGTCCCCCCACTACAGAAGGGATATGGACAAATTGGAGAGAGTCCAGCGGAGGGCAATGAAAATGATTATGGGGCTGGGGCACATGACTTATGAGGAGAGGCTGAGGGAACTGGGTTTATTTAGTCTGCAGAAGAGAAGAGTGAGGGGAGATTTGATAGCAGCATTCAACTACCTGAAGGGGGGTTCCAAAGAGGATGGAGCTCGGCTGTTATCAGAGGAGGCAGATGACAGAACAAGAAGCAATGGTCTCAAGTTGGAGTGGGGGAGGTCTAGGCTGGATATTTCACTAGGAGGGTGGTGAAGCACTGGAATGGGTTCCCTAGGGATGGGGTGGAATCTCCAGCCTTAGAGGTTTTTGAGGCCCGGCTTGACAAAGCCCTGGCTGGGATGATTTAGTTGGGGTTGGTCCTGCTTTGAGCATGTGATTGGACTAGATGACCTCCTGCAGTCTCTTCCAACCCTGATATTCTATGATTCTGAGGGGCATTTCCTACCCCGGGAGCTGCAGCACCCAGGAAACGTCACGTATGGGAGCAATGTCCCGAATTCCCCAGAAGGGAGCGGTTTGATACCTGCCTGGGCACAGACTGTGCAGAGTGTCCGGGTGCAGATCATCCGACCTCTCAGAGGGGTGGGAGCGAAATCCCTTGGCACATTACACAGCTCGGTGCTTTCCCTCACTCTCGCACAGTTCCAGGGAACTCTGCAGGTGACTCAGCAGGTCACCCTGCCGTGAAGGGAACCCTGATCCACACGGAGCCTGTGGGTGACGCACGTTCTGCCCCCTTCACTCCGAGGATTTCACGACCTCCCACGGACACGTCCTGAGCAAATCGGACCCTGCTCGCCCCTTCTGCACCCTCAGCAGATGCTCAGGGGCAAGGGGCTCCTGTACAGTCCAGGCTCTGGGAACACGGCGACGCTGCCTGCCGTTACGCTTCCCGTGATGCTGCCTCACACCTCTCCTGACCAATCAAATGCCACATGAGAATCATCAGTCGGACTGATTGCGACTCTAACTGATTACTGTGCTGTTCATTGATTGTGGTGTCTTTCGATGGAACAGAGGGCAAAGAGCTCTGTCCCTCTGTTGCCTGGGGAATGCCAAGAGATTTGCAAAAATAAAAATAAATGCAACTACACAAAAAGCTTTGGGATTGTTTCTTTTTTAAATGTTTCTCTGTAAATTAATTTGACTTCCAGACTGGCGTGGGATTTGCTCCATTCTTAGGGCATGTCTACACTACAGCCCTAGTAGACCTATGTTAGTAATTACTGTGGTGGCTGATGTCCACACTACACTTCTTCTGTTGGTGATGCGTGTCCTCACCAGGAGTGCTTCCCCAGACTAAAGAGAGGCAGTGTGGGAGGCTTAGAGCCAAAGCTCTCAGTTCCCTGCAGCTCCTCTCCAGGAGCTCAGCTGCCTCCCCCACCCTGCCACCCCCAGTGGGTGTGGGGGCCAGCTGCCCAGGGTTCTTGACTCCCTGAACAGCCTGTGGATGACGCACGTTCTGCCATCTTCACACCGAGGAGTTCACGGCCTCCCACGGACACGTCCTCAGTGAATGGGACCCTGCTCGCCCCTTCTGCACCCTCAGCAGATGCCCAGGGGTAAGGGGTTCCGGTACAGTCCAGTCTCCTGGGTCATTGTACCAGATCCACACCGAGGCACTTGGCACTGCCTGCCCACTGCTTCTGCTGCCTCTTCTGCAGCCCCCGAGCTAGACGTGCTCTGAGCAGGGCTGTCCCTGCCCCTGCTGGCTGCCTGCAGCATGGCAGGGAATGGCAGTGGGGAGTTGTGGTGACCCGTTGCTTGTTGCCCGGGGGTGGGGGATGTGGGAGCCCCAGGGAGAGCTGGATGGGAGCTGGGCCTGAGCCAGGGGATGGGTAACATGGCACATGGCCCCGCGACCTTTCTACAGTATTAACTCCTTTGTCTTGACAGCCATTTTATGATGGTCAGATGCCGTTTACACAGTCCGGCTTGCCCACTGGCCACTGTATATTTTAATCCCTTTGTGTACCATGATAGGGGCTTAGACACAGATTCTCCTGCCTTTCTGGAGAAGGCTCTCAATTCAGGCATGTGTTTGAGGTTTTGGTGAGGAAAGGGTGCACCGCAACCATGCTTGCCATCGGCCCCTCCCTCTGGAATTTCATTGGGTTGGACCACTTCCTTGTGAATCTTCCCAAATGCAAAGTTTTTCTTCCCCCAGCCCTGAAGAGACAGTGTTATCTTTTACAAGTGTAACAGGAACAACAGTTTTAATGGAGTGCTTTGGATGAATAAGATCCCCTCGGTTACCCCACTCTCTGTTCCCGAAAGGGCAGCTGGGAGAACTCTCCCCTCCAGGAGATGTGACCCCCGGTCTTCCCTTAAAACCTGACCCACTGGTGAGGGGTCTGGCATTTAAATGCAGATCCTTCACTGTCCTCCTGAGGAAAAGCCTCCATACAAAAGGTGAGCAGACCCTCTTGTCCCCCCCACCTTCCGTCTGGACTTTCCTCTCTGGGCTCCCCTCTGATGCAGACACCCCTGTGTCCCCCAAAAGGGAAGTTGACCCTGATCCAGCTGTGGTTTCACAGCTACCAGTATGACAGACCCTTCACTGGCCAGCACAATCCCCCCCTTTCACTCAGGTTGGGCTTGCTTCCAGCTACAGTGTCCTTGGGGTCTCTTCCCACCACAGTGGTCACCAACTTCCATCTCTGGGATACATGTCTCTGTGCACCCCATGGCATGACCTGTCCCATGCTGACCTGCAACTTCCTGGCAGTCAGCAGCTGGGACGGCCTCCCTGTTACAAGGAGGAACATTCCCCCTCCTCCAAGGAGATGATCACAGGACAGGAGCTGGCTCTATCTAGCCCTTCCTGCAGGGACCTGCCTGAGACCCAGGGCTGTAGGAACCGGTTACGACCATCGCTGCTGCTACCGAGGAATTAAAGAAACACTCTCCTGTTCCCCCAGCAGCACTTGTGACTTGACCCTCCCCTCCGGGATTTTCTGGACAAGATTCCTTCTTGCTGCTAACAAACCCCAGGACAGATTCTGCCACATCAAAAAAAATCATTCCCCAGTAGAAGCGGTGCAAAAATGTGTACCACTGCTGCAACAGTCAGTCCAGCCTGCAAATCACCAGTGTCCATGTGTTCCTGAGCTAAAGGTGCAAGGACTTTGTATCCTCCCAGCTGATCTAATTCTGCCATTTTTCCTGGTAACAAATCCTTCTCCTGGATCAGGTCCCTCCTGAGCACAGAAATTTCTGCACCAGTGTCTCTCCATCCTTGGAGCACTTTGCCATGACACTTAGCAGCATGCATATGCTCACTGCTTGGCTGTGTAGAAGCACCCTTTACAAATCCTGTGTGGAAAGGGGCAGTAGCCCGGGATACCCCTTTGCTCTGAGAAGCAGCAGTTTCATGTGTTATCTGCTGCCTGTTCCCACTTAGCCTCGGACATTTAGTTCTCAGGAGCTCAGTGGACTTACAATGAGAGCACCTCTTGGGCTTCTCTGCTTGTACAGGAGACTTGGGACAAGTGATTTCCCTCTGCCAGTGGTTTATGTTTAATTGCAGCTTGTGACTGCTCGTAAGAGTCTGCAAACTCAGCTAATTCCCCCACTGCATCCACCTTTTTCTCCCACAAATACTGTTTTACATCACCACTGCACACATTCAGGAACCGTTCCTGAGTAACCAAATCACACATTCCTTCAAAGCTTGTAATGCCTTTTCCCCTCACCCACTTGTCTAACAAATCTCTCATTTCATTTCAATAGGCCACATTACTTAATCCAGATCCCCTCTTAAGACTCCTGAATTTTACCCTGTAGGTTGAGGTGTAATCTGAAACTGTTTCAAAACCAGTTCCTTAAATTTACTATAGTTTGAAGCATCAGCAATAGGCATTTTATTGAATATGTCCAGAGCTCTCCCAGTCAATTTTGCAACTCAAGTAGTCATTTTTGATCTTCAGGAATCGCATGGAGAGTGCACAGTCTCTCAAAGGTGATGAAATATTCAGCAATATCACTGGATTCATCATACTGTGGCCAGAATTGTTCCCATTTGTGGATTTTGGGGGAAGCACAGCCAGCTGCTGAAGGGTTCTGTCTCTTCCACTTCATTACAGCCAGTTCATGCTTCTGGGTCTCAATTTGTGCCTCTATTTCTCTGTCTTTAACTCCAGGGCTAGGTGCCTCTCTCTTTCCTTCTCCTCCTGAGCATGTTGCCTCTCCCTGTCCTTCTCCTCCTGGGCAGCTTCTGTGCCTCAATTTCTTTGTCTTTTAAGTCCATGGCTCTTTTCTGAGCAGCTTCCTCCCTGGCTGCCTCTGCTTCTTTTTAGGCTTATTTGAAACACACGGGCCTTTGGCTTCTCTTCCGCTTCCACTCTGGCCAGCTCTAGTTTTGGCGCTGCCTCACTGGTAGTCATTTTCCTGCTTTTTTGTTCTTATTTCACTTACCAGAAATAAACAAACAGAAAATAACAAACCAGTAACCACTTTCTTTGTTCTCCAGCCACCACACTCAAAACTCACTTAAAATCACTACCAGTATCTCAAAGCAATCAGCTGTGCACAGATCCTGTCGACTATGTCTCTGTGATGGGTTCGGTCACAGAGACCCACTTGGGACTGTCTCCTGATGTGCTGAGACTACCTCTGAGCCCGTTTTCTCTGCCAGTTTGGGCCTCCAGAACCCTGCCTTCTTGAGCCAGACACGCTACCCTCCTGCAACACAGACCCAGGGTCTGAACCACGCCCCCAAAGCTGCAGACTTAACTGAAAACAGATTAAGAAGTGCTCCTGTCTCCAGCACCCAGACATCCAGCTACCAATGGGATCCAAACCCCAAATAAATCTGTTTTACTCTGTATAAAGTTTATACAGGATAAACTCGTAAATTGTCTGCCCTCTGTAACACTGATAGAGACATATGCACAGGTGTTTGCTCCCCCAGGTATTAATCACTTACTCTGGGTTAATTAATAAACAAAGGTGATTTCATTAAGTATAAAAAGTAGGATTTAAGTGGTTTCAAGTAATAACAGAGAGAATAAAGTAAGTTACCAAGCAAAATATAAAAAAAAAATAAGTAAGGCTAACTTAATACACTAAGGATCTAATTACACATACTAACTTCTCACCCTAGATGTTATCTCAGATACAATCCTTTTGAGGCTAACGTTGTAGTTTATGGCCTGGCTCCAGCAATCAACCAGACCCCATAGTTACAGTCCTTTTTTTCCAGTTTCTTTCAGGCATCTCTTTTGGGCGGAGAGGCCATTGTTTACATATTAGGTTGAACGTTGCCAGGAAAGCTCAGATGTGGATTGACGTCTCTCCAAGTTCATTGTTAGTTAAGTAATCCCAAAATTTGAATGATCCCTTCACAATATGTTGGCCAAACCTCCTTACAGCAAACACTTCAAATACAAGCATAGAGCCAATACTCCTAACTTCAGATATAAAAATGATACATGCCTACAAATAGGATGAATATATTCAGTAGATCATAACCTTTGCAAAGATACGTTACATGGCATATCTAGCACAAAGCATACTTCAGTTATGTTATATTTACACTCATAAGCATATTTCCATAAACATATAGAGGACAATGTCACAGTCTCATAAAACCACTTGATTTCAGGAGTGAGAAGGAACAATTAGACCATGTCTACACTTATGTGTGGTGAAGACACTCTCCTGCCAGCATAAAAAACCCACTCCCGCGAGCAGCATAAGCTGTGTCAGGAGGAAAAACTCTCCCGCTGACATAGCGCCGTGCACACTAGCGCTTATGTCAGTGTAACTTACGTCACTCGGGGGGTGGAATATTCACACCCTTGAGCGACATACGTTTTGGTGAAATAGGCAGTAGTGTAGACATAGCTTACATAATAATTCCATATGGTAATAAGCAATACCATTAGGGGAGTTGTACCACTTCAATTATATCAACACAAAGTGTCTTCGTGACTTAGGAACCTACTTCCCATTTTCAAATGTGTGCTCGAGGCCAACGACCACTGGGGTTGTGACCTGTTTCCTGCAGCCTGACCTCGTTCAGCCTCTCTTGAGTCTCAAAAACCTGGGACTACTGCAGAATGAAAAAGTGACTATGAAAATCTGAGCTACAACAGGATGTGGTGGAGGAAAGAATGAAAGTCTGGGCTAAAGCAGGATGTGGTGGAGGAAAGATTAAGAGGGAATGAGGGCGTGATGGGGGAAGGAGGAATGGGAGGGACTAGGGGAGAAGGAAGAAATTGGCTCTCACTGCAATCACGTTATTGGGCTTGGAACGGTGAGGTGTGCAGTGCCCAGCCCAGCATACATTATAAATACAGTGCTCAGCCTTGCCATCTCCCACTGAGCGTGCCAGACCAGAAACAACTCCGCTCCAGAGAGAGTAAAGAAGCAAAGATGAAGGTGTCGTACGTGGCCGCTTTCCTCATAGGGCTCCTCTCCCTGGCGAGCACCAGAGCAGCTGCATTGGTGAGATGATGTACTTGTTATTTGTATTACAGTAGCACTTAGAGGGTCCATCTGAAATCAGGACCCCGATTTGCTGGGCGCTACCCTGACACAGGAGAGACAGTCCGTGCCCATACTCTGGTGAGGACTTACTGTGCTGGGTGTTCAACAGACACAGCGAGGGACAGACCTGGACACAACTGGAATCAGGGCCCCTTATGCCAGGTACTGCACAGACACACAATGAGGGCAGCTCTGCAAAACTGGCCCTTGTAGGAGGCAGGATACAAGACTAGAGGGGCCAGTTCCTCTGTTTCAGCCCCGGCAGGATATCAGGCTACACTGGCCCATCGGTCTCATCTAGAGCAGCAGATCTTAAGTTACTGCATGACCTGACTTCTGGTAGCCTGGTGTGGGGCTGAACAGGTTTCCAGGATTGGGTAGAATGATGTTAGGAGCAGGGCCAAGCTGTTGTAAATGGTCCGTAGAACTACTGGAGTCGATGAGGCCAGCTCCCCCAGATGATATAAATTGTCTGTAGCTCCATTTGGTCAATGGATAGTCAGGAGGGGGCCTCTAGAAATTACCATAATACACATAATAAATACCCCTCATCTTACAGGGCTCTGGTAGCTTCAATAACGACAAAGTGGGTGATAGCAGCTTTAATGACAACAGCATAAATATTATGTGATTCCCTCCTCAGGTCATGTAGCTTTATACATACCAGGTCAATAAACCCTGCTCCAGCTGGTTTCCTGTCTGGTAAAGGTTACCAAGCAAGGAGCATTTCCCCAGTTGAGGCAGGGATATTAAGATAGACTGGCCCATTGTTCTGATCAGGTGTGTCAATTCTTTAATTACTCAGTGATACGATCCCTGATACCCTGGTGTGGAGCTGTACAGTATGTTTTGCTAACTTTCCCTTCTATTGGAGCAGAAAAACCAGTTCTGGTCAGCGGTGGCTATCAGCAGTCACCTTTCCTATTGGACTATCGTGCTTTGCCTCAAAAGTATTCTGTATCGCTGGTCAATAACAGCCCAACCCTTTGCCAGTGAATCTCTCTACGCAAATGCCATCCCAAACCCTTTTTTTTCTCATCAGTCCAGGCTTCTATAACAAATTTACAGCCTTGGAATGTTGGAGCTTTACCAAGGATTATCTCTTGGTTTCCACCAGTGGATGAGAATGAAGTTGGTGCACATCCCCAGTTCATGTAAATTTGCTGTAGTTTCATAGGAATCAATGAGGCCAGATTCCCACTGGGGTAAATTGTCCAGAGAAGCACTGGAATCAATACGCCACATGCCCAGATGTATAAATCATCGTTACACAATAAACATTACCCAACTTGCAGGGCTCCGGTAGCGTAAAGACCGGCAATGTGGGCCATGGCAGCTTTAATGACAACAGCGTAAGTACCAGAGATTACCTCTCCATGCTATGTAGCTTCACACACATCAGTGAATGGAGCCCGTTTCAGCTAGTTTGATGTCTGGTAACGTTTGCCTTCGAGGAGCATTGGCTGCATTTGCCCATGTTGTGAAGGCAGCATGGAAAGTCCTCCCACTCCACAGGGCTTATGAAAATCTCCAGAGGCTTATAGCAGGTTGACCTCCCTCTCCCACAGTACCCGGGGTAATAATGAGGCATGCCAGACCAGGCTTTTTGATATCACTCAGAAGGCACTTCTGCTGGGAGCAACCTCAGAGGGTCTCCAGGTGAACACACCTTTGGGAGACTTATATGAGATTGCCAGGGTTGATGGGAGGCTTTCCTCTGCACAATTCCTTTTGGCACACATGAAATATCTTGAAAGGGGGTCGATGACCTCACCCAGAATGCATTGCACCTGGGAGCTATCCCAAGAGTTTTGGGATACATGCCCATCCAAACTGGAGGCCTCCTGAGAATTTCCCATGGCTTCATGGGAGGATGATCTCTTCTTCTACAAGTCCACTGGACATGCATGAAGTGTCCCACAGTTCCTTTGGGTACTCACTAAATATCTCACAGGAGATCCTTCGAAAATGACACAGAATGCACTGCTCTTGGCAACAGTCACAGGAACTCACTGTAAACTGTATACTATCAAGGATATCTAGGCTGACTCCATCGCTATCAGATTAATTTTGCCGCATGTCATCTGAGAGGGAATAACAGAAGAAATCCCCAAGTTCTTGTCTCCCAGCCCAGCTCCCTTTTTACCAGAACACACTGGCTCCCATTTTCCAACCAGCAGGCATTTGAGTCCAGTTCCTTACAGGACATCATTTTCATTTCACTGCTCCCAGAGAAAGAGCAGCAACAAATAATTAATGTTTTAGAAACTTGCTTTTTTCCTGTAGGCTGATGGAGGACTTGGAGTGCGTGTGTCTGTGAGTATTCAGAATTTACTCTCCTTTTTAGCTTTCACATTATCTTGGGACCTTTAAATCAGATTAAACATAGGAAGCCCATTGGCCTCCGGAGGTGGGCTCAGAGGTTAGGCTAGCTGAGAGATCCTGGGAAGTCCAAAGACAAGAAGCACAATCTCTTTAATTTACCACAGAAATAGTTAAGAGGTGACTTGATTCTGGTGTACACGTAACCGCAGGGGGAAGAGATTTCTGATGGCAGATGGCACTTTAATCAAACAAAGGAAGACGAGATCCAATTGTCTAAAGCTAAAGCTAGACAAATTGAATAAAGAGGGAAGGTGAAAACTTTTAGCAGTATTAATTAACCGTTGGAATGATTAACCCAGGATGTGGTGGAGTCTCTGGCTTCGTATATGCCAGAGACCTTACAGCGGCACGGCTGTTCCAATGCAGCTCTGCTACTGTAACATCTCATGTAGCTGCTCTATGCTGACAGGAGAGAGCTCTCCCATCCATGTAATTAAACCACCCCCAACGAGCAGCGGGAGAAGCTTTCCCACCAACATAGCGCTGTGCACACTACTGTTTGTGCTGGCGAAACGTATGTCACTCAGGAGGTATTTTTTTCACACCACTGAGCCACATCAATTTTGCCGATGTAAATGGTAGTGTAGATATGGCCTTAATGACTGAAAGTCTTTAAATCTTGATGGGATATCTTCAGAAAAGGAGATTCTGTGCTCTGTGTCATTTAGGAGGTCAGTCGAGAAAAAAAATGTAATAATTCTAACCAGCTCGAATTCTTCTCCTGAGCAGTAGGAAATTGCCAAACTCTGGAGATTAATCCCAGCTCTGAGAAAGAAGGGCAGTGTGAACGTTGCCCATCACAGAACTGTCTGGAGACATTTCTACACTACAGACTTCTGCTGGCAAAGTGGTGTCGGTCTGGGGACTGAAGATATTCGATCTCAGACCGGCGTGGCTTTGCTGGCAAATTGCCCTTGTGGAGGCACATTCATAGCAGCAAAACGGTGCATTTGCCATAGAGGTTATTTCACTCGACGTCAGCTAGAATAAGATACACTGAGAAAAGTGCAGTAGTACTCTGGGATCGCCATACTGACACGACGCTGGTATCTATGACTCCAACTGGCAGGGGTGTGTGCATGGGGGGGGGGCAATCAGGGTCACAGTCCCCCTCGCCCCCCAATAATGATTGGGGGCAGAAATCTTCTCTGGCCCTGGGAGGATCCTGCTGCCCCCCCCTCCCTGCACCCGGTCCCAGCCCTGGCAGCAACTTGATATTCCCTGGCTCCGTGGCCCTGTGCCAGAAAAGTTTTGTGACCCCAATGATTATTGTGGGGGAGGGCTTTGACCCTGATTGCTCCCCCATGCGCACAGCCCTGCCAGTTGGAGTCCCATTTAACAGTGACCAATAAGAATAAATAAAGGAAGACAAAGAGAAGAAAGAAAGGCACAGAGAGGGAAAGCAACTCATCTAAAGTCACCGGAAAAGTCAGCAGCAGAGACCAGAGCAGATCCCCGAGCTCTTGTCTCCCAGCCCAGCTCCCTTTTTACCAGACCATACTGGCTCCCATTTCCCAACCAGCAGACGTTTGAGCCCAGTTCCTTTCAGGACACCATTTTCACTTCACTGCTCCCAGAGAAAGAGCAGCAACTAGTAATTAATGTTTTAGTAACTTGCTTTTTTCCTGTAGGTTGATGGAGGACTTAAAGGGGGCGTGTCTGTGAGTAGTCAGAATTTACTCTCCTTTGGAGCTTTTACATTAGCCAGATTAAACATAGGAAGCCCATTGGCCTCCAGAGGTGGGTCAGAGGTTAGGCTAACTGAGAGAGCCCGGGGAGTGCAAACACAAGCAGTGCAATCTAATTTACCACAGAGACAGTTAAGAGGTGACTTGATCCTGGTATACACGTAACTGCAGGGGAAAAAGATTTCTGATGGGAGATGGCTCTTTAATCAAACAAAGGAAGACAAGATCCAATAATCTAAACCTGAAACTAGACAAATTGAATCAAGAAAGAAGGTGCTAGTTTTTAACAGTATTAAATTACCATTGGAACGATTAACCTAGGAGGTGGTGGAGTCTCTGGCTATGTCTACACTAGAGACGTTACAGGGGCACAGCTGTACCAATGCAGCTGTGCCACTGTAACAGGTCATGTAGCCGCTCTATGGCGACGGAAGAGATCTGTCTTGTTGATGTAATTATAGCACCCCCAACGAGCGGCGGTAGAGATGTCAGCCGGAGAAGCTCTCCCACCAACATACCGCTGTGCACACTGCTGCTTATGCTGGCGAAATGTCTGTCACTCGGGGGGTATTTATTTTACACTTCCGAGAGACATACGTTTTTCGGACATAAGTGGGAGTGTAGACATGGCCTTAATCCCTGAAAATCTTTAAATCTAGATGGGATCTTTTTAAAAATAATGCACTAAATAAAACAGAAGTTATGGGCTAGATGCAGGAGTCACTGGGTAGAGTCTGTGTTCTGTTATGCAGGAGGTCAGTCTAGATGAGTCTAATGACCCCTTCTGGCCTTAAAATCTAGGAATATTATTTCTCACCATGAGATGTCAGACTAAATAAAAGAGATCCAGTTCTCATAGATTCTAGTGATTAATTCTGATGGGAAGAATAATGGGGAGGTGGAATGTTTGTAAAAACCAAAGTTTCCTGCCTGCACTGGGCGGAAATTAGCTTTGTTTGGATGATAATGCAGAAAGAGCAGGATCAATTCATTCTGGTTTGATTTCCTGTCAGGTGGTGGGGATATCCTTAGTGCCTGCCAATGACTATTCAGAAATTACTTCGTTGTCAGGAACACTTATATTATCGTGCTGTCTCTAAGAAGCCCAAATCTTGAGCCCGGTGTTTGGCTGGAGTAACCTGGGCAGTCAGTTATTATTATTTGTATGACAGTACCACCTGTACACCTCTCCTGTGACCTAGCCACTGAACGACACTGCCCCTGAGGAGTGCTGGGTGCATAATTGCTCACTGTGTTTTTCAAAATCTCCTCCTAGCCTACGTGAGAGTCCAGGAAAGACCCTCATCTCTCCTCAGGAGAAATAAAATAACTTCAATAAAAGAGCTTCTAAATTCATCTTTTTCATCTAGTTTTAAAAAGAGCCCAGGGAATCTTGTTGGTTTCTTAATTGAAAAAGAGAACCATACAGTTTGGGTTTCAAAACACATTGTGAAAGTTTCAGTACAAATATTTAGTTTTGGAAAACCAAAATCAACAACATTTTTCACCCAATTTTTTTAGATTCATATTTTTCATCTAAATGATTTTTTTTCTACAAAACCTTGTCTGAAAAACAACTTTTAAGTTGAAAAATTATTTTAATGAAAAAATTTCAACCAGCTCTAGTGAACCAAATATATTTTTTGGTTAACATGAAAAGTTTCATGGAAAAATTTGTGTCTTCCAATTTCTTGAGATTATTAACACAAAGAATGAAAACCAAAACATGGGGAAAGCTTTGGTTTTAGATCTCCCGCCCTTGTCAGTGGAAAAGTAAAGGGGGAAAATTTTAAGTTTTTCATTAAAAAAACAGAGTTCCAAAAAAATTTGTAAAAAATGTTGAAACTTGCAATTATTTTTTATTTCTAAAACACACATCATTTTTTGAGCCCCTCCAGAAAAAGGGACATAATAGGTGAAACGAAAAGGGGGGTGGGAATCATAAATAAAAAACCTGCAAACGTTTTTCACTTCTGAATTTCTCCAAAGGAGAAAAATTTTTGAAAAACAATGGACAATATATTTATAAAAATTCATTTGGAAAAATTTCAACCAGCTCTAATTCTTATCTGGAGGAGTAAGGAAACTGCCAAACTCTGGAGGTTAATCCCAGCACTGAGAAAGAAGGGCAGTGGGAATGTTGACTATCTGAGGCCTTGTCTACACTACAGACTTCTGTTGGCATAGCGGTATCGGTCTGGGGTGTGAAGATGTTTGATCTCTGACTGACACGGCTGCGCTGGCTAAAGCCCCCGGACACAGTTATAGCAGCAAAACTCTGCTTGTGCCCATATAGATTATATAGTTCAGAATACGCTAATATAACCTACACCCACAAAAGCGCACTGGTACGCTGGGATAGCTATACTGACAGTGTGCTTCTGGTGTAGACATGGTGTGGTTAAGCTATGGACAATGGGAGGGAAGTGAAAGCCCTAGGTGAAACATCCACCTTGCGCCCCCCCAGCCCTGCGGCAGCTCCCCGCCCGCGCTCCGCCCTGAGGGGCCGCCCCCGCGGCAGCTCCCCCGCCGGGGAGCCGTGCAGCAGCTCCCCATCCCAGCTCACCCCCAGCTTTTTGGCAACCCCAAATCTTGGCGCCCTAGACAACTGCCTAGTTTGCCTTAATGGTAGCACTGGCCCTGAACATGGGTAAAGTTTTGGTTCTTAATCCTCCATTTCTCTTCACACACCCTTTCCCCCCAGTTTTAACCACTTTTTCAGTGAGAAAGTAAAGGCAGGAAATTTTCAGCTTTTCTTTAAAAAAAAACACTTTCAAAAATGTTGACGTACACAATTATTTTGTGTGCTAAATGTCCAAAACCACACCATTTTTTCAAACAGCTCTAGTCAAAGGGAAATATGGAGTGAAAATCTAGGAAAGGGGGTTGGAAGCTTAAATGAGGAAATTGCAAACCATTTTCATTTCTGATTTTGTCCAAAAAGCTGAAAAACAATTGTCAATTTCTTTAAAAAAATTCATGTGGATAAACTTCAACCAGCTCTAATTCTTATCCCGAGCAGTAAGGAAACCCGCAAACTCTGGAAGTGAATCCCAGCCCTGAGAATGAAGGGCAGTGGGAAGGCTGCCCATCACAGAGCTGTCTGGAGACATGTCTACACTACAGACTTCCCTGGCAAAGCGGTGCTGGTCTGGGGTGTGTAGGTCCTTGGCTGACACGGCTGTGCTGGCAAAAGCCCCTAGTGCAGACACAGTTATAGTAGCAAAACTGTACTTTTCCCTGTAGCGATTATTTAGCTCAGAATGCGCTAGCATAACCTGCACCCACAAAATCGCACTAGTACACTGGGATAGCTGTACTGACAAGGTGCTCCTGACATGGCGTGGTTAACCTATGGACAATGGGAGGGAAGTAGCTATATTTTAATGATACTGGAGAAAGTGTAGGATCAAGTAACTCCCAGCTTTTTCCTTACAGGCTGCTGAGAATATACCTGGGAGCGTTCTTGGGGTGAGTATTCCAAATTTGATTTGCTGTCAGGCTGTTTTCTATTCCCGCAGTGGCTCTTAGCAAACCTGGACCCTAAGCCAGTGGTCAGTTGGAATAGCCTGGACAGATTTGCCAGGATTGGAGCAAGAGACGAAGGAATAGGTGTCTAAATCCCAAAGGGTGTGTCAGAATCAATCCAAATGTCCTTTGCAGTGTCAATTCTTCTATTCTACTTGTAGCCATTTTGTGGGGATTCCGTGGGACCTGTTCTTTATACCCACGTTAAGAACCACTGCCTAGTAGGATCATACAACTGGGAGCTGTGATTGGCAACAAATGCTGTCATTCTGCACATCTGGAGCGGGGATAATAGTATCACTATGGACAGTGTCAGAGAATAACAGAGTTCTCACTTTTTGTTTGGGTACAGCAAGTAAGATACTTTATTTTCTCAAGCAATTGCGTAGAGGGAGAGAGCTAAACAGGTCTCTCCACAGGTAAACAATTACAGCAAGCATTTATACCTTTTGTTACAGACAAAAATGAGCAACAGCTGCATTTTGTTTATACATAGGTCATTCTGATATCTTGTTTTCCTCGTTTGTTTAGACTCTAGTCCAGGGGTGTCAAACTCAAATGACCATGAGGGCCACATGAGGACTAGTGCATTGGCTTGAGGGCCACATCACTGATACCCCCACCTCACTGCCCCCGGCCCTGCCCCCACTCCACTCCTTCCATGAGGCCCCGCCCCTTCCCCGCCCCTTTCCCCCCCTTCCCCAAAGTCCCCACCCCAACGTTTCCCCTTCCCTGCCACCAGGGGGTACAGGAGGGGTGCAGGGTGTGGCAGGGGGCTCAGGGCAGGGAGTTGGTGTGTGGGGGGTGCAAGAGGGGTGAGGGGTGCGGCAGGGGGTTGGGGTTGGGGTGCAGCAGGTGGCTCAGGGCAGGGAGTGCAGGAGGAGTGTGGGGTGTGGCAGGGTGCTCAGAGCAAGAATTTGGGGTGCAGGAGGGGTGCCAGATGTGGCAGGGGGCTCAGGGCAGGGAATTGGGATGCAGGATGGGTGTGTGATGCGGCAGGGGGCTCAGAGCTGGGGGTTCTGGTACAGGAGGGGTGCCGGATGTGGCAGGGGGCTCAGGGCAGGGAATTGGGATGCAGGATGGGTGTGTGATGCGGCAGGGGGCTCAGAGCAGGGGGTTGTGGTACAGGAGGGGTGCAGGGTGCAGCAGGTGGCTCAGGGCAGGGAATTGGGATGCAGGATGGGTGTGCGATGCGGCAGGGGGCTCAGAGCAGGGGGTTGTGGTGCAGGAGGGGTGCAGGGTGTGGCAGGGCGCTCAGTGCAGGGAATTGGGATGCAGGATGGGTGTGGGATGCGGCAGGGGGCTCAGGGCAGGGGGTTGTGGTACAGGAGCGGTGCGGGGTGCGAGCTCCAGCCTGGCGCCACTTAGCTAGAGTGGCGCCGGGGTGGCAGCGGAGCGCATTGGGAGCGCAGGGAGGCAGGAGCCTGCCCTGGCCCCCGCACTGCTCTGCTCCAGGAAGCAGCCAGAACCATGGCCCCTGGAGGAGCGGGGGTGGGTACAGGGCTCCCTGCTGCTGCTCCTCCAGGTACCTCCACTGGCCGCGGTTCCCGGTTCCTGGCCAATGGGAGCTGCGGGGGGCGGTACCTTGAAGCGAGGCAACGCAGGAGCCCTCTGCCTCCTCCCCCGTCCCTACGGCCCGAAGGGACATTCTGCCAGCCGCTTCAGGGAGCCCTGGCCTGGAGATAGGCATAGGGGCGGGGGCGCAGGGAGCTTGGTGGGCCGCACAGACGAGCCCTGGCCCACGGGCCGCGTGTTTGAGACCCCTGATCTAGTGGATCTCATTCTTCGTGGGCTCAAGCAGAGATGAGTGAGTGCTGCTGCTGGAGGACTGAGGAGCACAAGCGTTATCAGACACCAGGAGGAAGCGGCAGCAAACAGGGCGGCTAACAGGGGAGTTTGAGAGGGAGTTCTCATTGGAGGAGAAGGGGAGGCAGGAGGGCGCGGTGTGGTCTGTACCCCATTCCCCCAGGTGTCGTGGGCAGGAACCGCAGCAGCCATGAGCCAATCAGCAGCAGCAGACAGAATGCAGATGGCGACATGTGGGAGCTGTGGTATGTATATAGTCCTAGCAGGAGACCTGGAACTAAGGTATGTGTGTATGAAGTGTCGCCTGATAGTGTTACTGGAGGAAAAGATTAAGGGGCTGCAGATGCAGGTAGATACCCTGGTGGAGTTTAGGCGGGGGTTTGAGCAGCTGATGGAGGAAAGGCAAGGGGGGGCTGAAGGAGAATGCCCTGTGGCGGAGGTAGAGGCAGAGGTAGAGGACGGTGAGAGGGGAATGGAGGGGGGAGAACATGGGAGGTGGAAGCATGTGACTGTGAGAAGTATGCCAAGGAAAAGAAGGGCCAGTGAGGGGGGAATAGAACTCAGGAATAGGTTCGAGTGTTTGGATAGCGAGGTGGAGGGGCAGCAGGTGGCGACTGAAGGTGGGAGGGTGAGGAAGAAGAGAAGAGCAGCTAGTCCAAGAGAGAGAGGGGAGGAGTTGATGGAGACAGCACCAATTCTGGGCCCCGGGAGGATTCAGGAAGGCATAAGGGGGAGCATAAGGGAAGATAGGAACAGGCACAGGTCAGGACTAGAGGGATCGGAGACTAGATTACTAGATCGCACTGTTGCCAGGCGACGGCAGGTGTATGTGATTGGAGACTCTTTACTGAGGAGATTGGACAGGCCTGTGACCAGGGCCGACCCGGAGAACAGAAGGGTGTGCTGTCTCCCGGGCGCAAAGATCCGCGATGTGGACCTGCGGTTGAAAGGGATCCTAAAAGGAGCAGGTAAGAACCCCTTGATAATCCTTCATGTCGGAACAAATGACACGGCTAGGTTCTCGTTAGAGAGGATCAAGGGAGATTATGCCAGGCTGGGGAAGACGCTCAAGGAGATAGAGGCTCAGATTATCTTTAGTGGGATTCTGCCCGTTCCGAGGGAAGGGCAGCAAAGGGCTGATAGGATTGTGAGAATAAATAGTTGGCTAAGGGAGTGGTGCTATAAGGAGGGCTTTGGGATGTATGGCCACCGGGAGGCTTTCGGGGACAGACACCTGTTCTCGCGGGATGGGCTTCACCTGAGTAGGGAAGGAAATAGACTTCTGGGAGGGAGGCTGGCTCATCTAATCAAAAGAGCTTTAAACTAGGAAGTTTGGGGAGACGGTTGGGAGATGCACAGTTAATCTCCACGCCAGATTCCAGTATGGAAAAGGTGAGTAAAAGGAGAGGAGACATAGCCGGGGAGATGAGATTGGACATAGGAAGGACAGGGGGGACAGACACAAGGAGGCCCGCAACATATAGTGCTGCTAATGGGAGACGGGCTAAACGACATACATTAGGGTGTTTATACACCAATGCCAGAAGCCTAGGTAATAAAATGGAGGAATTGGAGCTCTTGGTCCAGGAACTGAAACCGGATATCGTAGGAATAACGGAAACGTGGTGGAATGGCAGTCAAGACTGGAACACAGGTATGGAGGGGTATGCGCTGTTTAGGAAAGACCGGAACAAAGGTAAAGGTGGGGGGGTGGCCTTATATGTCAATAGTGAAATAAACTGTAAAGAAATAATAGTGGATGGATTAGATAACACAGAGTCTGTCTGGGCAATACTCACACTGGGTAATAGGACTACTAGAGCCTCTCCGGGGATAGTGCTTGGAGTGTGCTATAGACCGCCGGGATCGACCCAGGATATGGATAAGGAACTATTTAATGTGTTTAGAGAAGTAATTACTAACAGAAACTGTGTAATTATGGGGGACTTTAACTTCCCGGATATAGATTGGGGAACAAACGCTAGTAGCAATAACAGGGCTCAGATGTTCCTAGAAGTGCTTGCTGATCAATTCCTCCATCAAGTGGTAACTGAACCGACGAGGGGGGAGGCCATTTTAGATTTGATTCTGACAAGTAGTGAGGACCTTGTTGAGGAAGTGGTAGTAGGGGACAATTTGGGCTCCAGTGATCATGAGCTAATTCGGTTTAAAATACATGGAAGGAGTAACAGAATTAAATCAAAGACTAGGGTTTATAATTTTAAAAAGGCCAATTTTAACAAACTAAGGGGACTGGTAAGGGAAGTGGACTGGGCAAACGTATTAATGGATTTAAAAGCAGAAGAAGCCTGGGATTACTTTAAGTTAAAGATGCATGAGCTGTCGGAGGCCTGTATTCCAAAAAAGGGAAAAAGATTACTAAGCAAGAGATTTAGACCGAGCTGGATGAGCGACCAACTCAAAGGGGCGATTAGGAAAAAACAGAAAGTGTATAAAGAGTGGAAGAGGGGAGGGATCAGTAAGGAAATGTACCTAAGTGAAGTCAGAGAATGTAGAGATAGAGTGAGAAAGGCCAAAGGCCGTGTAGAGTTGGAACTAGCGAGGGGAATTAAAAGCAATAGTAAGAGGTTTTACAGCCACATAAATAGGAAGAGAGCAAAGAAAGAAGAAGTGGGACCGCTGAAATCTATTGCCGGAGAGGAGATTAAAGACAATCTAGGCATGGCGCAATATCTTAATGAATATTTTGCATCGGTGTTTAATGAGGCCAATGAAGGTATTAGGGATACTAGCACCACTATAGAGCGGCATTCGGGATGGGGGATTACCGTATCCGAGGTGGAAACAAAACTTGAACGCCTTAATGGGGCTAAGTCGGGAGGACCGGACGATCTACATCCGAGAATATTGAAGGAATTGGCGCGGGAAATAGCAGGCCTGATAGCGATAATATTTAATGAATCTGTAAACTCGGGTGTGGTCCCGTTAGACTGGAGAATAGCTAATGTGGTTCCTATTTTCAAGAAAGGGAAAAAAAGTGATCCGGGTAACTACAGGCCTGTTAGTCTAACATCTGTAGTGTGCAAGGTGTTAGAGAAAATTCTGAAAGAGAAACTAGTTGAGGACCTGGAGGGTAGTGGCAATTGCGATAAATTACAACATGGTTTTACGAAGGGCAGATCGTGCCAAACGAATCTGATCTCCTTCTTTGAGAAAGTAACGGATTTATTAGATAAGGGAAATGCGGTGGACCTAATATACCTGGATTTCAGTAAAGCATTTGATACTGTACCCCATGAGGAATTATTGGTTAAACTGAAAAACATGGGGATCGATATGAAAATCCAGAAGTGGATAAGGAATTGGTTACTGGGGAGAAAGCAGCGGGTTGTATTAAAGGGTGAACTGTCGGGTTGGAGGGAGGTTACTAGTGGAGTGCCTCAAGGTTCGGTTTTGGGACCCATTTTATTTAATGTATTTATAACTGACCTCGGAACCGATTGCAGGAGTGGGCTGATAAAATTTGCGGATGATACGAAGGTGGGAGGCGTTGTAAATTCGGAGGAGGACAGGGATATCCTGCAGGGAGACTTGAATGAGCTTGTGAATTGGAGTATCAGAAATAAGATGAAATTTAATAGTGAAAAGTGTAAGGTGATGCATTTGGGGATGACTAATAACAATTTTAGTTACAAGATGGGGACGCATTGGTTAGAAGTAACGGAAGAGGAGAAGGACCTAGGGGTTCTTGTAGACCGCAGGATGACTATGAGTCGACAATGTGACGTGGCGGTGAAAAAAGCCAATGCGGTCTTGGGATGCATTAGGCGAGGTATATCTAGTAGGGATAAGGAGGTCCTGCTTCCGTTGTACAAGGCGCTGGTGAGACCTCATTTGGAGTACTGTGTGCAGTTCTGGTCTCCCATGTTTAAAAAAGATGAACTCAAACTGGAACGGGTGCAGAGAAGGGCCACTAGGATGATCAGAGGAATGGAAAAGCTGTCGTACGAAAGGAGACTAGAGGAGCTTGGGTTGTTTAGTCTGACAAAGCGAAGGCTGAGAGGGGATATGATTGCTATCTTTAAATATATTAGAGGGATTAATACAAGGGAGGGAGAAGAATTATTCCAGCTTAGTACTAACGTGGATACCAGAACGAATGGATACAAACTGGCCGTGGGGAAGTTCAGACTTGAAATTAGACGAAGGTTTCTGACCGTCAGAGGGGTGAAATATTGGAACGGCCTACCGAGGGAAACGGTGGGGGCGACGGACCTGTCTGGTTTTAAGATAAAGTTAGATAAGTTTATGGAGGGAATGGTTTAATGGTAAAACATAGTAGTCAAGGAAAGCCAAGCAATGGTGGGTAAATAGTATAATGGCTAACGGGGTCGGGCTGGAGACTCTTGCATATATGCTCGGGGTCTTACTGATCGCCACATTTGGGGTCGGGAAGGAATTTTCCTCCAGGGCAGATTGGCTGAGCCTCTGGAGGTTTTTCGCCTTCCTCCGCAGCATGGGGCAGGGATCTCTAGCAGGAGGGTCTCTGCCGATTGCAGTCACTAAAAACAGGATTGGGGACTTCAACAGCAGAGTCCAGGGAAGGGGTAGGGACGGTTTTATGGCCTGCAGCATGCAGGGGGTCAGACCAGATGATCATAATGGTCCCTTCTGACCTTAAAGTCTATGAGTCTATGAGTCTATGACTTAGACTTCATTCCCAAAAGTGGTGACTACACTCAGCTGTGCATTGAGCTCCCCTCATATGTTTCTTATCTTTTTTGAAAACTAGAAACTTGGATGCTTCATCATTTTTGAAATGAGAAAAATGTACAGCAAGTTGAAAATTTGTCACTTAATATATTTTTTATTTTTCATGAAAAAAAGATTTTGTTTCAATATGAAAATTTTAATGAAAGAAGTTTCTTCCATTTTTTCTGATTTTTTCAATGAAAATAATGAAAATAAAAACCAAAAAATGTTTTGAATTTTGTCATTTCATTCCCCATGGTCCAATTTCCAAATAGAGTTGAAATGCTATTTTTCTTTGAAATTTACACATTTATAATTTTTCAAAGAGCTCCAGAAAAGAAGAAAAAAAAGGGGGTGAAAGTAAATGAAAAAAAAATGGAAAACTTGTTCATTTCTGATTTTGTTTTAAAAAGTATTAGTTTTCTGGAAAAAAAATTGCTATTTTTTTTTAAATCATTACAAAAAATGTCGATCGTCTCTCATTCTTATCTTGAAAGATCAGAGTCATGAAAGGAAGCTTCCATAATCCAAATTCTGGAGGTTAAACTCACCCCTGTGAAGCAAGGATGGGGGGCTGTTTCCTTTCGCAGAACTCTCTGGGGCCATGTCTACAATACAGACTTCTGCTGGCATAGCTCCATCTCTATGGGGTGTAAAAAAGTTTATATCAGAATATGCATCATCTAGCCTAGGGCTGATGCAGGCATAGGCTCTGTAGTGTAGACATGGCCTCATTTCTCTTTCAGAGGAGAATATGCGATACCAGCAAAAGCACACTAGTAACCGGTAGATCTACACGGGCATTGCGCTCCTAGTGTAGAACTGGCTGGTAACACTATTGCCATTGTGAGGAATCAACAACCTTGAAATGATATTGGAGAAGGAGTTTCTTGATCCTGCTCTATTTCCTTACAGGTGGTTGTGCGTCCAGTTGAAGGTCTTGTAGGGGTGAGTACTCAAAATTACTTTGGAATGATTATATAAAACAGCTGGACAGCAGAGGACATGCTTCCATGCTGATGACTGGTTCTGCTCGACAATGATCCAAAGCAATGTGCGCACTGACACACGTTCATTTTCATCACCTGAATCAGATGCCACCAACAGAAGGTTGATTTTCTTTTTGGTTGGTTTGGGATCTGTAGTTTCCACATCTGAGTGTTGCTCTTTTAAGACTTCTGACAATATGTTCCACACCTCGTCCCTCTCAGATTTCGGAAGGCATTTCAGATTCTTAAGCCTTGGGTCGAGTGCTGTTGCTATCTTTAGAAATCTCACATTGGTATGTTCTTTGTATTTTGTCAAATCTGCAATGAAAGTGTTCTTAAAACAAACAGCATGTGCTGGGTCATCATCTGAGACTGCTATCACATGAAATATATGGCAAAATGTAGGTAAAACAGAGCAGGAGACATACAATCTCCCACAATGAGTTCAGTCACAAATTTAATTAACACATTTTTTTTTTGAACAAGTGTCATGAGCATGGAAGCATGTCCTCTGGAATGGTGGCTGAAGCATGAAGGGGCATATGAATGTTTAGCATACCTTGCAGTGCCGGCTACAAAAATGCCATGCAAACGCCTATTCTCACTTTCAGGTGACATTGTAAATAAGAAGCAGGCAGCATTATCTCCCGTAAATGAAAACAAACTTGTTTGTCTTAGCGATTGGCTGAACAAGAAGTAGGGCTGACTGGAATTGTAGGCTCTAAAGTTTTACATGGTTTTGTTTTTGAGTGCAGTTATTTTAAAATAAAATCTACATTAGAAAGTTGCACGTTCACACAAAAGAGATTGCATTTCAGCCCTTGTATGAGGTGAATTGAAAAATACTATTTCTTTATATCGGAAGGACAGAAGAGGTCGTGCGGGAGGGGGAGTGGCACTAGATGTGAAAAAAAAAACAGAGTCAAATGAAGTAAAAATCTTAAATGAACCAAACCATAGAATCTCTATGGATAGTAATTTCATATACAACCAACCACCTGACCAAAATAGTGATAGCGACTGTGAAATGCTCAGAGAGATTAGAGAGGCTATAAGAAGACAACTCAATAATAATGGTGGATTTCAACTATCCCCATATTGACTGGGTACATGTTATCTTAGGACAGGATGCAGCTATGAAGTTTCTTGACACCTTAAATGACTACTTCTTGGAGAAGGTAGTCCTGGAGGAGAGGCAATCTTTGATTTAGTCCTAAATGGAGCACAGGATCTGGTCCAAGAGGTGAATATAGCTGGACTGCTTGGTAATCGTGACCATAATATAATTAAATTTAACATCCCTGAGGTGGGGAAAAAACCACAGCAGCCCATCATGGTGGCATTAATTTCAGAAAGGGGAACACCACAAAAATGAGGAAGTTAGTTAAACAGAAATGAAAAGGTACAGTGCCAAACGTGAAATCCCTGCAAGCAGCAGGGAAACTTTTTAAAGACACCATAATAGAGGCTCAAGTTAAATGTATACCCCAAATTAAAACACATAGAGAGCCATAAAAGTGCCACCGTAGCTAAACAACAAAGTAAAAGAAGCACTGAGAGGCAAAAGGCATCCTTTAAAAAGTGGAAGTTAAATCCTACTGAGGAAATAGAAAGGAGAATAAACTCTGGCAAGTGAAGTGTAAAAATATAATTAGGAAGGCCAAAAAAAGAATTGGAAGAACAGCTAGCGAAAGACTCAAAAAGTAATAGCAAATTTTTTTTATGTAAATCAGAAGCAGGAAGCTGCTAAACAACGAATGGGGCCACTGAACGATCAAGATGCTAAAGAAGCAATCAGGGACGATAAGGCCATTGCAGAGAAACTAAATGAATTCTTTCCATCGGTCTTCATGGCTGAGGATGTGAGGGAGATTCCCAAACCTGAGTCATTCTTTTTAGGTGACAAATTTGAGGAACTGTTCCAGATTGAGGTGTCATTAGAGGAGGTTTTGGAACAAACTGATAAATTAAACAGTAATAAGTCAAAATGGTTTTTGTAAAGAGAAATCATGCCTTACCCATCTACTAGAATTCATTGAGGGGGTCAACAAGCATGTGGACAGGGGATCCAGTGGATTTAGTGTACTTAGATTTTCAGAAAGCCTTTGACAAGGTCCCTCATCAAAGGCTCTTAAGCAAAGTGAGCTGTCATGGGATAAGAGGGAAGGTCCTCTCATGGATCAGTAACTGGTTAAAAGTTAGGAAACAAAGGGTAGGAATAAATGGTCAATTTTCAGAAGGGAGAGAGGTAAATAGTGGTGTCCTGCAGTAGTCCATAGTGGGACCAGGGGGAAGGGTTAGCTCAGTGGTTTGAGCATTGTCCTGCTAAACCCAGGGTTGTAAATTCAATCCTTGAGGGGGCCACTTAGGAAGCTGGGGTAAAATCAGTACTTGGTCCTGTTAGTGAAGGCAGGGAACTGGACTCAATGACCTTTCAGGCTCCCTTCCAGCTCTATGAGATAGGTATATCTCCATATATTATTTTATTCATAAACAATCTGGAAAAAGGGATAAACAGTGAGGTGGCAAAATTTGCAGATGATACACAAAACTACTCAAGATATTTAAGTCCAAAGCAGACTGTGAAGAGTGACAAAGGGGTCTCACAAAAAACTAGGTGACTGGGCAACAAAATGGCAGATGAAATTCCATATTGATAAATGCAAAATAATGCAGATTGGAAAACAAAATCCCAACTATAATATAAAACGATAGGGTCTGAATTAGCTGTTGCCCCTCAAGAAAGATTTTTTTCCAATGAAAATTATGAAAAATAAAACCAAAAATGTTTTGAATTTTTTGATTCCCCAGAGTACTGTTTGCAAATAGAGTTCAAATGCTATTTTCCTTTGAAATTTGCCATAAACATATTTATAATTTTTCAAACAGCTCCATAAAAGAAGAAAGAAAGGGGGCGGGGGATGGAAAAAATTCAAAACTTTTTCATTTCTGATTTTGTAAAAAAAAACCTGACAATTTGCTTGGAAATTTTCATTATGAAAAATGTTGATCATCTCTAATTCTTATCTTGAGGGATCAGAGTCACGAAAGGAAGCCCCCATAGTCCAGATTCTGGAGGTTAATCTCACCCCTGAGAAGCAAGGATAGGGGGGACTGTTTCCCATCGCAGAGCTGTCTGGGGCCATGCCTACATATAGACTTCTGCTGGCATAGCTCGATCTGTATGGGGTGTAAAGAGGTTTGATTCCTCACTGACATAGCTGCGATAGCAAAACTTATAGAATCTGTTACAAAGTTCCTCCTCTATCTTGGTGGGCCCTGCGCATATTGGCAGATTTTCTTGCCTCAGAGATTCACCATGTGGGTTGGGGAACATCCCAGAGTCCTTCCCCTCTGGGAGAACCCACAGTCCAGGTCAATTGGGAGGTTTGGGGGGAACCCAGGCCCACCCTCTACTCCAGGTTCCAGCCCAGGGCCCTGTGGACTGCAGCTGTCTATAGTGCCTCATGTAACAGCTGCATGACAGCTACAACTCCCTGGGCTACTTCCCCATGGCCTCCTCCAAACACCTTCCTTATTCTCACCACAGGACCTTCCTCCTGGTGTCTGATAATGCTTGTGCTCCTCAGTCCTCCAGCAGCACAGCACACTCACAACTCCTTGCAACTCTTTCTCCCAGCTCCTCACACTCGCACCACAAACTGAAATGAGCTCCTTTTTTAAAAACAGGTGCCCTGATTAGCCTGCCTTAATTGATTCTAGCAGCTTCTTCTTAATTGGCTCCAGGTGTCCGAATTAGCCTGCCTGCCTTAACTGGTTCTAGCAGGTTCCTGATTACTCTAGTGGAGCCCCTCCTCTGGTCACTCAAGGAACAGAAAACTACTCATCCAGTGACCAGTATATTTGCCCTCTACCAGACTTCTGTACCCCATGGGTCTGGGTCTGTCACAAATCATAGAAGATTAGGGTTGGAAGAGACCTCAGGTGGTCATCTAGTCCAACCCCCTGCTCAAAGAAGGACCAACCCCAACTAAATCATCCCAGCCAGGGCTTTGTCAAGCCGGGCCTTTAAAAACCTCTAAGGAAGGAGATTCCACCACCTCCCTAGGTAACCCATTCCAGTGCTTCACCACACTCCTAGTGAAATACTGTTTCCTAATATCCAACCTAGACCTCCCGCACTGCAATTTGAGACCATTGCTCCTAGTTCTGTCATCTGCCAACATTGAGAACAGCTGAGCTCCATCCTCTCTGGAACACCCCTTGCTCTTCTCTTCTGCAGACTAAACAAGCCCAGTTCCCTCAGCCTCTCCTCGTAAGTCATGTGCCCCAGCTCCCTAAAATTTTTGTTGCCCTCCACTGGACTGTCTCCAATTTGTCTAACATCTTTTCTGTAGTGGGGGGCCCAAAAATGGACACAATACTCCAGATGTGGCCTCACCAGTGCCGAATAGAGGGAAATAATCGCTTCCCTCGATCCTCTGGCAATGCTCCTACTAATGCAGACCAATATGCCGTCAGTCTTTTTGGAAACAAGGACACATTGCTGACTCATATCCAGCTTCTCATCCACTGTAATCCCAAGGTCCTTTTCTCCAGACCTGCTGCTTAACCAGTCAGACCCCAGCCTGTAGCAGTCCATGGGATTCTTCCATCCTAAATGCAGGATTCTGCACTTGTCCTTTTTGAACCTCATCAGATTTCTTTTGGCACAATCCTCCAATTTGTCGAGATCACTCTGGACCCTATCCCTACACTTCAGCATATCTACCTCTCCCCCCAGCTTACTGTCATCTGCAAACTTGCTGAGTATGCAATCCATACCATCATCCAGATCATTAATAAAGATGTTGAATAGAACTGGCCCCAGGACCGACCCTTGGGGCACTCCACTTGATACCGTCTGCCAAATAGACATCAAGATGTTGATCACTACCCTTGAGCCCGACATCCTAGCCAGCTTTCTATCCACCTTATAGTCCATTCATCAAGCCCATAATTCTTTAACTTGCTGGTAAGAATACTGTGGGAGAGCATATCAAAAGCTTTTCCTAAAGTCAAGATATATCACATCCACTGCTCTCCCCTCATCCACAGAGCCAGTTATCTCATCATAGAAGGCAATCACGTTGGTCAGGCATGACTACTGTAACTGCAGTTATAACCAGCAAAATTGTGCTTTTCCTGCTATTGCTGGGCCTGGTGTACACTTCAGTGTTCTGCCAACATCACTATATCAGCTAGCAGTGTGAAAAACTCTATGCTGAAAATCCCCAGCATAGAGGCAACTATACTGACACAAGACTGAGTCTCTCAGCTTACAGAACGTCAAGCGGGGAGGTAGTGTTATTACGTCGGAAGAAGTCCTTAAATCAGCATATGCAGCCTGTACTCTAGGGGCTATGGGGGCATATGCTCTTTAGTGTAGACATGGCCTCATTTCAGAGAGAATATGCTATACCAGCAAAAGCACACTAGCGTACTGGTAGAACTGTACTGGCAAAGCGCTTCTAGTGTAGAACTGGCTGGTAAAGCTGTTGCCATTGTGAGGAATCTACTACATTGAAGTGATTTTGGAGAAGGGCCTGTCTTGATCCTACTCTAACTATTTCCTTCCAGGAGGTCGTACACCCAGCTCGACATCTTTTTAAGGTGAGTACTCAACATTATTTTGCTCTCCAGCTGTTTTATATCATCTCAGTACCTCTTAGCAAGCCTGAACCCTGAGCCCAGTGTTCAGCTGGAATAGCCTAGACACACGTGGAAAGAGTGAGGCAAAACACAAAGCTATGGGCTTCCAAGTCACACAGGGATATCTAAGAGTTAATCCGAGTGTTCATCGCAATTTCAATTCTCCCATTATACAAGTAGGCAATTTACTGCGTTTCTGTGGGCTCTCTTCATTATGACCAGGTCCCAGATGGAGTCATACATATTGCGAGCTGTGATTCACTGGAAATCCTGTGAATCTGCATACCTGAGACTGGGGATAATAGTATCTCCATAGGCGATCACATACATGACCTCATCTATACAAGGGAGCAGATTCCCAGATGATGTAAATTGGTGTTGCCCCAATAAAATAAGTGGGGACAGATCAACGACTGGTGTCACTCATCTATAGCTCGATGAACATTAGTGGGGCCAAATGCCTAGCTGATGGAAATCAGTCTTAGCTCCAATAAAGTGAGTGAGGTGTAAATCCACATCTCTGTATTGGAGATGCACCAGAGTAAACTGATGTAGCTTCACTGGAGTTAGAGCAGAGGTTCGCAGCGTCAGTGGTGCTGTGCCTGTGAGTACTGCGAATTCACTTTACTTTACGAGTCTGCTACATTACCCTGATAATTTTAACAGAGGCCAGGTTAAGTGATGGAAGCCCATTCCCTTAACGGGTAGCAAGTGGCACTCCTAGTTTCTCTCATGATGGTAAATCAGACCAATAATATGGTTCCTATTGTGATGGGATCCCCAGGGTGCAGCCTGGGACTGGGGGACTGCTGTGCTCCCTCAACTCTCTCCAGCCTGGGCTGTCTCTCACAATGCCTTGCTAGTGACCAGCAGCAACCCCCTCCAGGAGCTGTTATCACTCAGCACAACCACATGTGGAGCCCCACACTCAGCTAGATTGCATGAATGCTTCCAGAGCCACTCATAAATCACACAGAGAAGGCACCAGCCAAATTCCCCCAGCTCCCAGCACTGTATCTCAGGAATATACCATATTGCACTGCTCAAGATGAGCAGTGCAAATTTAATAATTGTTTCACCACTTCATCAATGGAAAGTGGATATACACCAGCCTTTGCAAACCTGAGCAGTTTTGCCTCACACTTCGTACAAACTCACTGGTAAAGATAAACAGTTAAACAAATGTTTTGATTACAAAAGAGAGATTTTAAGTGATAGGTGAAAAGCCAGAGTTAGTTACCAAAATAAAATAATATATAAACATGCAGTCTAAACTCTCAACCCTATTAGACTGGCTAACATCTAGATTAAGCACATTTTCTCACCCCACTGGATATTGGAGTCCTTCATCTACAGATTTCACCCTTGAAATCTGGGCCAGTCTCCTCTGCTGGAGTCTTCAGTCTCCTGTGAGTGCCCACCTTGCAGCATAGGTGGGGGCAGGAGAAAGGCCAGGCATGGGGCCTCTGTGTCATGAGTCCCCAGCCAAGGTTGAGCAATTCCCTTGATGTGGCCTCATGCAGGTGAGTCACTGCATTGTAGCTCCCTTGCTGGACAATGACCAGTGATGTCTGTTCAATGGCACCCATCCCGGTGTTGGTTACCTCCCTTGTCATTGTCTCTATGTAGCTAGTATCTGGGTGTCTTCCGAACCCACAGCATATTTTAGTGAAAACCATACAACACAATTCTTATAATTTCATATGAATTGGTGCTACACATGTTTAGATAGAAGAATGTCATTCAGCAGATCATAACCTTTCCCCTGATACCTTACCAGGCATGCTTTATATGCAAGATCAGAGTTATATAAAAATGGGGAATATGGGGGTTACTCCCCCAAGGTATAGAGAGTCATAACCATGGTCCAAAATCTGGAGTTTCAGGTGTTGCTTTATAACCTGGTGGCCAAGATCAATCTATAGCCGCCATTCTCATTGTCTCCATCCCTTGCCTAAAGGGAAGCAGCGCTGGGCCCATACAAATGCTGCTGGTAACAATGAAAGTAATGGTAGGAGTAACAGACTCTTTATTATAATGACGATTTTCTCTCAGAAATATGATGACATGTCTGCGCTTTCCTCTTTGCCCAAAGGTGAACTGTTCAGGGACAGTGTCTTAGCATTCCCTGTAGCTGAGTTTGGATTGTCTGAGTGAGCGGGAAGGAGGATGAAAGGTTCTCCTCACTTATTAAGAACATTCTTTACATCTATCATTGTGGTTAGATAGATTAAAAGCAGCTTTTGTCCAAGTCTCAGATTCAGTGTGTACATATGGTTCTAAGAAGTTTGTGTGCTGGAGAAATAGAGGCCCTCACTGACTGACATTAGCTTACTATGCTGTTTCCCTTACGCATTTAGGCCAACAGGAGGAAAAGTTGTCACTCATTTAGGGGGTCTCACAGTTGTGGGTTTCAAGTACAGATGCCTGGGGCTCGATTGCAAAAGGTGCCAAGCACCCTGGGCTACAATAGAAGTCAGTAGGGGCTCTGGGAAAATTTGCCGTGACACAAGCACCTCAGCTGCTTCTGCCAGGGATAGGAGCTAACCAGCCTCATCCCAATGACACAGGAAGTCAATGGAAACAAATAACTTTCTTGTTTTTTTTCTCTCAAAAGCGTTTCTGGTTCAAATGATCTGTGGTGAGTATCTCAAGTTCTCTCTCTTCGAGAATCTCTTGCATTATCTTGGCAGCTCTCATAATGGGAATTGAGACTGGAGCCATTTGAGTTAAAGGAGGCACCCTTAGTATATTTTATGGTACAACCTCAGTGAATGGAAAAAGTGCCCCCCTCTCTTGCTGCTGCCCACCAGCCCTGACAGAGAAGGGTCCCCCACCGAGCAGCATCCGTGAATGGCACGAAACTGTTTCCTTCAGCTGCTGCCTTTAGTCCATGCCAAGGAGTAACAACTAGCGAACAGACACAAAGCTTTACCTTTTTGTTTACGAGGTGTCATTTTCCTGCTTCTCTGGTAGTTAGAGAGGGGATGGGTGAGTGCCAGGCTCAAATTCATGTTAATAACAGAGAACACCACTAGCACAATTCATAGGTTCACAGATTTTAAGGCCAGAAGGGACCATTCCATTCAGCTAGTCTGACCTCCTGCATAATACAGTCCAGGGAATTTCATCTAGTCATTCCTGCAACAAGCCCATGATTTCTAAGTGAGCTTTGGGCACACCTTAAAGAAAAATATCCTGTGTAGAGTCCTCACCAGCGACTACATGTTTTAAGACTGTAAGTTGCGTTTTCAAAAGTGAGGTTCACTTCGGTACTTCATATCCCCGGACTTTCACCAGGACTCAGGCTCCTAAGTGCCTACGTCAATTTGGAATATGGGACTTGGACTCACTTTGGGAAACCCTGTTGAACAGAAGGTGTGTGCAGAGGTCCCTAGGTAAAGGGGACAAACTAGCTGAGTCAGGGCAGGCTGAGCCAAGAAGCAGAGGGTTATTTCTAGATCGAGCTCTCAGGAGATGTTGCTTAGCAGGGGTAGGACTCACAGGCAAAGGGGCCTGAAGTGTGGAACACTGTGGGGAGCCCTCTCGCAGAAGACCTGAACTGAGGGCTGTGGGAGAAGAGAGGTAAGAAGGATGGAGAATCACCACAGATGTGGAGGCCCTAGAATAGGGGCCGAAAAGAACTGGGGAACAGTGTGGTTGTTGCCTCTCAGGAGCATAGGCGCCAATTCCGTGGGTGTTCTGGGGCTTCCATTAGCCAAACCTGGAAGAATGTACCGCGTAGCAGCACTGGCTTTGTGACATGCTTCCTCTCCACAACCAGTTTTCCTGATCTCACAGCAGCCACTTCACCACCAGGTTCATGCCCCACAGATCAGGAGCAGGGCAGAGGGCTACTCTCAACATCACTGGGCTGCCCCCTTCAAACACACACGGCTTCTTCCCCTTCCCTCCTGTCAGCCTCTCCATTGACTGCAATGCTGGGAAGTGCAATGCTGTCTCATTGAAACAGCATCCCCATGGCAGACAGAGTAAACCCTCCCTCTGTGTGTAAATACTGACACACTGGCAGGGATCTGAGGAGTGTGGGAACCAGCGCATAAATCCCAGTGGTAGCTCAAATCCCCCAAAGAAAGTTTTAATTTCTAAAATAGCCCTTCCCTTTAACAAATCGAAGAGCTCAGTTCCAGCCCTCCCAAATCTCCCCTTGCCCTCTCCTCCCTCATTTCCCCATCCAATGCCATCAGTAGCAGTTTGGAAAGGGCATCGCTGTACAACGCACAATACTGTAAGTGAAATGCTGTCTGCCACACACAGCTGTACGGGGCTAGAAAGGGACTAAACTCCTTCAGGGAGTGGGGGAGGGCTCTTGTCTGATTCCCTGTGGGTTACTGGGACCATAATGACCGTTTGCCATCTCTCCCCAGGCCTAAGAATTATGAATTAATAACTCAAACGCTGACGAAACCGGATTGGCTGACTTCGACGACGACACCTGCCATTACGCTTCCTGTGCTGCTGCTTCACAACTCTCCCACCAATCAAATGCTGACTGAAAATCATGAATCATACTGAATGGGCCGCTAGCTGATTACTGTGACAGTCATTGATTTTTTTATGCTTTTTGCTGTAACAGGGAGCGGAGGGACACTGAGCTCTGTCCCGCAGCTGCCCTGGGGGATGGCGAGCGCTTTGCAAAAATTAAAATAAATACAAATGCACAAAAAATGTTCAGTAGCTGTTGTTTTTTTTTACTTTTTAGTAAATTAAATTTCCTTCCAGGCTGGCATAGGATTTGCTCCACTGTAAACGCTGACACTATTGTTAGTCAATTCCCAGCTCTTTGTAGGCAATGATTACTGTATAGGGGGAAAGACACTCTGTTCTCCAGTATTGCTCCCTCTCCCTCAGTGGGGAAACCGGGACAGCAGCAGCATTGGGGAAAATGAATAATGGAGTGACACACAAACCCAGAAGAGCAGGAGGGAAGAGTATCTGTAAACTGAGCTACAGAACTACACTACCAGGGCCGTGACTGAGAGAACGTGTGGCAAGTTTTCCTTTCAGGGTAGATGTTCCAGCACATAATCCCTAAACTCTAGAGGTGCCGCCTTGCACTCCATAAAACGATCCCTTTCCAGAACAGTTACACTCTTTTCGCCTGAACATCAGACTAGACACCACTCCCATTAAATCAACCCATAAACTGCACCTCAGTCTTGCTTCTTCAAAGGACACAGATTATGGATAAATTCATATGAAGGTTTAATTTGTTCTCAATTATTTTGGGCTTCAGCCCCTTCCACTGGCTTCTCAGCCTTTTCCAGCCCAGCTCCCTACGTCCGGACTGTCACCCTCTATCCTTCATGTCACACACAATATCTCTTCCCCAAAAGACACTGGGGTTGGGCTTTGCAAAGAATCCTAAAGCAGTTAGGGGAGCTGGATACCTAACTTCCTTCGGTCTGTCTGCAAATCCCAACCTAGGGAACAGAATAATAGTTTGCAAAGCAGATGGGAGCAGGGCTGCTCTTTTTCATCATTCCACTAAAAAACATGTCGACCGCTGCTGGAAATAAAAGTGGCAGCTCTTCCTGAACCCCTCTCCGCATTCGCATGACTCTACTGGATTGGGACTGTAAAAGCAGCCACTTCCACACAACCTGTTAGGAAGCTGTCAAAGCTCTGATCCATTTCCCCACCAGACTGCTGTGAGGGGACCCAGCCACTGGTTTCCATGTCTTCCAAGCTTCCAGAGTCTGAACAGACACAAGCCCAGACACTGGTCCTGTCTTGGGGTCCTTATGCACATGCCCAGGGTGCTGATCTATCTAGCACCCCCTCCTGAGAGTTAGAACCAGGGGGTCCATATATCCCGTTGCTAGAATCAGTGTGGACTCCTCTGACTCCCTGTAGCTTAAACTCACCCTCTTCCAGAATCCCACCGAAGATAGGAGCCTTCCAGTTTAACTCTCCCAGGGGGGCCATGATAAGGTGAAACATGTAACATGGAGACAGACTTTGCATGGGATTCTAAAATACTATTGCACTTCACTTAAGCACAAGAAATACACAGAGAGAGCAGATCATATAGAAACCCACAAATATCCTAAACACAATGCCCCTCACTCTGGCTCACCCTTCCCTTGGGAATCCTTTGGGGACCAGCTATGTTTAGGCAGGCAGGGTTCCCCCACCTCATCAGGCTCTTGCAACAGTTCCCCTCGACTTGGACTGGTGACAACGGCCAAAGACCCCAAATAGATCAGCTCCTGCCTTTCTACCCTTCCAATCCCCGTCAGGTGTGACCCCTGGATCTGTCTCCTCAGGCAACTTCATTGCCAGTGGACCACTCCCTGACAAACAGACTCCAGGTTCGGAGCCAGTCTACTCTCTAGGATGTTTGTATTTGAATAGGGGACCATCCCAATTTAATGACCCTCTACTGTCAGTGCTGAATCATTACACCTTGGCATTTCCGTCTACCATAGAGACAAAGAGATCACAGAGAAGACCCCCCCCCTGCCCCCACATTCAAAATGGAGTTTGCAATCTAATAAAGATACAGATGGACAGTTCCTAAGCAAACACAGAACTCATAAACTGCATGGACAGATTCCCAAATCATCAAGAAGCCATGCCAAAACTTAGCCTACAAAGGCTAGAGTCCACTATTAAATCTTAAGAAAATGCAGGTGTAACCCATGCCTACCCTGTGTGGCTGTTTGCCCTCTAGCAGCAGGACAACATACAGGTGTATTAGTCAGCAACTGACTTTGCAGAAACAACTAGAACTCTTTCAGCTCTGGCGTGATTTCAGATGTAGCTAGCCAGGGTTCAGTCCCCCCGATGGCTCCTTCCCAGGCGAGTTTTGTCAGAAGAGATGGTCCATATGAGGATTTGAGCTTCAATGGAACTCGGAAAGTTGGGACGAGCTTTTGCAGCCAGGGCAGCTTTTAGCTCATGGTGATGAGGGTCTGATCACCATTATTAGACATTGTGGCTCTCTGCTCCCTCTAGTGGTGGCTGATTGTTGGTGACACTCCATGTATTTGTGATTTATACCTACAAGGTATCTTCACACAAACAGGGCAATTTAAACCCATTGCTTCTTTTCCTAGCCTCAGAGATTAAGAAGAACAATTTTTCTCCCTCGTCCTTGTAACAACATTTTATGTACTTGAGCACTGTTAACATGTCCCCTCTCAGGCTTCTCTTTTCCAGACTAAACAAACCCAGTTTTTTCAGTCTTCCCTCATAGGTCATGTTTTCTAAACCTTTAATCATTTTTGTTGCTCTTTTCTGGACTTTTTCCAATTTGTCCACATCTTTCCTGAAATGTGGCACCCAGAACTGGACACAATACTCCAGTTGAGGCCTAATCAGAGCAAAGTAGAGCGGAAGAATCACTTCTCATGTCTTTCTTAAAACACTCCGGCTAATAAATCCCAGAATGATGTTCGCTTTTTTTGCAACAGTGTTACACTCTTGACTCATATTATCTGGCTTTCTATGAGTGGGAAATGCAGGTCACAGTCTCTGCAAATGCACAGCAGGATCTGGGTAGAGGTGTTGACGTCACTAGGCCTCACCCTAGGTAACTCGGGAGGGTAGACGACCACAAGTGTCAATAAAGCCTTCCTGCACTAGGCCTATATGAACCAAACTTCTTCCATGTTTAAACTCTAATGAACCTCAAAAGCCAGGTGCAATTGGAATATGTAAGCAACCAGTTATCTGTGTGCAACCCCCTGCTCACACCGGTATCAAGCGGTAATAATGAGGCCTGCATGTTTCTGGCTAAAGAAAAAAAGGACAAAATAACGGTTTAAAGAAGTTACTAACGAGCTAGGCTTATAGGTGCCAAAAATAACTTAACTGCTTAAATGTAATCGTTATTTGCTTAGTAACTGTTACCAGGGAAGGGAGGGCTAAAGGGGAAGAAAGAAAGGGAAGGGGGGGGGGTAAAGCTTAATTGCAAAATGTATAAAAGAAGAAAAACAGTTTCTGTTAGTGTGCTTGATTTGAGACGTGCCTGTCTCCTAGCACCGCTTTGGGATCCCAAATAAACTTTTTTTGCTTCTCCACCCCTGGTGTGTTTATTGGCGCAAAGCACACCGGGCAACGAACCCCGCTGTTGCTGTCCTCAGGCACTCTGTGCCGGCAACAGAGGCATCCATGGTTATGTTCTCTGTCTGGATACCGGTGCAGGTGGAGGAGACAGGAGCAGCGTTGGCACTGGTGATGCGGCTCTTCCCATAGCGATTATAGTACGTCTCTCTCCCACAAACTCCCTCTGAAACACCCCTGTTCCCTAGTTCCCCGTGGTTGCTTAGCCTCTGGCTTTTAAGGCCTTCTCTCCTAGGTCAGCCCTACCCCCTCGTTAATCACACAAGGGGAGGGTGATCACAAGGCAGATTGAGGCTGATCAAGGATGATCCAGGGAAAAAGGCTCAAACAGTCCTCAGACACACAATCCCATCTGACCCTGTAACTTAAAGAACCTGAAAGAGAAAGAGAAATACAAACAGCCAAACAACCTGACTCACCCCAAGATGAGTACTCGCACATTGTTCGTTGAGCAGGGAGATCACCTCACCCTGTCAAACTCCCCTGTTTGGGATCCCCAGCTGGCTAGTATTAATGTATTTCTCCTGAAAACGTCCCCATGAGGTAGGGACGTGCTGCTACCCTCATTTTGCGAATGGCAAACAGAAAGCCTATGTGATTTGCCCAAGGTCACACAAGAGCTCTGTAGCAAAGCAAAGAATTCAACTCCTGGCGAGGGCCCTGACCACTGGACCAGGCTTCCTGTCTAATGGCCTTAGAATGGGTCTGAGTTTAGCTCAGTTGGTAAAACATCAGACTTTTAATCTGAGGGTCCAGGGTTCAAGTCCCTGGGCAGGTTTAGGGGGGATCATTTCCCCCTGTGGTATCCTTCAAGAGGCAGCTCTTCAGTACTCCTTGATATAAAGGGGGGAGGGATAGCTCAGTGGTTTGAGCATTGGCCTGCTAAACCCGGGGTTATGAGTTCAATCCTTGAGGGGGCCATTTAGGGATCTGATATTCTATGATTCTATGTTGCCATTAGGCTCAAAAGGACTTTAAGTTGTATCTTCACTGCAGGGTTAACGTGAGTTATGAACATGCAAGTTATACCTCTCAAGTGAGAATAGAAATGCTGTAATATCCCCCTCCCACTGCTATATCCACACTGACGCTGCACTCACCCCTGTGTGACACTAGGGCTGCTGGGGGATTATCTCAGGGTTATTTGACTTGTAGTAAGCTTCTCTTTGGATACCTTCCTAGTGAATTGTGGGATAACTTGTCTGTCCCTTCTTGGCACACCAGGGGAACCGTGGGAAGGCACTGGAGGATGAGCAGTACTTGAGTAGCCTGCGTCACTACAGAGACCTCATGTTAGCAGCTGGCAAGCTGCACTAATTCTAGCTTCACCCTATACCTCGTGACAGGCCAGCCAGCTCCAATGAAAAGCTCACTACACTCAAGCTAAGGGTATTTGTGTGTGGTCTGGACTTGAGTGAGTGGCAACACTCAAGTGATAACTCAAGTTAGCTTTGCAGTGAAGACAAGCCCATGTAACTGAGAAACATGTCTACTATGTTTGTACAGCTCCTAGCACAGCAAGGCATCGACTTACTTCTATACAGACGTTAAATAACAATGAAACAATGAGGTTATCTCAGGTGATCTGCTTTTGGGGTCTCTCCAGACAACTCCCACCTGTTCATGCTCGCTGTATTTGTAGATATACCTCCATCATATGTTCCATTCTATGCGTCAGAAGAAGTGGGCTGTAGCCCACGAAAGCTTATGCTCTATTAAATTTGTTAGTCTCTAAGGTGCCACAAGTACTCCTGTTCTTTTTTCAAAGAAGTTTATTTACATTTGCAGGAGATAATGCTGCCTGCTAATTGTTTACAACGTCACCTGAAAGTGAGAAAAGATGGTTACTCACCGTTGTAACTGTTGTTCTTCGAGATGTGTTGCTCATATCCATTCCATTAGGTGTGCGCGCGCCGCATGCACGATCGTCGGAAAATTTTCTACCCTAGCAACACCGGCGGGTCGGCTGTGGAGCCCCCTAGAGTGGCGCCCCCATGGCGCTGAACATATACCCCAGCCGACCCGGCGCCCCCTCAGTTCCTTCTTGCCGGCTACTCCGACAGTGGGGACGGGGGGCGGGTTTGGAATGGATATGAGCAACACATCTCGAAGAACAACAGTTACAACGGTGAGTAACCGTCTTTTCTTCTTCGAGTGCTTGCTCATATCCATTCCATTAGGTGACTCCCAAGCCCAACTTAGGTGGTGGGGTCGGAGTGAGACATTGCCGTGTGCAAAACCGCTGATCCGAAGGCAGCATCGTCCCTGGACTGCTGCACTAGTGCATAGTGAGCTGTAAACGTGTGGACTGATGACCAAACCGCAGCTCTACAAATGTCCTGGATCGGAACTTGCGCCAGGAAAGCAGTCGAGGAAGCTTGGGCCCTCGTGGAATGAGCGGTGAGGTGCGGTGCTGAGACACCTGCCAGGTCGTAGCAAGTCCGGATGCAAGACGTAATCCAAGAGGATAGGCGTTGTGAGGAGACCGGTGAGCCTTTCATTCGGTCGGCCACCGCAACGAACAGTTGCGTCGTCTTTCTAAAGTGCCTTGTGCGGTCAATATAGAAAGCCAGGGCCCTGCGTACGTCCAGAGAATGCAAACGTTGATCCTGGCGAGTAGCATGTGGTTTAGGATGAAAGACCGGGAGAAATATATCCTGGTTGATATGAAAAGGAGAAACCACCTTAGGGAGAAAGGCGGGATGTGGACGAAGCTGCACTTTATCCTTATGAAAAACTGTGTAAGGGGGCTCGGATGTAAGCGTCCTGAGTTCAGAAACGCGCCTTGCTGAGGTGATGGCTACGAGGAAGGCTGTCTTCCAGGATAGGTACAGAAGTGAACAGGTGGCCAGTGGCTCGAATGGAGGACCTGTGAGCTTGGAGAGAACCAGGTTGAGGTCCCACGTCGGAACGGGCTGACGTTGTTGTGGGTACATCCGGTCTAAGCCCTTGAGGAATCTAACGACCATCGGGTTAGAGAATACCGAAGACGCGAGTTCCCCTGGGTGAAAGGCCGATATAGCGGCCAGGTGAACTCCAATTGAAGATATCGCCAACCCCTGCTGTTTTAGGGAGAGGAGATATTCCAAAATGAGAGAAATAGGTGCCTGTAACGGGGACGTGGCTCGTTGTTCGCACCAACAGGAGAACCGCTTCCACTTGGCCAGGTACGTGGTCCGTGTTGAGGGCTTCCTACTGCTCAGCAGAATCTGTTGGACAGAGTGCGAGCATTGCTGCTCTGCCTGGGTGAACCATGGAGCAGCCACGCCGTGAGGTGGAGTGATTGCAGGTCGGGGTGACGCAGCCGGCCGTGGTCCTGAGAGATGAGATCCGGACATAATGGAAGCGGGATCGGTGTCTGAACCGAGAGTTCCAACAGTGTGGTGTACCAATGTTGTCTCGGCCACGCTGGAGCGACCAGAATTACCTGTGCCTGGTCTCTGCGCAATTTGAGCAGTACCTTGTGGACCAGAGGAAACGGAGGAAAGGCGTAAAACAGGTGGTCTTTCCAGGGAAGGAGAAACGCATCCGAGAGGGAGCCCGGAGCTCGACCTTGCAAGGAGCAGAACACGTGGCACTTCCTGTTGTCTCGAGATGCAAACAGGTCTATCTGGGGAAACCCCCACTTCTGGAAAACAGAATGTATAATGTCCGGACGGATAGACCACTCGTGCGTCTGAAAGGACCTGCTGAGTCGGTCCGCTAAAGTGTTCTGGACTCCAGGGAGGAACGATGCCGTGAGATGGATTGAGTAGGCGATGCAGAAGTCCCACAGGCGAATGGCCTCTTGGCATAGAATTGACGAACGTGCTCCTCCTTGCTTGTTGATGTAAAACATGGCCGTGGTGTTGTCGATGAGAACTAACACACAGCGGCCACGTAGGAGGTTGAGAAATGCCTGGCACGCCAGGCGCACCGCCATCAGTTCCCGAACATTGATGTGCAGGGCTATCTGGGATGCAGTCCACAGGCCCTGGGTATGGTGTTCGTTGAGATGGGCGCCCCAACCCAGAGATGAAGCGTCTGTGACCAGGTGCAGAGAGGGTTGTGGGGCGTGAAATGGCATCCCCTCGCAAACCACATTGCGATCTAGCCACCAGGTGAGGGAGGTCAGGACCGAGTTCGGGACCATGACCACCATATTCAGGCTGTCCCGATGTGGGCGGTATATTGATGACACCCAGATCTGGAGTGGGCGAAGCCGAAGTCTGGCATGCCTGGTTACGTACGTGCAGGAGGCCATGTGACCCAGCAGGGTAAGGCACGACCTCACCGTGGTAGTTGGGAAGGCCTTGAGCCCTTGAATGAGGCTCGTGATGGTGCAAAAGCGGTTGTCTGGCAGGATGGCTTGTGCACGTCTGGAGTCTAGAACTGCGCCGATGAATTCTATTCTCTGGGTCGGTGCTAGAGTGGATTTGTCCTTGTTGAGTAGGATGCCCAACTTGTTGAATGTGTGCACTATTATGTGAACGTGAGCTTGCACTTGCTCTTTGGTGCGACCGCGTACCAGCCAGTCGTCTAGGTACGGAAACACCTGTATCCCTTGTCGACGAAGGTACGCTGCCACGACAGCCATACATTTCGTGAACACTCTTGGGGCCGAGGATAGGCCGAAGGGAAGGACTGCAAATTGGTAGTGCACCGTGCTTACCACGAATCGCAGGAAGCGTCTGTGAGGCGGGTAAATTGCGATGTGAAAGTATGCGTCTTTCATGTCGAGGGCGGCGAACCAGTCTCCAGGATCGAGGGAAGGGATAATGGCCCCCAAAGAGACCATGCGGAACTTCAACTTTACTACGAATTTGTTGAGTCCGCGCAAGTCCAAGATGGGTCGCAGACCTCCTTTGGACTTGGGAATGAGGAAGTAACGGGAATAAAATCCCCTGCCCCATAACTCCACTGGAACCTCCTCTATGGCCCCCATATCGAGGAGCGTAGAAACTTCCTGTATAAGAAGTTGCTCGTGAGAAGGGTCCCTGAAGAGGGACGGGGAAGGGGGGGAGGAGGGGGGAATTGAAGAAAACTGGATAGCGTATCCCCTGTCCACCGTGCGAAGGACCCAACGGTCCGAAGTTATAAGGGACCAAGCACGGTGGAAATGGGAAAGGCGATCCCGAAAGGAGGGGACTGGATCCTGGGGGATGACTGGGGCGCCGTCCTCGACCGCACCTTCAAAAGTTCTGCCTGGGGCCTGAAGGTGGTCTAGGTGGCCCCTGGTTCTGACCGGGTTGAGGGCCGGTCCACCTTCTTCTACCACCTCGCCCTCGCCTCCGGGCCGAGTCCTGTCTCTGACGAGGCGGGGGGGGGGTAGAAGCGCTGAGGCTGCGGCCTGAATGGCCTGCGCTGACGACCCGCGACATGCATCCCCAAGGAACGCATGATCGTCCTGGAGTCCTTGAGGCTCTGCAGGCGAGAGTCCGTCTTTTCTGAAAACAACCCCTGTCCTTCGAAGGGTAGATCCTGCAGGGTTTGCTGCAGTTCCTGAGGCAAACCCGAAACCTGGAGCCAGGAGATCCTCCGCATAGCGATACCTGATGCCAGGGTTCTCGCAGCAGAGTCCGCTATGTCTAAGGAGGCCTGTAAGGAGGTCCGAGCCACATTCTTACCCTCCTCTACCAGGGCTCCAAACTCCTCCCTGGACTCTTGGGGAACCAACTCCTTGAACTTCCCCATAGAGTTCCAGGAGTTGAAGTTGTAGCGGCTCAAGAGCGCCTGCTGGTTAGCCGCTCTAAGTTGCAGCCCTCCGGCTGAGTAAACTTTACGGCCAAACAAATCGAGGCGCTTAGCTTCCTTCGATTTGGGCGCTGCGGCCTTCTGACCGTGGCGCTCCCTTGCGTTCACTGATGCCACCACCAGTGAACACGGCTGAGGGTGGGTATACAAGTACCCGTAGTCCTTGGACGGAACAAAGTATTTTCTTTCCACCCCTCTCGCTGTGGGTGGGATAGAGGCAGGAGTTTGCCATATCGTAGTCGCATTTGCTTGTATTGTGCGGATCAGGGGTAACGCCACCCTCGATGGGGCATCCGCTGCGAGGATATTCACGATGGGGTCGTGCACCTCCACTATCTCCTCCGCCTGCAGGTCCATATTACGGGCCACCCTACGCAGGAGATCCTGGTGAGCCCGAAGGTCTATTGGAGGTGGACCTGTGCACGATGTGCCCGCCACTGCCTCGTCCGGAGAGGAAGAGGAAGATGCCTCCGGTGGTACAGGATCCAAGGGAGGGTCCTGGTCTCCCTGTTCCTGGGCCTGAGCATCCCCTGCACTTGGGTCCTGGCCGTCAGGTGGTGCTGACGCGGAAGCCTCCATGCCCCCTGGCGGAGGCCGAGAGATGGTGGACTCCGGGGCCCTTCTAACGGAGTGGCCCGAGCGAGAGGTCGAAGCTATTGGAGCCCCTTGGGCCTGATGGTACGCCCACGGGGTCCAGAACGACCAGTGAGATGGGCCATGAGTAGGGTCCTCTGTTATCTCCTGCCAATGGCCCAAGTCCTGTTCCTCGGCTTGCCCCTGAGGGGGGTATGCCGATCTCGATAGGTCCTCCGAGGAGCGAGACACCGATCTCGATGGCCATGGCGGTGCCGAGAGCGTCGAGACGAATCCCGTGGGCTGCGGTGCCGCACGGTGCCGGTCCGGAGATGTTCTATCTCCACGCGGTGCCGGCGATCGGTGCCGGGACCGCGACTGGTGCCGATGACCTCGCCGGTGCCGGGAGTCGGATCTGGACCTCGACGACGACCTAGAGTAGGCCCGGTGCCGGGAGCGGCCTCTCAACCTCGAGCGTCGATCGTGGCGGTGCCGAGAACTACGTCTCAACGTTGATCGGTGCCGACAATCATAGCGGTGCCGAGACGTAGAGCGGTGCCGCGACGAAGATCTTGGCAGCGAGTACGACCGGTGCCAAGGCGATATTCGGCACCGGGACTGCGAGCGGCGTGGGGACCTGCTTCGGGACCTGGACCGGTGCCGTGGTTCCAGCCCTTGCGATGGAGGGCGCATCAAGGCAGGTTTGCCCCTAGACTGGACCGGGCGAGTCAACGGTGCCGCCGGTGCCGGTGGTTGAGGCGGTGCCGGCTCCGTGAGAGCTATTAAGTCTCTTGCCGCCGCGAAGGTCTCTGGAGTCGACGGGAGGCACTGTATCACCGCCGGTCTCGGTGGAGACGCTATCTGCACCGGACTCAACGGCCTCGGCGCCGGAGTCGACGGTGCTGGAGGCACCTGTTTCCGGTGCTCCACAGGCGGACGCGGCTCTACCCCCGGCACTGGGGGAGCCGGCGTCTTCGGCACAGAGGTCCCCGTCTTATGGGCTTTTTTATGCCCCGGGGATAATGATCGGCGCCGAGGCACTTGTTGTGCTTGCGGTGCCGACGAGGTCCGGTGCCGGGGAGGCTTGTCCGACGCCACTCGCGTGGTCGGCATGGCCGGTGCCGCCGGGACACTGCGCACCGAGGTGCTAGGTGCCGGGGCCTGACTCGTTGATGGGGCGTCCGGACTAAGTGCCGCCTCCATAAGGAGTTGCCGGAGCCGAAAGTCCCGCTCCTTCTTGGTCCTTGGTCTGAAGGCCTTACAGATCTTGCACTTATCTGTTTGATGGGACTCTCCCAGGCACTTCAGACAGGAGTCGTGCGGGTCGCTCGTGGGCATAGGCTTAGCGCAGGAGGCGCACTGCTTGAAGCCGGGAGCGTTGGGCATGAGCCCGGCCCCGCGGCCGGGGGAGAAAGGGGGAGACGACCCCCTTAATCCCCTGAACTAGTATAACAACTAGAACAAATGAACAATTTTTAACAACTATTTAACTATAAACAACTAGAACTATAACTATAACTGTGAATAACTAACTAAGCTAGGGAGAGTGGAGAACAGCTACGCCGCGCTCCACAGTTCCAACGACCGTCAGGGGCGGTAAGAAGGAACTGAGGGGGCGCTGGGTCGGCTGGGGTATATGTTCAGCGCCATGGGGGCGCCACTCTAGGGGGCTCCACAGCCGACCCGCCGGTGTTGCTAGGGTAGAAAATTTTCCGACGATCGTGCACGCGGCGCGCGCACACCTAATGGAATGGATATGAGCAAGCACTCGAAGAAGAACGGGTGTTCGCGTCTCAGTGTTGCAGTCAGCGTCGCAAGATGTTTACATTCCAGATGTGCTAAAGCTTCATAGGTCCCTTCATGCTTCATCCACCATTCCAGAGGACGTGCGTCCATGCTGATGACAGGTTCTGCTCGATAACAATCCAAAGCAGTGCGGACTGACGCAGGTTCATTTTCATTCTCTGAGTCACATGCTATCAGCAGAAGGTTGATTATATATTCTTGGTGGTTTGGGTTCTGTAGTTTCTGCATCACCGTGTTGCTCTTTCAAGATTTCTGAAAGCACGCTCCACACATCATCCCTCTCAGATTTTGGAAGGCACTTCAGATTCTAAAACCTTGGGTCGAGTGCTGTAGCTATCTTGAGAAATCTCACATTGATAACTTCTTTGCTTTTTATGAAATCTTCAGCAAAAGTGTCCTTGAAACGAACAACACGTGCTGGGCTACCACCCAAGAATGCTATAACATGAAATATAGGACAGAATTGGGGCACACAGAGCAGGAGACATACAGTTCTCCCCCAAGGAGTTCATTCACAAATTTAATTTTTTTAACGAGTATCATCAGCATGGAAGCATGTCCTCTGGAATGGTGGCTGAAGTATGAAGGGGCATACGAATGTTTAGCATATCTGGCACGTAAACACCTTACCATGCAGTCTACAAAAGTCCCATGCGAACGCCTGTTCTCACGTTCTGGTGACATTGTAAATAAGAAGTAGGCAGCATTATCTCCTGTAAATGTAAACAAACTTGTTTGTCTGAGCGATTGGCTGAACAAGAAGTAGGACTGAGTGGACTTGTAGGCTCTAAAGTTTTGCATTGTTTTGTTTTTGAATGTAGTTATTTAACAAAAAAATTGACATTCATAAGTTGCATTTTCATGATAAGGAGATTGCACTACAGTACTTGTATGAAGTGAACTGAAAAATACTATTTCTTTTGTTTATCATTTTTACAGTGCAAATATTTGTAACAAAAATAATAATAGAAAGTGAACAGTGTACACTTTGTATTCTGTGTGGTAATTGAAATCATTATATTTTAAAATGTAGAAAAATATCGAAAAATTTAATGAATTTCAATAGGCATTCTATTGTTTACCAGTGCTATTAAAACTGCGATTAATTGCTCTTTGTTGTACTCAAATTTGGTCCTGGTTGTGGGGGCAGAGAGAGAAAACAGAGGCCCAGATTCTCAGGCCTTGTCTACACAAGAAAAATACACCCATTGTCCAATTTGGTGCGATTTTAATGAGAGTTAGTTCAACCATGAAAACCCCTGTGTGTGGAGGCTCTTCTTTCCATTCAAATCAGGTATATGTTGCATTATACATACAATTACTGTACACATCGAACATAAAGAGAAGGGGCCAAATTCTCTTCGCAGTAACATTGCTGTCAATATGTAGTCACTTCCCTGTAGTAAATAATGATTCTCAATTTGTGCTGAGTGACTGAGAACAAAATTTTACCCAGCACTGAGTGAAAAATGAATTCAGGGTAGAGAGATGGTCTCCTGCCTGTATCGACACTTTAAATGCATCCCACATCTGCCGTTGGCTGCAGAAAGCTTTCATGCAGTGGATAAGCACTAGACTCATGGGGACTGTGTTCTATTATTACCTCTGCCAGAGAATTACTAGGCGACCTATGGCATGTCGCTTCTGGATGGATTGGGTTCGTCAGGCCGCCGGGAAGGGACTGGAGTGGGTCACCCATATCAGCAGCGGGAGTGGGAGTAGCACACACTACGTTGATGCAGTCAGAGGGCGATTCACTATCTGCAGAGACAATCCCAACAACTTGCTGTATCGGCAAATGACCGTCCTGGGGCCGGAGGACACTGCCCAGTATCACTGTGCAGGATTCACAGTCGGGGGAAGCCAGTCTGAGCTCAGACAAAAACCTCCCGTTGCGGTTACCAGCGAAGGTGCCAGCTGGTTTGATGCTGACAGTCCGCGTGCTGGGAGCTCACAAGTGAAAGGTCTATAAGAGAAAATGAGATCAGTTATGGGAAGAGGTCTCATTATTCTCATTATTATTCCTCTTCCTCTTCCTTGATTTTACTGAAGATCAGCGGCACAGGAGGCAGCAAACAGGGCTGCTAACAGGGGAGTTTGAGTGGGAGTCTCATTGGAGGAGAAGGTATCTGTACTTGCGTCTATCTTTGTAGTGCTTGTGTGTGTAGAGGCCTGTAGGGGCAGGGTGCTGGGAGGGACGCCGAGCCGTGATTAGGGTGCGGAGCTTGGCTGAGTAGGGGGCCTATAAAAGCGGCCGCCCAGCCAGGCAGCGGCACAGGAGGCAGCAAACAGGGCTGCTAACAGGGGAGTTTGAGTGGGAGTTTGCAGGGGGAGGTGGAAGGGGAGGCAGGAGGGCGCAGTGTATTGTGTGCTCTGTGTCCCCAGGTGCTGTGGGCAGAGACTGCAGCAGCCATGAGCCAGGCAGCAGAGGACAGAATGCAGATGATTGCATGTGGAAGCTGCGGTATGTACATGGTCCTAGCAGGTAAGCCTGAACAGAGGTATGTTTGAAGGGGGGTTCGAGCAGCTGATGTAGGAAAGGCAAGGAGGGGCAGAAGGGGAATGCTCAGGGGTGCAGGTGGAAGCAGATGCTGAGGCCTGTGAGGCGGGAATTGTAGGGGAAGAACAAGGGCAGTGGAAGCATGTGACCGTGAGAAGCAGGCCAAGGAAAAGGAGGGCTAGTGAAAGGGAAATAGAACTTAGTAACAGGTTTGGGTGTTTGGATAACGAGGAGGGGGGGCAGCGGGTGGTAACTGAAGGCAAGAGGGTGAGGAAGAAGAGAAGAGCAGCTAGTCCAATAGAGAGAGGGGAGGAGTTGATGGAGACAGCACCAAATCTCGGCCCCGGGGGGTTACAGGATAGCACAAGGGTGAGTATGAGGGAAAATAGGAACGGACACAGGTTTCGACTAGAGGGAACAGAAAATAGATTGGTAGATCACACTGTCGCCAGGCGATGGCAGGTTTATGTGATTGGGGACTCCTTACTGAGGAGGTTGGATAGGCCTGTGACCAGGGCGGACCCAGAGAACAGAAGGGTGTGCTGTCTACTGGGCGCAAAGATACGCGATGTGGACCTGCGGTTGAAAAGGATCCTAAAAGGAGCAGGTAAGAACCCCTTGATAATCCTTCATGTCGGAACAAATGACACGGCTAGGTTCTCGTTAGAGAGAATCAAGGGAGATTATGCCAGGCTGGGGAAGACGCTCAAGGAAATAGAGACTCAGATCATCTTTAGTGGGATTCTGCCTGTTCCTAGAGAAGGACAGCAAAGGGCTGATAGGATTGTGAGAATAAATAGTTGGCTAAGGGAGTGGTGGTATAAGGAGGGCTTTGGGATGTATGGCCACTGGGAGGCTTTCGGGGACAGACAGCTGTTCTCACGGGATGGACTTCACCTGAGTAGGGAAGGAAATAGACCTCTGGGAGGGAGGCTGGCTCATCTCATGAAAAGAGCTTTAAACTAGGAAGTTGGGGGAGACGGTTGGGAGATGTACAGTTAATCTCCACGCCAGATTCCAACATTGAAAAGGTGAGTGATGAGATAAGAAGAGATATAGCTGGGGGGATGGGATTGGACATAAGAAGGAGAGAGGGGATGAACAGTAAGGGGTCCGTAACAAATTGCATAACTAATAGGAGACAGGCTAAGCGGCACACATTAGGATGTTTATACACCAATGCGAGAAGCCTAGGTAACAAAATGGAGGAATTGGAGCTCCTGGTCCGAGAAATGAAACCAGATATCGTAGGAATAACTGAAACGTGGTGGAACGGCAGTCATGACTGGAGTACAGGTATGGAAGGGTATGTGCTGTTTAGGAACGACCGGAACAAAGGTAAAGGTGGGGGGGTGGCATTGTATGTCAATAATGAGGTAAGCTGTAAACAAATAATAACTGATGGAATGGATAAGACGGAGTCCGTCTGGGCAATACTCACACTGGGTAAAAGAACTACTAGAGCCTCCCCTGGGATAGTGCTTGGGGTGTGCTATAGACCGCCGGGATCTACCCAGGATATGGATAAAGAACTATTTAATGTGTTTAGGGAAGTAAATACTAATAGGAACTGTGTAATTATGGGGGACTTTAACTTCCCAGATATAGATTGGGGAACAAACGCTAGTAGCAATAATAGGGCTCAGATGTTCCTAGATGTGCTTGCTGATCAATTCCTTCACCAAGTAGTAGCTGAACCGACGAGGGGGGAGGCCATTTTGGATTTGGTTTTGGTGAGTAGTGAGGACCTCGTTGAGGAAATGGTTGTAGGGGACAACCTTGGCTCCAGTGATCATGAGCTAATTCGGTTTAAACTAAATGGAAGGATTAACAGAATTAAATCGAAGACGAGGGTTTACAATTTTAAAAAGGCTAATTTTAATAAATTAAGAGGACTGGTAAGGGAAGTGGATTGGGCAAACATATTAATGGATCTAAAGGTAGAAGATGCCTGGGATTATTTTAAGTTAAAGCTGCAGGAGCTGTCGGAGGCCAGTATCCCAAAAAAGGGAAAACGGTTAGTAAGCAAGAGATTTAGACTGAGCTGGATGAGCGACCGTCTCAAAGGGGCGATTAGGAAAAAACAGAAAGCGTACAAAGAGTGGAAGAGGGGAGGGATCAGTAAGGAAACTTACCTTATTGAGGTCAAAGCATGTAGAGATGGAGTGAGAAAGGCCAAAAGCCGTGTAGAGTTGGACCTTGCGAGGGGAATTAAAAGCAATAGTAAGAGGTTTTATAGCCATATAAATAGGAAGAAAGCAAAGAAAGAAGAAGAGGGACCGCTGAAGACTATAGCTGGAGTGGAGATTAAGGATAATCTAGGCATGGCACAATATCTAAATGAATATTTTGCATCGGTGTTCAGTGAGGCCAATGAAGGGATTAGGAATATTGGCAGCGTGACAGAGGGGGATACAGGAGGGGGGGTTACCATATCCGAGGTAGAAACCAAACTTGAACACCTTAACGGGACTTTAGTATATCACATTTTCCTGATTTATCCAAACACTTTGTATTCCAAGTTGAATAAAACAAATATCTGCTTTTTTTTTAATTTAACCGTTCTATTTAATTTTGAACTAGACTGTCCTATAAAAATAGGAAACAACAATTCTGGCCACAAGACAAACATCACAAGACAGGACAAAGAACACAAAAATAATTCCTATTGTACCAGTAAATGCATGGTATTGAATGCTATTTAGCTGGCATCTGTTTTTCTCTGATGATCTGAAAGACAAAAGAATAGAAGCCTACCCCTTCTGGGTAGTCAGTCATTGCTTAAAATATTTCCTTTATATACAAATACTCTTGTTGATTTCAGGCAAAACAGAGGAATTATCCCATATTTCCTTGTATTTGTTTTATAGGCAGCCCAGGTTTCAGTGGCTTCTACATTATCAGTTAAGATAATTTGCATTAGTACAGATGCTTTCTGGCTTGCTTCTGGATCGAAAGCTATTTACAGCTTAAAGACTCTTACTTAAAAAAAAGACACAATTAACTTTTAACTTATATTTTCAAACATATAGTGATCTGAAAAAGACAACACAACCTATTTTGGTAGGTTTGCATTTCTTTTACCTCTGCTTCAATATACACTGCACATGTTCTGGGGAAAAGGCACATTCTCTTCATTAATTTCTACACAAGGTGTAACTGTTTCTTTTGTGCTTACAAAATCTTCATGCACCCCTAGTAAAGTGACAGCTCAACCACACAGAACCAGTGGCACTTCCTTCTCTCTCTTTACCAGATCTTTTATCTGCTATTTCGTTACCCAGAAACAAATTCAAATCTTTTATTCTCCTGGCTTTGACTACCCTGCTGCAGCCACAACCTTTGGTCTTTATTTAAAACATTTTAAATCTTGTAAAGCATTAAGTCACCTTAAGGATTTAATGCTAAATACCTTAAACAACACTAGTTTCCTGTGTCTGGCAAAAGTATTCTCATTTTGCAACTTTAAACAATACCAATTCATCTCAAACTTATAAAATACAGATTTTACACAGCAGGAGTGTTCTTCAGCAAATTTGACTAAATTATTCATAGTTGAATAATTCCACTTAAATAACCTCTTGCCTGGATTACTTACAGACATTCCTACCAAGTTTCACTGCTTGATTCCCTACAGTAACTATACAGTTAACTTGTCACTTTCTTTCTTTCAACTTCCTCAAACTCTGGTTGCTTGCTTGTTTGGGCCCGATCCTTTTTCTTTGCTGCATTATTTCTTTCCATGGGCACAGGCATTGTTTCACTACCAATTTAGCAAGGAGGGTGGGCATTATGACTAACCCCCCTTTTCTTTATTTATATACACCTATTTATATACACACATTACATCTAGATGCATCTTACTTAATAACAACTTTAATTCTTTATGTCTGGACTTAATACAATCTCTTTTTGAGGTGATAATAACCCCTCAGCACTGGTGCATTATAAAAAAGAATAATAACAGGGCTAGGGACAACGGGAGAGGAAAAAAGAACAACAGCATGAACAACATGATAAAACGGGAAAGTTACACTTACTGACCATAGAAATAATGACTTTTTGTTAAATCAAGGAGATAACAACACATTGGATTCTTCCTTGGCCTGTTTTGATAGAGGGTACTGCTGCACCTTGTTGGGTTTAGGCCAATCTTAACGGCTTGGGCAGACTCAATGCCCCCAACCTGGTTGGCATGATCGGCTCACAAAGCCCACAAGGAGGGAGAGACCTTAACCAGCAGTTCCTGTTGCAACGAGGAAGGGCTGGGGTCAGTTTTCTCCCATAAACTGCCAGGACTTCATTGTGAGCGGGACCAGGCACGTCCAGATACACACCATCTGGGGTACAGCAGATTATACAATTTAATTTACACAGCAAGTCTTTTCCCAAAAGGTTAACCGATAAACAAGGACTAAAAGAAAAATTGACAATAACAGGTCTATAAGATCGTCAGGAGGTGTGGAGGGGATACTCCAAAGGGGCTTTGCCTCCTGAAGGGGTCTAGATGAATAGAGCGATATCTGCTGGCCAGCGGGGTTACGGAAAAGAGTCAATTTCCTTTTTATCTTTTTTTAAGCTTTTCTTGGGAGTCCTTGGGACTCCCTACTTGAGATTTATGGCGCCGTTTTACTGTTTCCTTACACCAATAAAAATATACATCAAACTGATCTTGTCCGACTTTGTTGGCAAGAAGTGCGCCTCTGAGGTGCACAATCCTGTCAAGGTCAAAGCTTTCTTCTAATGGAAATTACAAATTTTTATCATCTCTGGTATACCAATTACATTTACATTCCTGGAGTCTACCTGATTGTAGGGTTTTGGTCAGCTATCCCGAGGTTACCGACTGTGAGATCCAATCTCTCAATCCCTAGGTTTCCGATAGCGTCTTCCTGAACCTATAATCCCTTTTTCCCACGATCCTCAGCTCCCCCTGCATTCCTGGAGTCTACCTGATTGTAGGGTTTTTGTCAGCCATCCCGAGGTTACCGACTGTGAGATCCAATCTCTCAATCCCTAGGTTTCCAATAGCGTCTTCCTGAACCTATCATCCCTTTTTCCCACGATCCTCAGCTCCCCCTGAACAATATCAGGCCACTCACACGGGTCATAGGGCTTGCTTTAGAGACATTCCTGGTCGTAAGCCTCAAGGCCTCGCAGAAAGCTCTGGGCGTCTTCCTATGACCCTCATTCGTTTTCAGTCATTCACACTTGCACACAAACACTGAGGTAAGGCCTAAAACCAAGGCCTATCCTTGTGGGAACCCCGACTCCCCGCCACTTACCCGTGGCTCCTCCCGGGAAACCAAAAAGTTGTCAGGCGAGTCTGGCAGCAAAAGGTCCATATCCAGCTTGCTACTCACCCGACCCAGGGCCTACGGACAGTCCTCCACCGATAACCCAAATAGAGATTTAAAAGGTCTCTCACCTATCAAGTGCCGGCTGGGTTCGGAGGGGAATGGTCCGCGGTCTCCTGGTCCGGTGGACAGTCTGTGGATCCGAGTCACGGCACCAAGATTGTTGTGGAAAAATGACCACGCGTTGTGTTTGAATCAGAATCGCCTGAGGCCTTTTTATTTTCATGCATGCATGGGGGGTACCAGTAAACTAGCAATCCCCCCGATTACAGAATCTTGCACAGCTTATATAGCATAAAACCACAATTACATGATACATACTGTCTTATCAGCATTATTGCCATATTTGGAATACACTCTCCATAAAGGGAATATAGCTTAGCAAGCTTTCCTGTTTTTCACAGTCTGCCTTATTGCGGTTTCTAAGCTTTCCTGTTTTTCACAGTCTGTCCTACTGCGATTTCCAGACTTCTCCAAAACTGTCAATGCAGCACTATGAATCACAGGTCTTATAATTATAGATAGTTCTGCTTTTATACTTTTCCTCTATTCTGCCTCTAAAAACCTTTCACCTACAATAGACTTCACTAATGTTCAGGTCTGAACCAAAGTTCAGGCCCGAGACAACTAAAGTTTAGGCCCTAGCAAACTTTTTCCTCCACAATAGTGAAAAGTGTAAGGTGATGCACTTAGGGATGACTAACAACAATTTTAGTTACAAGCTGGGGACGCATCAGTTAGAAGTAACGGAGGAGGAGAAAGACCTTGGAGTCCTGGTAGACCGCAGGATGACTATGAGTCGACAATGTGACGTGGCAGTGAAAAAAGCCAATGCGGTCTTGGGATGCATTAGGCGAGGTATATCTAGTAGGGATAAGGAGGTGCTGCTTCCGTTGTACAAGGCACTGGTGAGACCTCATTTGGAGTACTGTGTGCAGTTCTGGTCTCCGATGTTTAAAAAAGATGAACTCAAACTGGAACGGGTGCAGAGAAGGGCCACTAGGATGATCAGAGGAATGGAAAACCTGTCGTATGAAAGGAGACTCGAGGAGCTCGGGTTGTTTAGCCTAACCAAATGAAGGCTGAGGGGGGATATGATTGCTCTCTTTAAGTATATTAGAGGAATAAATACCAGGGAGGGAGAGGAATTATTTTAGCTCAGTACTAATGTGGACACGAGAACGAATGGATATAAACTGGCCATGGGGAAGTTTAGGCTTGAAATTAGACGAAGGTTTCTGACCGTCAGAGGGGTGAAATATTGGAACAGCCTTCCGAGGGAAACAGTGGGGGCGAAGGACCTGTCTGGTTTTAAAATTAAGCTAGATAAGTTTATGGAGGGAATGGTTTAATGGGATAACATGATTTTAGTCAAATGAACAGTGTGCCAACGCTGGTAAATAGTATCAATGGCCAATGAGGGTCTGACTGGAGAGACTTGCCTACATGCTCGGGGTTCTACTGATGGCCATATTTGGGGTCGGGAAGGAATTTTCCTCCAGGGTAGATTGGCAGAGGCCCTGGAGGTTTTTCGCCTTCCTCCGCAGCATGGGGCAGGGGTCGCTAGCTGGAGGATACTCTGCTACTTGAAGTCTCTAAACCACAGGATTTGGGGACTTCAACAGCAGAGTCAAGGGAAAGGTTTGGGACGGCTTTGTGGCCTGCATCATGCGGGAGGTCAGACTAGATGATCATAATGGTTCCTTCTGACCTTAAAGTCTATGAGTCTATGAGTTCACAGAAAAAGAGGTAAACAGTGAGGTGGCAAAATTGGCAGATGGGAAGAGCTACAAAGGGATCTCACAAAATTGGGAGACTGGGCAACGCAATGTCAGCTGAAATTCAACGTTGGTAAAAGCACATTGGAAAACATAATCCCAACTATATATAGGAAATGATGGGGTCTAAATTAGTTGTTACCACTCTAGAAAGAGATCTTGGAGTCATTGTGGGTAGTTCTCTGAAAACATCCACTCAATGTGCAGCGCCAGTCAGAAAAGCGAACAGAATGTTGGGAATCATTAAGAAAGGGATAGATAATAAGACAGAAAATGTCATGTTGCCTCTATATAAATCCATAGTATGCCCACATCTTGAATATTGTGTGCAGATGTGGTCTTCACATCTCTAAAAAGGTATCTTGGAATTTGGAAAGGATCAGAAAAGGGCAACAAAATGATTAGGGGGTGCAACGGCTTCCTTATAAGGAGAGATTAATAAGATTGGGACTTTTTAGCTTGGAAAAGAGATGACTAAAGGTGGATATGATTGAGGTCTGTAAAATCATGACGGGTGTGGAGAAAGTAAATAAGGAAGTGTTATTTACTCCTTCTCATAATGAAAAACTAGGGGTCACCAAATGAAATGAATAGACAGCAGGCTTAAAACAAACACAAGGAAGTATTTCTTCACCCAACACACAGTCAGTCTGCGGAACTCTTTGCCAGGGGATGTTGTGAAGGTCAAGAGTATAAGAGGGTTCAAAAAGAACTAGATCAATTCCTGGAGGATAGGTCCATCAATAGCTATTAGCCAGGATGGGCAGGGATGGTGTCCCTAGCCTCTGGTTGCCAGAAGCTAGGAATGGGCACCAAGCAATGGATCACTTGAGGATTACCTATTCTGTTCATTCCCTCTGGGGCACCTGGCATTGGCCATGTCGGAAGACAGAATTCTGGGCTTGATGGACCTTTGGTCTGATACAGTATGAGCACTCTTACATTCTTACGTTCGTACAGAAGTTCACACAAAGGACTAGACAATGCTTTTTTGGGCCCTTCCTCTCTCTTTTCTCTCCTGGGGACAAATTCTGAGACCACACAAAACCCTTCAGATATTCACAGATTCATAAACCTACAGGCCAGAAGGGAGCAGTATGATAAACTAGTCTGACCTCCTGCATATTGCAGGCCATAGCTCTTCAACCTCATTCATTCGTGTTCCGTCTCCCACCCTCTTCAATTCACTACGCTGGGATTCCGCTTAGTGTCACCACTGTCCGTGACCAATTCCTGCAGAAAGACACCGATCACTCAGCTTCTGACACATCAGGTTTGCTTGTTTGTTTCGTTTGGGGTTTGTTTGTTCATCTGTTGTTTGAATTGAATCTTTTTTTCCACCAAAGATGGCTTTTCTGGCACAAGGAGCACTTTCCTAGAGCGAAAAATCCTGGTTTACATGAATAAATAAATAACCCTCGTCCAAACATATTCATTTTCTAGCTTTAATAATAACAGACAGAGTGAGAAAGAGAGCGGGGGGCTGACGAGTCCCCTTTTCCCGCACAACACCACGGGGCAGCAGTGAGGAAAACAGCGCAGCACAGCTTTGGGGACCAGACTGAACGGGGGCATTAGAGGCTGGAAAACAGCATTTTTCAATTCTCTGCCTACACAAACAACTCATCTGTGTAAAGAAACTGTATTCGCATTTTGACTCTGGCAATTCTGCCTGAAATCTGTGAGAAAAATAACTGGCAAGCTTTTTTCAAAAGAAAACCAGTCAAAGGATTACATCCTGAGGTCTCACTCATACCCAGCCTTCATGAAATCCAATCACTTTGCCATGAAGCCCCAATTAAGCTCTACCTCTTCCATAGTATTATTTTTAATATCAGTCCCTCTGTGTCAGTACGGGCAAGTAACTTTGATCGTAATGGTTCGACTCCAAGCCTTGTACGTTGTCTCACTCCTATTAGCCTCCTAATTGAACTGGTCTCCAGCCAGTCTGAGAGACTAGGACCATGTCGTTTGTAGCCAGCCAGCCATCCTTATTAACTATCATTCAATAAAACTGTCTATGTAATATTCCCTTACCAAATTATCTAATCTAATCTAATCTAATCTAATCTATCTATCTAGTGTTTTCCCCAGGAATTGAAATTGCGGGGGGGGGGGGGGGAGGTGTCGAATTTACAGGTGTGGGGGTCTTAGATTTTGGTATTCTCAGTTGTGACCCATGAAGGCCTGATTACAGTAGAGAGAGACACAAATGATCTCCCCTTAACATGATCTCCCACGACTGTCAGGGGAGAGAGAAGCTCTGCTGATTCCATCTGCCCCTGGGGAGCACAGGGAGCAGACGCTCAATGGCTATTTTAGCAAAGAAGGAGCAGGTGCATCCGCCCTCACTCTGTGATGCTCCCCACTGACTCACCAGGGCTTTCTGGTCAGCCCGCTCCAGTTCATAGCTCCGTCCTTTTAACACTGAAGAGAGAAGCTGAGCCCCGAGGGAAGGTCAGTGGCAATGCTGAGCCCTGAATGAAGATGATTGACTGAAAGGGAAGGGTCACTAATCTAGAGGTGACCTTCCTCCTCCGCCCAGGGATAATTCTCTGTGGGTGAAATTCACCCCCGTGTGAAGGGCCTAGCACAAGGGCCTCAGCACCTCCTGGGTCCCACCTTGCCCAAGGAATTTCTTCACCCCATGCAGCAGTTTAGAAGTCTACAATACAATCCCGATTTTCCCCTCCCTTCCCTGCTTTTGTTTACACTTAGGCCTGTGCCAGTTGGGTGCGAGATGGGCCTGTTTTCATTTACATTCCTACTGTCCCTCGTACACCTTTGGTTAGGGGCATTTTGGTGCCCCGTACTAGCTCTGACTTGAGCCAATGTGCAGAGCGGGGGGAGAAGTCCATGTGAGTCAGGTGACTAGAGACACAGCAAGAATAATATGATTGATGAATGTTCCCAGAGCACAAACAACCAACATTTTGAACCTTAACTATCAGGACCAGTCTTAGGTAGATAGAAAAGCAGCACCATTGCGTAAACAATTCCCCTAACTGAGAAGAAGGGGCTCAAATAGACCCCAATATTATTCTCCAGACGTATCTGCTTCACAGCACAAGGGGGAGTTTCCGAACACATACAAACACTTGTTAGGTGCTCAAAACCCGTTCGTCTTCCATGGGCACAAGCTGCCTAAATGCCCTTGGTGCATTTGAAACATGCAACAGAAAAAAACCCCCAATCCTTTGATTTCTATATTCTAACAGTAAATCCATTTCTCTTTGTTCTCTCCCCTTCAACATGTAACGACCGTGTCCAATATTTTCGTCAATGGCCAGAGTGCCCCATGCCTGGATACCCATATTGCTGCCCCTCTATCGGGATTTATAAGCAGAAGGTGCTGATCGCCCAACTTCTCAAAATCCAGTCTCTTCTACGCTGCCTCAAAAGGGGCAAAGAAAAGCCCAAGGATATGAAATAACTAGTCCTCTTTCAAAAGCTCATCCTACGTGCACGGTAGGAAAATTGGTGTGGCAATGACAGAGGCCCAGTATTGTATGCTAAGCAAGATATATGAATTTACTGGGGCTTTGATCAGGTTTCAGGCACTGAGTTACAGTCCCTCAATCCTTGCTAGACGCTCTAGTACGTCACTCTCCTCCGTGGGCTCCATGCTGGGAACTGGAGTCCATTCGCAGTTGAACTGATCAGTCCCTTAGGAAAAGCAGGAGATGCAAATGCGGCTACTTACCTCCCCTGCTTAAAACCTTTCATTCTCCAGACCCTGAAGCTCTCGCACTGAGAAGCCGCAGCCTTGTGGGTTCACGCAGTGAAGCAGTTATTTACCCTTTCCGCAGATACACAAACCAGGGGTCATCAGATGAAATTAATAGGCAGGAGCGTTAATATGAGCTACACAAAATATTTTTTTCCCACAAAATAAACAATTAATGAGGGAAACTCATCGCCATGAGATGTTGGGTTGTTTGTGGTGGCCAGAGGTACAACTGGGTTCAAAAAAGAACTGGATACAGGGCTGGGGACGCAAACCCCATGCTCGAGAGACCCTAAATCTCTGACTGTCACAAGCGGGGAGTGGAAGATGGGGGTGGATCACTCAAAATGTCCCTGTTCTGTTCACTCTGCCTGAAGTTCTGGTACTAGCAACTGACAGAGACAGGATACTGGGCAAGAGAGACCATTGGTCTGAACCGGAATAGCAGCTTCTATCTAATTTATCTATCTATCTATCCTTATTTCTCTAGTTACGGGTCTTCCTCCTTGTCTTGTATCCCCAGCCCTAGACAGTGACTGCTCGGGGAAGGAGTTGCTGTTTCTTATAATGAAGGAGATATGCAAATACAGGGGTCAGTTTCCAGTTTACATCTGTCCCTCTCTCTGCCCAGGCTGCACCCAGAGACACAATCCGCAGCGCCCTGTGTCTGTGCAGTTACCAGCCAGTCCCCTGAGAACATTCCCCTCCAGCCCCCGGGGAAATGAGGCTTTGATTCCGCATAGTTTTCATTATAGCGGCTTTGGAAGGTAATTTCTCCCCCTACATGCACTGCAGCGGCAGAGACAGATTCTATTATTGCTGTGGGTACTCAGCTGATCTATGAGCAGCTGTCCGGTCCCACGTCCAGCTGGTGGAGTCCGGAGGGGATGTGGAAAAGCCCGGAGACTCTCCCCGCTCTCCTGCAAAGCCTCCGGGTTCCCCTTCAGCAGTCATCTCATGGATTGGATCCGTCTGGCCCCCGGGAAGGGTCTGGGGTGGGTCACCAAAACTCAAGTCACATCTACGTACTACGCTGATCCCGTCAAAGGGCGATTTATTTGCAAATGAACAACCTGAAGCCTGAGGACACCGCCCGGTATTACTGCGCAAGGTGCACAGTGAACCGAAACCTGTAAACAATAATACAGAAACACCAGCTGCGGATTCCCCCTTATGCCATGGGCCGCAGAGGGGCGCAGATCCATAAACAAGACCCCACTGGGTGCAGGAATGGGAAGAGTCTCCAGGCCAGGAATAAAGTCTGATTTTATGTTTCTAATTCCCAGGCAATATTCCCTCTTGTTGCCCATGGCTCCATAGTGTCCGTGCCGGGATTTTGAAAGGAAACTAATGGATTGCGGCAGCTCTTTCTGTCTCATCTGGGGCTGGGACTGTCTCTCACCATTTGTGTGTGTACCACCTGGCACAATAGGGTCCTAATCACATCTGCCACCTAGTCACGACCATAATACAGATGATAAATAATAATCATAATCTGATCCGGTATGGGAATACCGACATGCTTTCCCTGGGTTATTTGGTGATACCACCCAGCTCTGTGCCACACAGATCCACAGGGATTAACCAGGTAAGTACTCAAAAGGCAGGTACTTGGGGCTCAGTGGTGTACCTCAAGCCCTAGAGTACCAGGAGCTGCACAGCCTCCTAGGATCTGGAGAGACGTCTCCCTGAACGGTGGGGAATCAGCAGGAGTGATCCTGAGAACCTCCTACAGCAAGGTATTTTCGGGTGAGTAATCATGAGAAGAAATGTCCTTTCTGGCTGCTGACGTAGACTATCCTTGTTGTATCACTGTCTCTGAACGGCAAACTGCTAAGCTCTTGTTCTGAGGTGATGCTGGTCAGACTCTAAACAGGCTCCTGTTGTTTGTCCACTGGACAGTTCATTGGGTTTTTAAGAATGGGAACAGTCAGTCATTAAGAGGAGGAAGCAGAACCCATGGCTCTTGTCAGCGTGAGATCGGTGCCTGCCAGAGATGAAGAAGGGCAGACAGGGAGAACAGGCTGTCAGGTGTCGATGTGTTTTCAGAAGATCTCTTGCATGAAAGAGCTGTGCCAACATAGCAATGCCGCCGGCGACAGGTGAAAGATAGTGTGTCCAGCGAAGCAAGGAGGGGCCTCAGTAGCTCTTTGTTGTACTAGGATTGGGTCCTGGTTGTGGGCAGAGAGAGAGAAAACAGAGGCCCAGATTCTCAGGCATTGTCTATACAAGAAAGATACATTATTTGACCAATAGTGGGATTTTAATCTGAGTTAGTTCAACCATGAAAACCCCTGTGTGTGGAGGCTCTTCTTTCCATTCAAATCAGGTTTATGTTGCGTTATCCTAAATCAGTGGTCCCCAAACTTTTTACCTCGCACCCCACTTACTGCTTTCTGCGCCCCCCCTGCCAGCTGGGAGCAGGGTCGCAGCTCAGGGAGGGGTGACATGGACAGGGGTAAGGTGGTCAAGGCTGGGGTCACAGCTGGGGGCAGGGGTTGATCCACAGATGCAGGGCTGAGAGCAGATGCCCGGCCGTGGGGCCCCCAGTCGGCGCTCCAGGTATGGGCCCGGCGGCTAGTAGCGAATCCCTGCGTGCGTGGCTGGCAGTCAGGGCGGGACTAGGAGCAGAGCTGAGTGGTGCTCTATCCCTCTATTTACCTCTCTCCATTCTGAAAATTGATCATTTATACCTCCCTTTGTTTCCTATCTTTTAACCAGTTACCAATCCATGAGAGTACCTTCCCTCTTATCCCGTGGCACCTTACTTTGCATAAGAGCCTTCGGTGAGGGACCTTGTCAAAGGCTTTCTGGAAATCTAAGTATACTATATCCACTGGATTCCCCCTTGTCCACATGCTTGTTGACCCCCTCAGAGAATTCTAGTAGATTGGTGAGGCATGATTTCCCTTTACTAAAACCATGTTGACTCTTCCTCAACAAATTATGTTCATCTATATGTCTGACAATATTATTCTTTATTATAGTTTCAACCAGTTTGCCCGGTACTGAAGTCAGGCTTACAGGCCTGTAATTGCCAGGATCACCTCTGGAGCCCTTTTTAAAAATTGGCCTCACATTTGCTATCTTCCAGTCATCTGGTACAGAAGCTGATTTAAAAAAATAGGTTACAGACTACACTTAGCAGTTCTTCAATTTCACATTTGAGTTCCTTCAGAACTCTTGGGTGAATCCCATCTGGTCCTGGTGACTTATTGCTGTTTAATTGATCAATTTGTTCCAAAACCTCCTCTAATGATACCTCAATCTGGGACAGTGTATAGTTATGGTTGATGTAATTAGGTTGACGCAGTGTAAGTGTAGACAATGTGTTGGTTAGATCAACTGTTACTGGCTTTCAGGAGCCATCCCAAAATGCCCCACACTGACAATACAATTGATACAAGCCCTCCTGCTGAGGCCGTGCACCCCTGATGTAAAGACCCAAATGTGCACAACAACAAGCAATTCAATATCTGGGCTGGCTGTATGCTGACATACAGTTAGGTTGCAATAATTTTGTAGTGTAGAAGTGGCCTAAGAAATATCCTTTCTGGCTGACGTGGACTATCCTTGTTATATCATCGTCTCTAAATGGCAAACGGCTAAAGCTTTTGTTCTGAGGTGATGCTGGTCAGACTCTAAACAGGCTCCTATTGTTTATCGATTGGACAATTCACTTGTTTTTTAAGAATGGGAACAGTCAGTCATTAAGAGGAGGAAGCAGAACCCATGGCTCTTATCAGCGTGAGATCGGTGCCTGCCAGAGATGAAGAAGGGCAGACAGGGAGAACAGGCTGGCAGGTGTGGATGTGTTATCGGAAGAGCTCTTGCATGAAAGAGCTGTGCCAACATAGCAATGCCGTCAGCGACAGGTGAAAGCTGGGGTGTCCAGAGAGGCAAAGAGGGACCTCAGTAGTAGCTCTGTATTCTATTTGGATTGGGTCCTGGTTCTGGGAGGAGAGAGAGAAAACAGAGACCCAGATTCTCAGGCCTTGTCTATACAAGAAAGATCCATTATTTGACCAATGGTGGGATTTTAGTTCAACCATGAAAACCCCTGTGTGGAGGCTCTTCTTTCCATTCAAATCAGGTTTATGTCACATTATCCTAAACTGACCAGGAATCGGTTTCAGCTGAACTGAAGTACACCACTGCTAAACTGAAACAAATATCCACCAGTCTGTAGCACTGGTTCAACCGACTCACTTAACATTGCTCTGTCTCTCGTCGGTACTTATGTGGCCCCTCATACTTAGGGATTAACCCAATGACTAACTGTTAGGGATAAGGATGAGATTTTCATGAGTGCAGAGTCTCCCACATCGGCTAATGCGGGGTTCTTACGCCTTCCTCTGAAGCAGTGGGTGCTGGCCAGTACCGGAGATGGGATACTGGAGAAAATGGCTCTCAGGTCTAATCCAGTCTTGCCAGTCCTTTCCTCTGGAAAACCATTTGTGATTTGCTAGTGGGGGCCAGCAATGGCGGACATTTCTGGGGAGGACGACCTTAGGCTCCGTGCCTCAGTTTCTAATCTGTAAGAGAGGGATAATAGCACTGCCCTTCCTTGAAGGGGCTTTGGAGGTTAAGGATCCGGCAGATACTTCATCTATGGGACGCCATATCTTCACCTACGGTAGACCCATCTCCAGTGTGGGGGGAAGACCTTTCACAGTGTAGACAATGTGTTGGTTAGATCAACTGTTACTGGCTTTCAGGAGCCATCCCAAAATGCCCCACACTGGACAATTCACTTGGTTTTTAAGAATGGGAACAGTCAGTCATTAAGAGGAGGAAGCAGAACCCATGGCTCTTATCAGCGTTTTTAATTTGAAGTAGTTCAACCATTGAGTTTGGGCAATCAAGCTTGTAATGTCCCATACCACACATGGTATAAATAGAGAAGCTAAACCCTCCAGCTGCACACTGGGGATATCAGGACCCGGAAGAACCTTTCAGAAGCCAAGATGAAGCTCCAGATTGTGGCTGCCGTTCTCCTCGTCACCATCCTTTCCCCAAAGACAAGCAGCGCGCAGGTGGCCGCACAGGTAAAGATGCCATCACTGCTAGCAGTATGAGACTTTCTATTATAATGATGGTTTTCTCTGTGAAATAGGATGTGAAATGGCTTCTCTTTCCTCTCTGTCCAAAGGTGAATTGTTCCTGGACAGTGTCTTAGCACTGTGCTGAGTTTGAATTGGCTGAGTACTGTAATGGGGGGAGGAGATTAAAGGGTTTTCCTCATTTATTAAGAAAATTCTTTAGATCTGTTATCATGCTTCGATATCCCAAACGCGCATTTTGTTCCAAAGTTGAGATTCGATGTGTCCATACAGTTCAAAGTGGTTTGTGTGCTGGAGAAATAGAGAGGTCCTCACTGATTGACATTAGCTTACTCTGCCATTTCCACTACACATCTGGCCAACTTGTGCTTCGGTGGTCAGCGATTTGGGGTGGGGTCTCATTCTTTGGGGCCTCAAGCAGAGATGACTTGGTCTTGATTCCCAAAAGTTCTGAACATCCCGGGCTGTGCAAAGAACTCCCTCCCCCACGCCCATTTTCTAAAATGTTTGAAAATAACAGAGGATGCTCAGCCAATTTGGAGAAGAGAAAAATGTGAAGTGGGTTGAAATTTCTCACCTAAAACACCTTATTTTTAACCAGAAATGAAAATTTTCATGGAAAAGAATAAATGAATGAAAACCAAAAAAACAAAATATGTTTTGAGTTTTGGCTTTTGATTGCCCACCCCCCACCCTGAGTGGCAAAGCAACCATGGAAATTTTTTGTCATTTAAAACAAAAACAAAAACAAAAACAAAAACGTAGTTTCTCTAGTGTACATGTAACTCCACCTACAGGAGAGCGAGTCTGTCGGCTTACTGAACATTGTTCAGGGAGGTGGTGTTACTACTTTGGCAAAAGTTCTTCTGTTGGCATATGCCGCGTCTGCACTAGAGCCTCTCATGTCACAGGCTCTGTAGTGTAGACAGGGCCTTCTTTCTCTCGATGGGGGGAAGGGCTGTAATAATTCGTACCAGCAAAAGTACACTAGTATATCAGTATAGCTAGGCTGGCAGAGTGCTCCTAGTGTAGACCTGGCCTGATGAAACTATTGCCAATGTGAGGAATCGCTATATTTAAACAATATTGGAGAAAGAGCAGGATCAAGTAACTCCGAATTATTTCCTTGCAGGGGTCTTTGGGCGCGGGTGCAGGCGTTGATGAGCCAGTGAGTATTCAAAATTTACTTTGCTGTCAATCTCTTTAATGTTACCCCAGTTCCTTTTAGCAATCCCAAACCCGGAGCCCTGGGTTCAGTTGGAATAGCCTGGACAGATGTGGAAGGATTGGGGCAAAAGACAAAGCAAAGGGCTTCCAAGTCCTAAGGGGGCATATAAGAGTTAATCCAGGTGTTCTTTGCGGTTTCAATTCTCTGATCATACTAGTACCTAGTTTGGTGGGTTTCTCTGGGCTCTGGTCTCTACAGCCATGAACAGACTCACTTCCCAGGTCGAGTCATACACATTGTGAGATACAATTAAGCCCACTACTTCTTGCCATATCTTCAGTGGACACGGAGAATAATTGATCACAGTCCTCTTTAGAACAACCCTTAATATAGTTGAAGACTGTTATCGGGTCCCCCTCCTCAGTCCTCTTTTCTCAAGACTAAACATACCCCATTTTTTAACCTCTCCTCACAGGCCACGTTTTCTAAACCTTTTACCATTTTTGTTGCTCTCCTCTGGACTCTCCGATTTGTTTACATCTTTCCTAAAGTGTGGCGCCCAGAACTGAAAACACTATTCCAACGGAGGCCTCCCCGGTGCTGAGCACAGTGCAACAAATACTTCCCGTGTCTTACATTCAACACTCCTGTTAATATATCCCAGAATGATAATAGTCTGTTTTACATCTGCATCACATTGATGACTCATATTCAATTTGTGACTCACAATAACCACCTGATCCTTTTCAAGGGTATTACCACCTAGCCAATTATTCCCTATTTGTAGTTGTGAATTTGGTTTTTCTTTCCTAAGAGAAGTACTTCGCTTTTCTATATTGAATTTCCTCTCGGTGATTTCAGTCCAATTCTCCAATATGTCAAGGTTGTTTTGAGTTCTAATTCTGGCTTCCAAGGTGCTTACAACTCCTCCCAGCTGGTGTCATCTGCACATTTTATAAGTGTTTTCTCCACTCCATTATCCAAGTCATTAATGAAAATATTGAATAGTCTCGGACCCAGGAGTGACCACTGCAGAACGGCACTAGATACGCCCACCTAGCTTGACAGAGAACCACTGATACCCAGTCTTTCAACCAGTCGTGCACACACATTATACCAATTTCACCTAGATCATGTCATTTCCCTTACATATTTAGCGAAAAGTGCAGATCTCATTCTTTCGGGGCTCAAGCACAGAGGATTTGGACTTGATTCCCAAAAGTGCTGAACTGCAATTAACTCCTCCCTCCATGTTCTATATTTGTTGAAAACAACAAACATGATTCTCAGCCATTTTTGAAAGGAGAAAAATGTAGAACTATTTTTTTTAACTAAAATGAATTTTTAAAAAAGAAATTTCATGGAAAAAATTGTTTTTTTTTTCTGTTTTTTTTTCTGATTTTTTCAATGAAAATAATTAAAACTAAAAAGAAAAAAGTTAAGAGTTCTATTGCATAATTTTCTAGTCATCTGTTTATAAAAGTGTTGAAACCCATTTTTTTTAAATCCCCCCAAAACATACTTATAATTTTTCCAAAACTGTAGAAAAAAGGGAAGGGGGGAGGGGAAATCAAAAATCCAATTTTTTTTCATTTCTGATTTTGTCAAATAAATGAAAAAAAATTATGGAAAAAAATATTGACAGTTTTTGCGGGCCTGGTCTATGCTACAAAATTCTGCTAGAAGAGCTATTTGTGCTAGGAGTGTGAAAAAATCATCCTTCCTGGGCAAGAACACAGCTATGCCAGAGAATCCCCATGTAGATGTAGCTACACCGACGGAGGGGTGATTCTGTCATCATACTGAACATTGATTGGGGAGATGATGTCCCTATATCGGCAGAAGACCTTCTGTCGGCATACACAGTATCTACTCCAGGGCTATGCTATGTAGTGTAGACATGGCCTTATTTCACTCTGGGGGGAATATGCTATACTGGTAAAGTGCTTCTGTTGGCATGCACAGGAGGGGCAATGCAGTGCAATGCAGACATAGCCGTATTTTGCTTTGCGGGGGGGGAATATGTGCAAAAGCGCACTAATATACTGGTATCGCTATACTGGCAAAGCGCTCCTACTGTAGAACTGACCTGGGAAACTATTGCCATTGTGAGGAATCAGCTATTGAAATGATACTGGAGAAAGAGCAGGGTGAAGTAACTCCTAACTATCTCCTTACAGCGTGTCGTGAGACCAGTTGGAGAAGCTGCTGGGGTGAGTATTGTAGATTTACTTTATTGTCAGGCTGTTTTATATTATCTCAATACCTCTCAGCATGCCCGAACCCTGAGACCTATGGAAAATTGGAGTACCCTGGACACATGTTCAAAGACTGGCGCTAAACACAAAGCAATGGGCTTCCAAGTCCCATGGGTCATGTAAGTGTTAATCCAAGTGTTCTTTGCAGTTTCAATGCTCCCATTATACTGGGTTCCTGTGGGCTCCGTTCATTATAATCACTTCCCAGGTGGACTCATACATACTGTGAGCTGTGATACACTGGGAATCCTGTCATTCTGCATCCGAGAGACTGGAGCTAATAGTATCACCATGGGCAATCACATACATGGCCTCATCTATACAAGGGGCAGATCCCAAGCTGGTGTAAATTAGTGTTGCTCTATCAATGTAAGTGGAGACAGATCTGTCTCAAAGGGGTAGCCGTATTAGTCTGGATCTGTAAAAAGCAACAGAGAGTCCTGTGGCACCTTGAAGACTCACAGATGTATTGGAGCATAAGCTTTCGTGGGTGAATGCCCACTTCATCAGATGCATGTAATGGAAATTTCCAGAGGCAGGTATAAATATGCAGGCAAGAATCAGTCTGGAGATAACGAGGTTAGTTCAATCAGGGAGGGTGAGGTCCTCTGCTAGCAGTTGAGGTGTGAACACCAAGGGAGGAGAAACTGCTTCTGTAGTTGGCTCTCTTCTTGGTCCTGTTTCCCATCATGTTCAGAATCTGAAGTTTCAGGTGCTGCTTTATAAATTGGTGGTCATAAGAGCAGCTATGATTATAGACCCCTTATAAAAAGCAACAGAGGGTCCTGTGGCACCTTTAAGACTAACAGAAGTATTGGGAGCATAAGCTTTCGTGAGTAAGAACCTCACTTCTTCAGATGCAAGTAATGGTCCATTACTTAAGTGAGGTTCTTACCCACGAAAGCTTATGCTCCCAATACTTCGGTTAGTGTTCAAGGTGCCACAGGACCCTCTGTTGCTTTTTACAGATTCAGACTAACACGGCTACCCCTCTGATACTAGACCCCTTATAAATCATAAAGGCTATGATCAGAAACTCTAGGGACAGCATATTGCCATATTACACAGGGAGGTAAATCAACTCCAACCTTTCCTCATTGATAAAGGAGATTGGTCTCTTTAACAGTCTAGGTGTTGAGTTTGAGCAATCAGGCTTGTAACATCATATACGACTAGTGGTATCGATGGAGCTGTAAACCCCTCGGACTCAATACTTCATAATCGGAGGAATCAAACGGTAACCAACATTAAGCTCCAAATCATGGCTGCCCTTCCCCCCATCTCCACCCTTTATGGAAAGGGAAGCAGTGCTTTGCCGGTAGAAGCTCTGTTGGTAAAAGTGAAAGTACTACTAGGATTAATACTTTGTATTAGAATGATGATTTTCTCTGTGAAATATGAACTTAAATGTTCTCTTTTTCTTTCTGCCCAGTGATGAATTGTTCTGTGACGATCTCTTAGCATTCCCTGTGGCTGAGCGTGAATTGTCTGAGACACCTTCTCTACTGAAAACTCACATTGATATAGCTACATCTCTCATGAGCGTGAAAAATCCACACTCCTGAAAGAAGTGGCTGTTCCGACCTAACCCTCATTGTAGACAGTGCTAGATAGGTGGAAGAATTTTACACTTCACCTAGGCACTGCCCCACAGGGATGTGGATTAACTATAGCAACAGGAGAGTGCCTCCTGTCACGGTAGCGAGTGTTTACAGGACAGGAGTTTTAATGCTGCATTCTGTGGTTTTGCTGGTATTGCTGGGCCTGGTTTACACTAAAAAATTCTGCCAGCATCGTTATATTCGCTAGCGTATGAAAAAAATCACCCCCTTCTGGAAAACAGCGATACTGAAAAATCTCCGGCATGGAGGCAACTCTACCAACACAGGGGTGAGTCTCTCAGCTTACTGAACGTCCAGTGGGGAACTGGTGTTATTAGATTATTGGATCAGACCAAGTCCTGATGTCAGCATATGCAGCCTGTACTCTAGGATCTATGCGGGCACAGGCTCTGTAGCATAGACATAGCCACTTTTCGCTTTCACAGGAGAATAGGTGATACCAGCAAAAGCACAGTAGTATACTGGTAGATCTGCACTGGCAACGCGCCCCTAGTGTAGAACTGGCTGGTAACACTATTGCTATTGGGAGAAATCAGAAACTTGGAAATGATATTGGAGAAGGGAGTTTCTTGATCCTGCTCTATTTCCTTACAGGGGCTCGTGCGTCCGGTTGGACGTCTTGTTGAGGTGAGTACTCAAAATTACTTTGCTGTCCAGCTGTTCTATATTATCACAGTATCTCTTAGCAAGCCTGAACCCTGAGCCCAGTGGTCAGCTGGAATAGCCTAGACACACATGGAAAGAGTGAGGTAAAACACAAAGCTATGGGCTTCCTATTCCAACAAGAGCACATAAGAATTACAGATCCCCAGCCGGTATAAATGATCTATAGCTTCACTGGAGCCAACGGGCCAGATTCCAAATGGGTGTAAATCAGCATTGCTGTATTGGAGTTAATGCTCCAGGCTAAACTGAGGCACATCCGTTGGAGGCAGGACAGTGGCTAGAAGCGTCACTGGTGCTGTGCCTGTGAGGACTGGAAATTCACTGTGCTGAAATCGGCTGTTACATTGTTCTGACACTTTTCACAGAAAAAGGCCAGGTTAAATCTTGGAAGCCAATTCCCTTAACAGGTAGGGTTTGCAATTCTGCTAAGTGAGAGATCCTTGGCAGTCCTATTGTCACTCATAACGGAAAATCACACCAATAAAAGGGCTCCCATATTTCAGAATCTGGAGGTTCAGGTGCTAGTTTATAAATAGGTGGTCATAGGCCCAGGTATGATTACAGCCCCCTTACAAACCATAAAGGCCATGTTCAGTAACACTAGGGACAGCATAGACACACCCTGAGTAGCACTAGTGGGGAGTGGAGGTTAAAGAGTTTTTGTCAGGCATTAAGAATGTTCTTTAGTTCTATTATTGTGCTTCAATATCTCGTACTCTGCCATATCCATTACTCATATAGACCAACAAGTGCAGTACTTCGCAGTGATCTAGGGAGTCACATTCTTTGTGGGCTCAAGCAGAGGTGACTTAGACTTCTTCCCAAAATGAGGTGACTGCACTCAGCTGTGCATTCAGCTCCCCTCATATGTTTTCTACCTTTTTTGAAAACTAGAAACAGGATGCTCCGCCATTTTTGAATTGAGAAAAATGTAGAGCAAGTTGAAAATTTGTCATTTTAATATATTTTGTAGTTTTCATGAAAAAAAGATTTCTTTTAATATGAAAATTTTATGCAAAAAGTTTCTTGCATTTTTTTCTTTTTTTTCAATGAAAATAAGAAAAACCAAAAGAAGTTTTGAATTTTGTCATTTCATTCCCCCCCTTCCTTTCAAATTTACACATTTATAATTTTTCAAAGAGCTCCAAAGAAAAAGAAAAAAGGCGAAGAAAATGAAAAAAAAATGCAAAACTTTTTCATTCCTGATTTTGTTAAAAAAAGTATTAATTAGTTTTCTGGGGGGAAAAATTAAATTTTTTTTTAAATTCATTACAAAAAGTGTTGATCATCCCTAATTCTTATCTTGAGGGATCAGAGTCACGAAAGGAAGCTTCCATAGTCCAAATTCTGGAGGTTAAACTCACGCCTGTGAAGCAGGGATGGGGGGGCTGTTTCCTTTCGCAGAACTCTCTGGGGCCACATCGACAATACAGACTTCTGCTGGCATAGCTCCATCTCTATGGGGTGTAAAAAAGTTTACATCAGCATGTGGATCCTCTACCCTAGGGCCGATGTAGGCACAGGCTCTGTAGTGTACACATGGCCTCATTTCCCTTTCAGAGGAGAACAGGCGATACCAGCAAAAGCACACTAGTATACTGGTAGAACTGCACAGGCAAAGCGCTCCTAGTGTAGAACTGGCTGGTAACACTATTGCCCTTGTGAGGAATCAACAACCTTGAAATGATATTGGAGAAGGAGTTTCTTGATCCTGCTCTATTTCCTTACAGGCGGTTGCGCGTCCAGTTGGAGGTCTTGTAGGGGTGAGTACTCAAAATTACTTTGCTGTCCAACTGTTTAATATGATCATTCCAGAGGACATGCTTCCATGTTGATGACTGGTTCTGCTCTATAATAATCGAAAGCAACGTGCGCACTGACACAGGTTCATTTTCATCACCTGAATCAGATGCCAACAACAGGAGATTGATTTCCTTTTTGTGTGGGCTGCTGCGGGGAGCCCTGGGACCTTTAAATCACCGCTGCAGCCCTGCCGCTGCTACCCCCGGGGCTCCAGCAGCGGCGCTCGGACGGCGATTTAAAGAGCCTGGGGATCCTATTTTGGAAAGGGTAGGAATAAATGGTCAGTTTTCAGAATGGAGAGAGGTAACTCTTGGTGTCCCGCAGGGGTCTGTACTGGCACCAGTCCTACTCCACATATTCATAAACAATCTGGAAAATGGGAGTGGGAAAATTTGCAGATGATACAAAACTACTCAAGATATTTAAGTCCAAAGCACACTGTGAAGAGTTACAAAGGGATCTCACAAAACTAGGTGACTGGGCAACAAAATGGCAGATGAAATTCAACGTTGATAAATGCAAAGTAATGCACATTGCAAAACATCATCCCAACTATACTATACAATGACAGGGTCTAAATTACCTGTTATTACTCAAGAAAGATTTTTTTCAATGAAAATTATGAAAAATGAAACCAAAAATGTTTTGAATGTTGTTGATTCCCCAGAGTCCTGTTTGCAAATAGAGTTCAAATGCTATTTTTCTTTGAAATTTGCCACAAAACACACCTATAATTTTTCAAACAGCTCTATAAAAGAAGAAAGAAGGGGGAAAGAAAATGAAAAAATGCAAAACTTTCATTTCCGATTTTGTCAAAAAAGAAGCGATACGTTTTCTGGTAAAAAACAGACAATTTGCTTGCAAAAATTCATTACGAAAAATGTTGATCATCTCTAATTCTTATCTTGAGGGATCAGAGTCACGAAAGGAAGCTCCCATAGTCCAGATTCTGGAGGTTAATCTCACCCCTGAGAAGCAAGGATAGGGGGACTGTTTCCCATCACAGAGCTGTCTAGGCCCGTGTCTAAAATACAGACTTCTGTTGGCATAGCTTGATCTGTATGGGGTGGGAAGAAGTTTGATTCCTTACTGACATAGCTGCGCTGGCAAAAATCATAGAATCATAGAAGATTAGGGCTGGAAGAGACCTCAGGAGGTCATCTAGTCAAACCCCCTACTCAAAGAAGGACCAACACCAACTAAATCATCCAAGCCAGGGCTTTGTCAAGCCAGGCCTTAAAAACCTCTAAGGATAGAGATTCTACCACCTCCCTAGGTAAGCCATTCCAGTGCTTCACCACCCTCCTAGTGAAATAGTGTTTCCTAATATCCAACGTAGACCTCCCCCACTGCAACTTGAGACCACTCCTCCTTGTTCTGTCATCTGCCACCACTGAGAGCAGCCAAGCTCCATCCTCTTTGGAACCCCCCTTCAGGTAGTTGAAGGCTGCTATCAAATCCCCCCTTACTCTTCTCTTCTGCAGACTAAACAAGACCAGTTCCCTCAGCCTCTCCTTGTAAGTCATGTGCCCCAGCCCCCTAATCATTTTTGTTGCCCTCTGCTGGACTCTCTCCAATTAGTCTTCATCTTTTCTGTAGTGGGGGGCCCAAAATTAGAAGCAATACTCCAGATGTGGCCTCACCAGTGCCGAATAGAGGAGAATAATCGCTTCCCTCCATCTGCTGGCAATGCTCCTACTAATGCAGACCAATATGCCGTTAGTCTTCTTGGCAACAAGGGCACATTGCTGACTCATATCCAGCTTCTCCTCCAATGTAATCCCTGGGTCCTTTTCTCCAGACCTACTGCTTAGCCAGTCGTTCTCCAGCCTGTAGCAGTCCATGGGATTCTTCCTTCCTAAGTGTAGGACTCTGCACTTGTCCTTTTTGAACCTCATCAGATTTCTTTTGGCACAATCCTCCAATTTGTCTAGGTCACTCTGGACCCTATCCCTACCCTCCAGCGTATTTACCTCTCCCTGCAGCTTACTGTCATCTGTGAATTTGCTGAGGGTGCAATCCATGCCATCATCCAGATCATTAATAAAGATGTTGAACAAAACCGGCCCCAGGACAGACCCTTGGGGCACTCCGCTTGATACTGTCTGCCAACTAGACATCAAGCTGTTCATCACTACCCTTGAGCCCAACATCCTAGCCAGCTTTCTATCCACCTTATAGTCCATTCATCAAGCCCATACTTCTTTAACTTGCTGGCAAGAATACTGTGGGAGACCATATCAAAAGCTTTGCTAAAGTCAGGATATATCACGTCCACTGCTTTCCCCATATCCACAGAGCCAGTTATCTATCAGGTTGGTCAGGCATGATTACTGTAACTGTAGTTATACCAGGAAAACTGTGCTCTTGATGGTATTGCTGGGCCTGGTGTACACTTCACTGTTCTGCCAACGTCACTATATCAGGTAGCAGTGTGAAAAACACTATGCTGAAAAATCCCCAGCATAGAGGCAATTATATTGGCACAAGAGTGAGTCTCTCAGCTTACTGAACGTCAAGCGGGGAGGTGGTGTTATGATGTTGGAACAAGTCCTTAAGTCATTATATTCAGCCTGTACTCTAGGGGCTATGCAGGCATATGTTCTGTAGTGTAGATATGGCCTCATTTCAGAGGAGAATGCGCTATACCAGGAAAAGCACACTAGCGTACTGGTAGAACTGTACTGACAAAGTGCTCCTAGTGTAGAATTGGCTGGTAACGCTCCTGCCGCTGTGAGGAATCAACTACATAAAGTGATATTGGAGAAGGGAGTTTCTTGATCCTGCTCTATGTCCTTACAGGAGGTCGTGCGTCCGGTTGGACGTGGTCTTTGGGTGAGTAATCAACATTACTTTGCTGTCCACCTGTTTTATATAATAATTCATGAGGACATGCTTCCACGCTGATGACTGGTTCTGCTGGATAGTGATCCAAAGCGGTGCGGAATGATGCACGTTCATTTTCATCATCTGGGGCAGATGCTATCAACAGAAGGTTGATTTTCTTTTTGGGTGGTTCGCTTTCTGTAGTTTTCGCATTGTAGTGTTGCCCTTTTAAGACTTCTGACAACATATTCCACATCTCATCCCTCTCAGATTTTGGAAGGCACTTCAGATTTTTAAACCTTGGGTTGAGTGTTGTAGCTATCTTCAGAAATCTCACCTTCTTTGTGTTTTGTCAAATTTGTCAAAGCGCTGCTAGTGTAGAACTGACTGGTAAAGCTGTTGCCATTGTGAGGAATCAACTACATTGAAGTGATTTTGGGATAGGCAAAAAGTCAGAGTTAGTTACCAAAATAAAATAAAATATAAGCATGCAGTCTAAGTCCTCAACCCTATTAGACTGGGCAATATCTAGATTACACAGTTTTTCTCACCCCACTGGATATTGGAGTCCTTCATGTACAGATTTCACCCTTGAAACCTGGGCCAGTCTGCTGTGAGTGTCTTTGTTGCTTGCAGCATAGGTGGGGGCAGGAGAAAGGCCAGTGATGTCTGTTCAACACCCCGGTGTTGCTTACCTCCCTTGTCATTGTCTTTGTGTAGCTAGTATCTGGGTGCCTCCCAAACCTACAGTATATTTTAGTGAAAATCATACAGCACAATTTCATATGCATTGGTGCTACACATATTTATATAGAACAATGTCATTCAGCAGATCATAACCTTTCCCCTGATACCTTACCAGGCGTGCTTTTTATGCAAGATCACAGTTATATAAAAATGGGGAATATGGGGGTTACAGGACACTCCCCCAAGGTATAGAGAGTCACAACCATGGTTCAAAATCTGGAGTTTCAGGTGTTGCTTTATAACCTGCTGGCCAAGATCAATCTATAGCCGCCATTCTCCTCGTCTCCATCACTTGCCCAAAGGGAAGCAGTGCTAGGCCCATACAAATGCTGCCGGTAACAATGAAAGTAATGGTAGGAGTAACATACTCTCTATTATAATGACGATTTTCTCTCAGACATATGATCGGACATGTCTGCGCTTTCCTCTTTGCCCAAAGGTGAACTGTTCAGGGACAGTGTCTTAGCATTCCCTGTAGCTGAGTTTGGATTGTCGGAGTGAGCAGGAAGGAGGATGAAAGGTTCTCCTCACTTATTAAGAACATTCTTTACATCTATTATTGTGGTTAGATAGATTAAAAGCAGCTTTTGTCCAAGTCTCAGATTCAGTGCATACATACTGTTCTAAGAAGTTTGTGTGCTGGAGAAATAGAGGTCCTCACTGACTGACATTAGCTTACTATGCCGTTTCCCTTACGCATTTAGGCCAACAGGAGGAAAAGTTGTCACTCATTTAGGGGGTCTCACAGTTGTGGGTTTCAAGTACAGATGCCTGGGGCTCGATTTCAAAAGGTGCCAAGCACCCTGGGCTACAGCAGAAGTCAGTAGGGGCTCTGGGAAAATTTGCCATGACACAAGCACCTCAGCTGCTTCTGCCAGGGATAGGAGCTAACCAGCCTCATCCCAATGACACAGGAAGTCAATGGAAACAAATAACTTTCTTGTTTTTTTTCTCTCTAAAGCGTTTCTGGTTCAAATGATCTGTGGTGAGTATCTCAAGTTCTCTCTCTTCGAGAATCTCTTGCATTATCTTGGCAGCTCTCATAATGGGAATTGAGACTGGAGCCATTTGAGTTAAAGGAGGCACCCTTAGTATATTTTATGGTACAACCTCAGTGAATGGAAAAAGTGCCCCCCTCTCTTGCTGCTGCCCACCAGCCCTGACACAGAAGGGTCCCCCACCGAGCAGCATCTGCGAATGTCATGAAACTGTTTCCTTCAGCTGCTGCCTTTAGTCCATGCCAAGGAGTAACAACTAGCGAGCAGAAACAAAGCTTTACCTTTTAGTTTATGAGGTGTCATTTTCCTGCTTCTCTGGTAGTTAGAGAGGGGATGGGTGAGTGCCAGGCTCAAATTCATGTTAATAACAGAGAACACCACTAGCACAATTCATAGGTTCACAGATTTTAAGGCCAGAAGGGACCATTCCATTCAGCTAGTCTGACCTCCTGCATAATACAGTCCAGGGAATTTCATCCAGTCATTCCTGCAACAAGCCCATGATTTCTAGGTGAGCTTTGGGCACACCTTAAAGAAAAATATCCTGTGTAAAGTCCTCACCAGCGCCTACATGTATTAAGACTGTAAGTTGCGTTTTCAAAAGTGAGGTTCACTTCAGTACTTCATATCCCCGGACTTTCACCAGGACTCAGGCTCCTAAGTGCCTACGTCAATTTTGAATGTGGGACTTGGACTCACTTTTGGAAACCCTGTTGAATGGAAGGTGTGTGCAGAGGTCCCTAGGTAAAGGGGACAAATTAGCTGAGTCAGGGCAGGCTGAGCCAAGAAGCAGAGGGTTATTTCTAGATCGAGGCTCCCGGGAGATGTTGCTTAGCAGGGGTAGGACTCACAGGCAAAGGGGCCTGAAGTGTGGAACACTGTGGGGAGCCCTCTCGCAGAAGACCTGAACTGAGGGCTGTGGGAGAAGAGAGGTTAGAAGGATGGAGAATCACCAGAGATGTGGAGGCCCTAGAATAGGGGCCCAGAAGAACTGGGGAACAGTGTGGTTGTTGCCTCTCAGGAGCAAAGGCACCAATTCCGTGCGTGTTCTGGGGCTTCCATTAGCCAAACCTGGAAGAATGTACCTTGCAGCAGCACTGGCTTTGTGACATGCTTCCTCTCCACAACCAGTTTTCCTGATCTCACAGCAGCCACTTCACCACCAGGTTCATGCCCCACAGATCAGGAGTAGGGCAGAGGGCTACTCTCAACATCACTGGGCTGCCCCCTTCAAGCACACACGGCTTCTTCCCCTTCCCTCCTGTCACCTTCTCCATTGAATGCAATGCTGGGAAGTGCAATGCTGTCTCATTGAAACAGCATCCCCATGGCAGACAGAGTAAACCCTCCCTCTGTGTGTAAATACTGACACACTGACAGGGATCTGAGGAGTGTGGGAACCAGCGCATAAATCCCAGTGGTAGCTCAAATCCCCCAAAGAAAGTTTTAATTTCTAAAATAGCCCTTCCCTTTAACAAATCCAAGAGCTCAGTTCCAGCCCTCCCAAATCTCCCCTTGCCCTCTCCTCCCTCATTTCCCCATCCAATGCCATCAGTAGCAGTTTGTAAAGGGCACTGCTGTACAACGCACAATACTGTAAGTGAAATGCTGTCTGCCACACACAGCTGTACGGGGCTAGAAAGGGACTAAACTCCTTCAGGGAGTGGGGGAGGGCTCTTGTCTGATTCCATGTGGGTTACTGGGACCATAATGACTGTTTGCCATCTCTCCCCAGGACTAAGAATTATGAATTAATAACTCAAACGCTGACGAAACCGGATTGGCTGACTTCGATGACGACACCTGCCATTACGCTTCCTGTGCTGCTGCTTCACAACTCTCCCACCAATCAAATGCTGACTGAAAATCATGAATCATACTGAATGGGCCTCTAGCTGATTACTGTGACAGTCCTTGATTTTTTATGCTTTTTGCTGTAACAGGGAGCGGAGGGACACTGAGCTCTGTCCCGCAGCTGCCCTGGGGGATGGCGAGCGCTTTGCAAAAATTAAAATAAATACAAATGCACAAAAAATGTTCAGTAGCTGTTGTTTTTTTTTACTTTTTAGTAAATTAAATTTCCTTCCAGGCTGGCATAGGATTTGCTCCACTGTAAACGCTGACACTATTGTTAGTCAATTCCCAGCTCTTTGTAGGCAATGATTACTGTATGGGGGAAAGACACTCTGTTCTCCAGTATTGCTCCCTCTCCCTCAGTGGGGAAACCGGGACAGCAGCAGCACTGGGGAAAATGAATAATGGAGTGACACACAAACCCAGAAGAGCAGGAGGGAAGAGTATCTGTAAACTGAGCTACAGAACTACACTACCAGGGCCGTGACTGAGAGAACGTGTGGCAAGTTTTCCTTTCAGGGTAGATGTTCCAGCACATAATCCCTAAAGTCTAGAGGTGCCTCCTTGCACTCCATAAAACGATCCCTTTCCAGAACAGTTACACTCTTTTCGCCTAAACATCAGACTAGACACCACTCCCATTAAATCAACCCATAAACTGCACCTCAGTCTTGCTTCTTCAAAGGATACAGATTAGGGATAAATTCATATGAAGGTTTAATTTGTTCTAAATTATTTTGGGCTTCAGCCCCTTCCACTGGCTTCTCAGCCTCTTCCAGCCCAGCTCCCTACGTCCGGACTGTCACCCTCTATCCTTCATGTCACACACAATATCTCTTCCCCAAAAGACATTGGGGTTGGGCTTTGCAAAGAATCCTAAAGCAGTTAGGGGAGCTGGATACCTAACTTCCTTCGGTCTGTCTGCAAATCCCAACCTAGGGAACAGAATAATATTTTGCAAAGCAGATGGGAGCAGGGCTGCTCTTTTTGATCACTCCACTCACAACATGTCGACCGCTGCTGGAAATAAAAGTGGCAGCTCTTCCTGAACCCCTCTCCGCATTCGCATGTCTCTACTGGATTGGGACTGCAAAAGCAGCCACTTCCACACAACCTGTTAGGAAGCTGTCAAAGCTCTGATCCATTTCCCCACCAGACTGCTGTGAGGGGACCCAGTCACTGGTTTCCATGTCTTCCAAGCCTCCAGAGTCTGAACAGACACAAGCCCAGACACTGGCCCTGTCTTGGGGTCCTTATGTACACGCCCAGGGTGCTGATCTATCTAGCACTCCCTCCTGAGAGTTAGAACCAGGGGGTCCATCTATCCCGTTGCTAGAATCAGTGTGGACTCCTCTGACTCCCTGTAGCTTAAACTCACCCTCTTCCAGAATCCCCCACCGAAGACAGGAGCCTTCCAGTTTAACTCTCCCAGGGGGGCCACGATAAGGTGAAACATGTAACATGGAGACAGACTTTGCATGGGATTCTAAAATACTATTGCACTTCACTTAAGCACAAGAAATACACAGAGAGAGCAGATCATATAGAAACCCACAAATATCCTAAACACAATGCCCCTCACTCTGGCTCGCCCTTCCCTTGGGAATCCTTTGGGGACCATCTATGTTTAGGCAGGCAGGGTTCCCCCACCTCAGCAGGCTCTTGCAACAGTTCCCCTCGACTTGGACTGGTAACAACAGCCAAAGACCCCAAACAGATCAACTTCTGCCTTTCTACCCTTCCAATCCCCGTCAGGTGTGACTCTTGGATCTGTTTCCTCAGGCAACTTCATTGCCAGTGGACCACTCCCCTGACAAACTGATCCCCCAGGTTGGGAACCAGTCTTTATTTCAATAGGGGACGATCCCAACTTAATGACCCTCTACTGTCAGTGCTGTATCATTACACCTTGGAATTTCAGTCTCCCGTGGAGACAAGATCACAGAGAAGACCCCCACACACACATTCAAAATGTAGTTTGCAATCTAATAAAGATACAGATGCACAGTTCATAAGCTGACACAGATGATTTCTGGCATGATTTCAGATGTAGCTAGCCAGGGTTCAGTCCCGCCCGATAGCTCCTTCCCAGGTGAGATTTGTCAGAAGAGATGGTCCATATGAGGATTGGAGCTGCAATGGAACTCGGAAAGTTGGGACGAGCTTTCGCAGCCAGGGCAACTTTTAGCTCATGGTGATGGGTGTACAGGTCTGTCGCATCTTACGCGCATTTAACATGCGCAATTTCAACTTTACATGGTCAGCAAAAACAAAACAAGAAAATTTGAATACTATAAATGTAGTGCGGGCGATTTCGCTCGCCATTGAACTCAATGGAATTTTGGCTATACGCGGTTTTCGCTTTACAATGAGACAGACCTGTACTATTATCACCATTATTAGATATTGCGGCTCTCTGCTCCCTCTAGTGGTTTGTCCAAATATAGCAGTTTATGAATCCTCTATTTTAGGATTCTTTAGCTTAGGGTCTCTTAGCTCAAAACCAGAAGCTGACTCAAACTCCAGCCACTAGACAGGAACACAGACATGCTCTGTGTAAGCGTAGGGCACAATGGGACAAGAATGGCTCGAACAAACTGGGTAGCAGCAGCCTCCTTCGTGGCTCTGCGTGCATACAGATATGGCAATAATTGCATCACCCATTAGGATGAAATAATCATCTGCAGGGCTTTAGGTCAGGTTTGCCAACGCGATTTTTGGCTCCAATAACGCAGCATTGGATGTTATATGACAAATATGGCCCTAAATTCCTAATCATTTTAAGGCACATACATGCTGGGAGCACGTGTCAGAAAATATTCAAGTTACAATTCAAACCATTTCATTTAGATTTTCTGGACAGCAATGAAGATTGTAGTCTAAAGGGCTGATTGTCGGTGACACTCCATGTAATTGTGATTTATACTTACAAGGTATCGTCACACAAGCAGGGCATTTTAAGGTGCCTTTTATATAACTTAATAATCAGACTAACATTTTCCAAAAGTAACTAGCAATTCTGGGGAGCCCAAGCCTTCAAAGAGAGCTGATTTTCACAGGTTGGGTGTTCTGCAAAAGGCGTCTTGAATTGGCAACCTCCACACAGTACAACTCTGCATATACCACACGTATGAGGTCATGAAGCATGGAAGATGCCATTTTGTAAAGCAAATTGGCATCCTCTACGAGGCGTGATGTTGTATGCACCATACACGTGAGGTCACACTGTGCGGAGGATGCCATTTTGCTCTCCAAAATGGTGTCCTCCATGCTATCTGGGGTCCCGAAATTAAATAATTCATTAAAATGGAGTCGTCCCAGTAAAAAGTGTGGGAACCCATGCCCCTAAATTCTGAAAAATAAATGTAGGCATATAAAGTTTAGGGAAGACAACAGCAAACAACCACATTTTCCTAAAATATCCTGAGACCAAACTTTCTAGACATGCAGTAGGCTTTGCTCACTACCAAGTGCGAGTGGAAAATATTTGTTGGTACAGTATTATTCAGTGCTGTAAATAATGGGGTAATGAGCGCACTAATCTGAAAATGTAAATGCTTCACTCTGATCTACCTTGGCCAGATGACGACGGCAGATGCGGAGGTTAAATGCAGGTTGCAGTCAGGTAGCGTTGAGAGCAGATGTTTCAGCCAGATGTTCAGACCAGATGCCGAGGCCAGATGTTTGAAGCTAAGACAGAAATCAGAGATTGACACCAGGTATCAAATCTAGATGCTGAAGGCAGGGAAAGGAGGCCAAGATTTGACTCCAGGTGTTGAAGCCAGAGACAAAACACTTAGGCCACCCGTGGACCTCAGGATACCAGAGGCCAGACATGAAGGCTGGATGATGGAGACCTGATGCTGAGTCCAGTCATGGAGGTCAGTGGTGGGTTTATCTGGTGACCAAACACCTTCCAATCCCATCTCTCCTTGCTGCAAGAAGGGGGCTCAAACCCGCTCAACCCCAGGTTCAGAGGATATCGTGACCCCGCCCCATAAGAACAGGGCAATGGGGGTGACACCCACCAATTCTGTCCACGCTGTGTGGAGAGAGGAATAAAGGGAGGAGGCTGGTCCTTTAACCCCCACCCCAAGGCCGTGAGGGGAGCAGTGGGGAGGCAGCTGTTCCATTGCCCCTCCCCGTGTGACTTCTCCCTCCAGGCTGGCAGAAGCGAGCTGTTCCATTGCCCCTCCCCCTGCTGAACTACCCCCCCGGCTACCTGAGGAGAAAGGAGGGGGTTGTTCCTTCACCCCTCCCCACTGAAAGGTCTGGAGGGGGCAGAAGGAGGCTGTTCTAATGCGTCCTCCATTGCTAAGCCTCCCAATAGGCTGCCTGAAGAAGAGGGGGGAGGGGGTTGTTCTGTCTGGGGAAGAGCAGGAGGCTGTTCCATCGCCCCTCCCCCAACAGTTGCTCCCTCAGCGTCTCGCGCTGTCTCCTCCCCACCCCACAGAATCGCGAATGTGCCCGTTTCTTCCCGCCTTTTCCTAAGCTCCGCCCCCCGCCGCATCCGCTGCTGCTGCAGCTGCCTACAGCCGCTCGCCGGGCTGAGCGGAGGGGGCGGAGCCGAAACGGGGCGCGTGAGCCCAACGGTCTCTTCCTCGCGCCTGGGTCCTCGCCCGCCTGTGCTCGGTGTATCCATGGCGCGGGGAGTCCCGGGGCGGGGCATGAGGGGCGATGACGGGATCTCGAGGGGCAGTGGGGAGAATAAAGGACACTGGCGGGGTCCCGACGCAGTTAGGCGGGTGGCTGAGCGGAGTTAGGAGAGTCTCCTAAAGGGAGTCATAGGGGCTGCCGAGGGGACATGTGGGGAGCTGTGAAGGAGATTATTGGGGAGCCATAAGGAGAATTATGGGGTGGCTTCTTTCTTAGAGGGGGGAAGTGATTGTGGGGGTAGGGGGCTTCTGAAGGGACACACTGGGGGGCTGTGAGGAAGCTTATGGGGCAGCTACTGAGGGGACACACTGCGGGTGGGGCTGTGAGGAAGTTTATGGGGCAGCTCCTGAGAGGACACACTGGGGGGGGGGAGCTATGAGGAAGTTGATGGGGCAGCTCCTGAGGAGACACACTGGTGGGGGGGCTGTGAGGAAGTTGATGGGGCAGCTCCTGAAGGGACACACTGCGGGGGAGCTATGAGGAAGTTTATGGGGCAGCTCCTGAGGGGATGTATTGGGAGGTTACGGGGGGGAGAGTTGTTGAGAGGCACAGACAGCACTGAGATGGGGTGGTGAGCCGAGAATGGGCATGTTTGGCCCATGCCACAGGTACAGTGCTGGGGTGCGGGGAGTCGCTGTGAACAGGCATGTTCAGGCCGTGCCACAGGCACACAGCACTGAGACAGGATTCGGGATTTGAGAACAGCCAATGTTGGGACATGCCACAGACACAGCCCCAGGATACTGAGACACTCAAAAGCTGACTTAGACCCAGTCAGCACACAGAAATTGCCCCAATTTAACAAAATGGATTTCTAAATGAATTTAGTTACATCAGTACAGTTCTCTTGTATGGATTCTCTTAAATCGATTGCAGAGTACTCTATCACTTAGCTTAATTTTTCAACAAACATGAGAATTTCACTAACAACTGCATTAGAGGACAGTTAAGGTTACCTAGGAGTGCAGAATGAAGAAAGCAGGAAATATAGTTAAAGTGGTGCCTCCCACCCCACGCACTCATATCTCTCTCTTTTAGGTGCTTATGTGACATCCATTATTGTACAGCCAGATATCTCAATCTGTACTAGATCACATAACACACCAGGGAGGCAGGGAAGTAACATTCTCCTTTCATGTATGGGGAGGGGGGCACAAATTGGGCCCGATTTTTAAAGGTCTCTAGGCACCTAATTCCCATGGATTTCAATGGGAGTTAGGCGCCTAGCTATCTTTGAGGATGTGGGCCTAAGTGACTTCTACAAGATCACAGAGGAAGTCTTTGGTAGATCAAGGTATTTTTAGGGTCACAGATTTGAACTTGAGAATTGACCATTAGATCATCTAGTCTGACCTTCTATACAAGGCAAGCTGTAGCATTTCATGCTGCTCCGTTGAGCCCAAGAACTTGTGTTTGACTAAACCCGGGGTTCTCAAACTTTGTCACAATGAGCCCCCCTGAGCTATGAAATAATGGATGTGCCTCCCCATAGTTTACTAAAACAATATAAGAAACTGCTAGCAGCAGCAGAGAAGTAAGGGTCCTCCACCCAGCTCCCCTCCCCTAGCCCCCCTGATTGCCCCCCACCCAGAGAGACTCCCACTGCCCCACTCACTGAAACCAGATGTCGGCGCCTGCTTGTTTGCCCACATGGCCCACTCGATCCGCACCATCCCTGTGCCGCTGCCAGGACACAGCTGGTGGGTCCGTGGCTGCAGAAGCAGCCACCTGGGGACACACTGTGCCCCGCAGCCCAGCCACCAGGCGTGCTGGAACAATTTGTGTAGTGGGGTGCTGAGAGCCATTGAACCAAACTGTAAACCCACCCCCTCTGCATGCAAACCATTGGAAAAAAAAACAAGAAAAAGCCAGGAAATCCCCCCACTTCATCACATCCCCTCATAAATGTAATGTATATATTGTGATCAAGTCACTGCTCAATCTTCTTTTTGATGCGCTAAATAAGTTGATCCCCTTAGTCTCTCACTGTAAGGCAGTTTCACCTCTCTTAAAACTACTTGCCTGCAAACTCAGACATAAAAATACAAAAGTGTCCCAGCCCACTAGTACTGAAAAATTGCTGACTTTCTCATTTTTACCATATAATTATAAAATCAATCATTTGGAATATAAATACTGTACTTGCATTTCAGTGTACAGTATACAGAGCAGTTTAAACAAGTCATTGTATGAAATTGTAGTTTGTACTGACATCGCTAGTGTTTTTCTGTAGCTTGTTGTAAAATTAGGCAAATATCAAGATGAACTGATGTACCCCCTGGAAGACCTTGGCATAACCCCAGGGGAACACGTAGCCCTGGTTGAGAATCACTGTACTAACTTACACCAGCGGCCAGACTGGCCCCTCCTCTGCCCCAGAACATGGCAACAAGACAGTAATTTTAAGCCCTCCCTTCCCCCTCCCTTCCCCTCTCTCACCCAAGTACAGGAACAGCATAACCGAGAATCAGTTCCCAGCTGGCAAGCAGGAATGTGCTGCAGAAAAGAAATGATTCTTCTAATGTTGGCACTGAAACAGCAGCATTTTGTCACAGATCAGGGCCCCGTTGTGCCAGGCGCTGTACAGACACCTGCTCCTGCTCCTGCTCCATTGACCGGTGCCACAGCAGGCAGCGGAGTCCCTTAGCGACCGTGGGCCTGGTTCAGAGGGGTGAGAGCAGGTGTAAGGGGATCGAAGGGAGTCGAGCCGCACCGGAGCCATTCCACCAAGGGGCTGGGAGAAGGGCTCAGCTGCACCATGGCCCATTCCCGGGGGCTGCAGGGATGGACACAGGGATCCCTCCCTGAGGCAGCGAAGGGCAGGGGAGATGGTCGTTGTTACGACACCTTCCTACGTGCGCCTGCCCCGCTCATGTCCCCTCTGTTCCCTGCAGGGTTAGATAAACTCCCGGGCGCCTTGTCTGCAGCTCCCACTCACTTTCCCTGGGACGCCGGGTGCTCATGTGGGGGAATATCAGCCTCTCGTCTTGGCCAGCTCTTGCCTCGGGTAGACCTGACCCTCTCCTTCCCCCATCGTCACGGCTCCTCTCCAGACCTCGGCAGTCTCTGGGGACAATAATCTCACCCAGTGTCTCTCAGCTGGGACCTACAGGCTGGGTGACTAACGACCTTGGTGTCCTGGTAGGCACTTGTCTGCAGAGAATGGTGCTGCCTGGGGAAAGGGCTGAACTCTGTGGCCAGGGAACAACCCACCTCGCAGAGCACAGAGTGGCAGAGCCCCCAGCCTGGGCTGAGATCCATGGGCCGGGCCGAGTGGAGCTATTGCTGCAGGCTGGGCGCAGATGGAGGCCTCAGTTCATGCTCCGCTCATGCTTTCGAGGTTCTCTCAGCAGCTCTGAGGAGGAGGCCGGGGGGTTACGATCCCCCAGTGGAGCCCCAGGTTGGGACCCTGTGAGTCAGCCCAGAGGGGTCCGTCCTTCCTATGTTGACACCCAACGATATTGCTGCAGAAAGGTCACGGGTCCATGTGCCACATGTTACCCATCCCCTGGCTCAGGCCCAGCTCCCATCCAGCTCTCCTTGGGGATCCCACAGCCCCCCTGGGCAACAAACAACGGGTCACCACAACTCCCCACTGCCCTTCCCTGCCATGCAGCGGGCAGCCAGCAGGGGTGAAGGCAGGGACAGCCCTGCTCAGAGCACGTCTAGCTTGGGGGGTGCAGAGGAGGCAGCAGGAGTGGTGGGCAGGTGGCACCAAGTGCCTCAGTGTGTATCTGGGACAATGACCCAGGAGACACCATGAGTCCATGGGGCAGAGTAAACCCCAGGGCCTGGACTGTACCAGAGCCCCCTACCCCTGGGCATCTGCTGAGGGTGCAGAAGGGGCAAGCAGGATCCCATTTGCTCAGGACGTGTCCGTGGAAGGCCATGAAATCCTCGGTGTGAAGAGGGCAGAATGTGCGTCACCCACAGGCTGCGTGCGGATCTGGGTTCCCTTCATGGCCGGGTCACCTGCTGAGTCACTTGCAGAGTTCCCTGGAACTGAGCGAGAGGGAGGGACAGAACCAAGATGTATTATGTGCCAACGGATTTCGCTCCTACGCCCCTGAGAGCTCTGAGGAACTGCATCCGGACACTCTGCACCTTCTGTGTCCAGGCAGTTATCCAACCGCCCCCTTCTGGGGAATGCCAGACATTGCTCTTGGAAAGGAGACAGTCTCACTGATCCCATAGGTGATGTTTCTGGGCTGCTGCAGCTCCCGGGATGCGAGATGCCCCTTCCCGCTTGGCTGCTGTGCAATGGGGGAGGTATAAACTGGGGAAGTCTCACCACAGCCTGCCAGGGCCCCTAAACCCTCGACGTGCCCAGAATGCCCCTGGCAGCACTGGCTGTAATGTTCCTAGGCTTGCAGCTCTACAGCACCCTGGGCCTACAGGCTCTGGCCTCCAGGGCAGCGTGCCAGGTGGGCAGCCCCAGAGACACGGAGCCCAGGGCAGACAGGGTCTGGTCTCTAGGGCAGCCTGTCACAGACTCACAGGACTCGTGCTTTCTCTGCTCTTTACGGTCCCTGGGGGGAAACCCCTTCAGTACGACAGTCCTTCTCGGGGGTCCCCTCTCTCTCAGGGATTAAACCCCTCCGGCTCCTCGAACCGCACCTCTGAGCCTTAGCACGCCTGTCTCTCACTGTGGGCCCCTTCAGGAGTCCCCTCGGTCTGGACACACGGGGCCTCCACTCCCAGAGGGAATAATGCCACCCTGATCTCTAGCCTGGAGCAACTCTCAGCCAGCATAAAACAGGAGGTTTATTGAGCATCTGAACATAGTACAGGAAATTCTCAGGGCCTCAGGCCTGGCCTCCCTCAGCACGGTACATCTAAGTGTCTTCTGCATCCAGATGGGCTCTGTCTGCTCTCTTTCTAGCCCAGAAAACCTCTCCTTCAAGCTGGGCATCTGATATCACCGTCCCCTAGTCCTGCCTCTGTCCTTTGTCTTTTGTCCAGGTAGATCGGCTGCATGGGCCTCCTCTCCTCCCATTTGTCCTCTGTTCCTCTCTGGCTGGAACCGGCTGGTCAGGTCACCAGGGTCCTCTCTCCTCAGCCCATTATCCTCATACTGGCCAGAACTGGCTCTGACTCCGGAGCTGGGCCTCCCAGTCACCAGGTCACTAGTTGCTGGGGTATCCATTCTCCAGGCTGTTCGCTGGCTCTGTGTAACAACAAACTCCCTCTCCCATCACCTTCTTAAACCAGTAACACACAGGGAAACTGAGTCCCGCACCCTCTGCAGGCAAACCATTGAAAACAACAAGAAAACCCACTGCTTCGTCACAGAGCCCCTGACTCACAGACCCCAGGGCACGCAGGGTCTGGGCTCTAGGGCAGCCCCAGAATCACGGACTCCACAACCTTCCCCCTCATGGCAAATTGCAGCATTTCAGGTTCTTTCCCCAATGGGAACCAAGCCGGGTTTAGAGCTAGTGACTCCTCCCGGCAGTGGAATTACCGTTCCCCACACAGCTCTGGCAGCCAGGCCTGCTCCTGATCACAGCTGGGGTTAGGCACCGGGAGAGTCAGGCACTGGCAGTGCCAGGGATACGTTTGGACCCTGCAGTGCTGGCAGGGGGCTGGGCTGGTGCCCGGCATCAGCAGTGCTGAGGAAGAGCGTTAGGGCAAGAGCAAGAGGCACCGTGAGCAGGGCCGTCCTTAGCCATAGACAGAACAGGCAGCCGCCTAGGGCACCACGCTACCTGGGGGCACCGCTCTGCCCGGACCCGGACAGACGGGAAGCAGTGGAGCATGTAACAGCAGGGCTGCTGGGTCCTAGAGAGAGCCAAATGCAGCACAGTCTGAGGGAGGGGACTGGCTGCTGGGGTCTCTGGGAAGGGAAAGGGAGGGGTGGGGGAAGGAACTCACCTGTGAGTGTGACTCTTTCCCCCCGGCGTGAGGTGAGGCAGGCTCGGCAGCTCTGGCACCAGTATCCTTTGTTGTCCCCAGGGCCGGCTCCAGGTTTTCTGCCGCCCCAAGCGGCAAAAAAAAAAAAAAAAAAAAAAAAAAAAAAAAAAAAAGCCGCGGCAGCACGATTGCGCCATTCCACTCTTTGGTGGCAATTGGGTGGCAGGTCCTTCGCTCCGAGAGGGACTGAGGGACCCGCCACCGAATTACTGCGCTGCAGACCCAGACGTGCCGCCCCGATAGCGGCTGGAGTTCCGCCCTTTGGTATTGGCAGCCTCAAGGACCTGCTTCTTTAGCTGGTGCCTGGAGCCAGCCCTGTTTCCCACTTATTCTGTAGCTACATCTGTCATGCTTCCCCACTCCTTCACAATTCTGCAGTGCAATTTCCTTTGTTCCCCTTGCTTTTATCCATAATGGCTGTTCAGTAAAACCACTTTTCCTTGGCTGACAGAATTGATCTGCAAAGGGATTTATTAAATGCAGCATTTGTCAGAGCTGTTTTTTAAAAGATATTTAAAACCACTTGCTTTACTCAAAGGGAATATTTGTGCTTAGGCTTGTGCATCCAGTGTGCCTTCTTGGTGGCTAGTAAGAGGTAATAAGATCACAATTATTCCTTTGACGTCATGGATTAGTCCAGGAAAGGAGAGACAAATTAGGTGGCCCATGCTAGGAGATTCCCTATGCATCTACCAGAGGGGGGAAGAGAAGAGATGGAGGGCAGGGAATAAGTCAGTTCAGCCTTCTTATGGAGCTACAGCAATAACTGCAGTTGTGTATCCAGTTGTGTATCCCCACTCTATCACTGAATTGTTTTCTTCCTAACCAGGAGTCAGATTCTATTCTATTCATGTTCTTAAAACAATGCCCATCCCTGACTTATGTGAGCCCTGGGGCCTTGACAGTTTGTCCCTTATATGGACTAACCTCATTCCTAGGTTTTAAGCAAGTTATGTTAAATGATCACATTAATTTACATTTTGATAAAACAGCCAAAGTTTTATGGGTGGGGTAAAACATAGGAGTACTGTTAACTTTCTGTAGCACTTTATGCTCTAAAAGAAGTTGGTGCCTAACTTCCCTTAAAAACAACAAGGAGTCTGGTGGCACCTTAAAGACTAACAGATTTATTTGGGCATAAGCTTTCGTGAGTAAAAACCTCACTTCTTCGGTGCATCCGAAGAAGTGAGGTTTTTACTCATGAAAGCTTATGCCCAAATAAATCTGTTAGTCTTTAAGGTGCCACCAGACTCCTTGTTGTTTTTGTAGATACAGACTAACACGGCTACCCCCTGATACTTAACTTCCTTAGGCTACCACTCTTTCACAGAGGCTTACAAAGATGTTTTATTTGGTTATGTTGACTGAACTGTAAAACCCAGCTCAGCCCTTTGGCCCCCACACCAGTCAGCTGACTCCTGGGACAAGGGACCAGGCTGGATCAGAGGTGCTGGAACAATTTTTATAGTGGGGTGCTGAGAGTCAGTGAACCAATCTGTAAACATAGGATGGAAACCACTTCAAGCCAGGGGGTGCGCTTCAGCACTATGGGCTGGAATGGTGGTGGTGGAGGGTCTGGCTGGAGTCAGGGGACAAAGAGACTTGGCTGGGGCGGCGCATGACTACCATGATGGGGTGAGAGGCTGAAGATCCTCACTGGAGTGAGAGAAGATAGGAGCCCAAATGATTGGACAACAGTATACGATTCACATAAAATAGAATAAAAACTAGAAAAAATAATACATTTATAAAAAGTGCAAACTAAATTTAAAATAGTAATAATGAATAAAATACAAAAATATTAACAGACTTAAAAAAAGTAAAATAATAAAAACTGAAAAATGAAAGAATTGTAAAATACATAAAAACGCTAAAAGGGGAAATAAAATCAAAAGAAACTTAATATATATATATAAACAACAATAAAATCAAAAAGGAAATACAAGTAAAATATATTAAAAAGGTAAAAATATAACTATTAAGAAAAAACACACACACACAAAGAAAGAAAAAAGAAGTACAATTGTAAAACCGAGGGTGAGAGTCCATGGGGCTTGTGCTCCTATATCATAGGTGAGGAGCTCTGATGTATGCCCCCGTGTCCCCCTCTCTGCCCCCATGTGGACAGGGCTAGACAGCAGTCTCACTCCGGCCATGCGGCCACCCCAGCCTGGGAGTGAGGGGCGGCGCCCTCCTGGGCTTCCGGACCCACAGACAAAGCCCGGGGGGAACCACTCCCATTTATACTTGCCGGACACAAGGCTCTTGCTCGTGTTGTACAGGAGGCTAAGCGACCCCCCTGTTATACACTGAGCAATGAGGGCTCCCTCTGTGTGGGGCAGAGGCGAGACCCTGCGCTCCAGGGACGAGGTAGCTGGTGGACAGACCCCGCCGGAGCGGGGAATGTCGGCAGGCGCCACTCTGCCTTGGACGGAGTCATCTCCACTTGAGCAAGCGAGACTCCCCACAACCACCAGGCACCTCTTCCGTCAGTGGACGATGATCCTGACTCCGAGAGAGACCCCCGGGAGAGCGAGAGAGAGACGGGGTGTCCCTCGGCTGGGCCGCCTGGGGCGAGATTCAGCCCAGCCGCAGCGGGGTACACAAGGTAGTAGGTGGAGAGGGGAAGGAGAGAGAGAGCCAGGCTGGAGGCCTCCGGGCTCTGCTCCCCTCTCTGCACCGGCCTGAGCGGGGGGCCTCAGGGCTTTTCCCAGCGTGTACCCAGCTCACCCAACCTTGTGTCATGGGTCCGGGCCAAGCCTTCGGAATGAGGGGAGAGAAAAGGGCAACGCTGCCTCTGCTCGGGCTGTGCAGGTAATCACCCCGCCCTCCTGGAACTACCTCTGGGGACTCAGCTGGGATTGTAGCTCATTGAGACTTCCAGAGACTGGCCCCATTGTGGTCACTCCATGAGGGAGAACAGAAACACCTGCCTTTCAAATTCAACTGTATACTAGTGTATAGAGCAGGGGTCGGCAACCTACGGCACACGTGCCAAAGGTGGCATGTGAGCTGATTTTTGATGGCACACGGCGGCGGGCTGAGCGGCTCAGCCCACCTCTGCTCTGGAGTTCCGGCTGCTGCCCCATTGCCAGCCGGAGTCCCAGCTGCCAGCCCCACTCAGCACCTGCTGCTGGCCTGGGGACCCCCAAGAAACCCAGGCTGGCAAAGGGCTGAGCAGGCCGGCGGCTGAGACCCCGTCTGAGCCACTCAACCCGCTGCCGGCCTGGGTTTCCATTCACTCAGCCGGCAGCGGACTGAGCGGGGCCGGTGGGGGGCTGAGTGGGGCCGGCGGCAGGCTGAGCGGGGCCAGCGGCTGGGACCCCGACTGGCAAAGGGCCGGCAGCCGGAACCCCAGAGCAGCAGCAGGCTGAGTGCTGCCGGCACCCCAGACTGGCAACGGACTGAGCCGCTCAGCCCCCTGCCGGCTGAGTGAATGGAATCCCAGACCGGCAGTGGGCTGAGCGGGGCTGGTGGCTGGAACCCCAGAAAAGGATCCCAGGCAAGGATCACACTAAATTGATAAGATCTGCATTTTAATTTGATTTTAAATGAAGCTTCTTAAATATTTTAAAAACCTTATTTACTTTAAATACAACAATAGTTTATTTATATAATATATATATATAGAGAGAGAGACCTTCTACAAACATTAAAATGTATTACTGGCATGGGAAACCTTAAATGACAGTGAACTTGCTGACCCCTGGTATAGAGTGACCATCTGTTGTACTAAGATTCTCTTGCTTTTTTTCCCAGTGAGTCAGGATAGCTTTTGCCAGCCCAGAGGTTGGGCAGCCAATGTCTTACATGTTCACAAAGTTTTGTCCAACTTTCATAAAGTCAATACATGGTTAATATGACTCCTTGTGAAGAGTCTGTGCAGCAGATCACGCGAGAGCTGTGAAAATGTCAGTTTTTGATGGAACTTTAGAGGCAGTGATTTATCCTGTCTTTCTGGCAGTGCCCAAAATGTGCTGCTACGGCTCGTGTCTTTCCAAAGAAAAATAAGGCACAATAGGACTTCGGTAACATTTCTGTGCTACCTTAATCTAGAGGAGATGATTCTGTGCTGACTTCATTCTGGTCACTTTGTGCTTTACCTAGGAGTAAAACTAGAGTCTATTTTCCCACTGCTTGGAAACCCAGCTTATTAAACTGGATAATGCCATTAATCTATTTACAGTAGAAGGTTGATATAGAGTTGTAACTGATGCCCACGATACATTTAAAACTAAAAAGTGGCTTTGTAAAAATGACCTGGGTTTCCAACTCTACCGAGTCTCAGTCAGGAGGGCCTTGTGAGGTGTCTTCACACTAGCTCAAGGTCACAGCGCAAGAACCTAGAGAGACCTCGTGAAGCACGGAGATAGTTTTGATTTAAATGCACTTGAACTGAACGAAGATTTGAGTACACGGCAACCAATGTTGCCACATGCAAAATCGGTGATGGACATTGTACAGTTTATTCATACCAGCAAACTTGTTGACATATATCCTAATGTGTACATTGCCACTCGTATTCTACTGACAATTCCTGTAACAGTAGCATAAGGAGAACGGAGTTTCTCAAAACTAAAGCTCATTAAAAGCTATCTCCGCTCTACAATGAGTCAGGAATGCTTGACTGGTCTTGCTATTCCTGCAATTGAACAAGACATCACTTTGTCTTTATCATACAATGACATTATTACTGCTTTTGCAGCCAAAAAAAGCAGGAAAGACTGCTTTTAATTAAAAACAAATCCTTGTTTCAATACCTCTTCATATAAATTTCCAATAAAATGTTGACAAATTAAAATTTATATTATTTGCATCATTCTGTCAAATCCGAATTTTTTCTATAGCGCTACTTCTTTAGTGCTAGTCCATCAGCATTACAGTGTGCTTAATTAAGTTAAACTGGGTTTAATAACGTGCATGTGGCAAGTTTTCCAATACTGTAAGTTTATGTTTGTGTTGTTAAGAGCAAGTCAAGCACAGGGGCACCACTTTAATAATCCCGCCTAGGGCACCATAAATCCTAAGGACGGCCCTGACCGTGAGCACCTGGCCCTGGCACCCACCACAGAGCAATGGCTAGACCCAGTCTCCAGAAACTCGTCCTGGATTCCAATGACCTGGTCCCTGCAGCCCTGTCTGTGCTGGCCTCTCTTGGGCTGAGGGGAACAAGGCTGCAGCACGCTGGCTCCAGCAAGCTCCAGCCTCGGCTGCCCTTCACCCTGTCTGTCTGACCTCACACCTGGGTAGGGCAGGGAGACCGCACTGACCTCGCCGATCACAGAGCTTCTGGCAATGAGCAGGGCTGGTGTCAGACCCACTCCCTGCCAGCAATACCTTTGTCCCCCATGGGCTGTTGGCATGAAGTTGGTTTCTCTCTTGGGCAGATAAAGTGGCTGTTAAGTGGCTCCCCTCTTTTCTCTCTGAGACAGCCTAGAGAACAGTACTAGCCACTAACCCCTCTGCCCCATGTGACCCTGCGGGGTCGGGGCTTGCCCCCACCCTGTGTGTGCTCTGAGGGACGGGGAGCAGACCTGACGCTCAGAGTGGGACGGGGGCCCCGTCTGCTTGTGGCAGGAGCCGCCTGGGATGGAGAATCCACCATGAGGCTTGAAAAATTGTTTCAACGGATAATTACTTCCACTGTTAAAAATGTATGCTTTCTTTCTGATCTGAATTTCTCTAGTTTCAACTTCTAGCCGTTGGATAATGTTATACTTTTCTCTGCTAGATTGAAGAGCTCATTGTTCAATATTTGTTCCCCTTGTAGGTACTTATCATCTGTCATTAAGTCACCCCTTAACCTTCTCCTTGGTAACCAAAGTATATTGAGTTCCCTGAGTCTTGCACTATAAGGCCTGCGTTTTAATCCTTTAATCATCCTTGTGATGTGCTACATCTTATCTCGTGCTCCTCGAGAGAGTTAAATTGTAAGGCCTTTGTCTTCAGTGGGATTCTGGGAGAGGGTGTGTTTAATATGCGGCATAAGTTGAGAGGGCAGCACTGATTCCGGGGGCGGGGGGATTGTTGGACTGCATTGCAACTCTGAACAGGGGGTGCTAGATAGAGGATCAGCACCTCGAGAGCAGGCATGGGGAGCTCAAGACTTGCAGTGCCTGGGCTCTGTTCAGACTCTGGAGGCTTAAATATGGAAGACAGTTGCTGGGTCTCCCTACAGCAGTCTGGTGAGTGGCCAAGAGGGGGCGCTCAATCCAAGCTGTGACAGTTGCTTCCTAACAGGTTGTGTGGGTGTTGCTGCTTGTGCTGTCACAATCCAGGAGATCGAGGAGAGGGGCTCTGGAAGGAGCTACTACTTTTTCCCCCAATAGTGTTCAACATTGCCCTTCCTGAATGATCCAAACAGCAACCCTGCATTCATCTGTTTTGCAAAACATACTGTTCTACTGCCCTAGACTGGGATTTTCAGACAGGCCTAAGGAAGTTAGTTGTCCAGCTCCTTTAACTCCTTTAGTCTCCTTTGAAAAATGCCACCCTGATGTCTTTTTGTTTCTGAAAAGATTGTGTTTGTCCTGTGAAGGATAGATAATGTTGGTCCCGGCGTAGTGAGGAGGACTGGATGAGGCTGAGAAGCCGGTGGAAGGGGCTGAAGCCCAAAATAATTTAGAATAAATTAAGCCTTCTCATAAGTTTGTGCCATAACTCGTGTCCTTTGAAGAAGCAAGAATGAGGTGCAGTTTATGGGTTGTTTTAATGGGAGCGAATGCCTGTGTGATGTTCAGGCCAAAAGAGTGTAACTGTTCGGGAAAGGGTTCGTGTTATGGAGTGCAGGGAGACATCTCCAGACCTCTGGGGATTATGTGCTGGAACACCTACCCTGAAAGAAAAATTGCCACTTGTTCTCCCAGTCACAGCCTGGGAACTGTCACACTGGAGCTCAGGTTGCAGACCCTTTTCCTTCCTGTTCCATTGGATTTGTGATTTGCTCAATTATTTATTTTTTCTCGGGGCTTCCCAACC